>NC_043758.1:22921822-23268697 GCF_902148845.1 Salarias fasciatus
TTATATTTTAGTTTTCATTGCCTTTTGTATTTTCTACTGTCAGTTCAGTTGTGCTTCACACAAAAATACAGCCTGGCTTCAACATCGCAGCAGCAAAGGAAAAACAAATGCTTGTATCTCAGATGACAATAAGAATTGAATAATATGAAAGTGAGCCACTTTTGACCAAGCTCGTGATTTACCTGTAGTCCAAACAAGAAAAATGTGCAAACCAAGAGCATACTGCTCCTGTGTGGTTGAAATCACCTTGTCAGGCTCAAGAAATAAAGCCAGTCACCGGGATGCATCTCTTGAATATAATTTTAGGAATGAAGTTACAATAATCCTTGTCTAAGGATGAGGTAAATCATTAGACAAGGACGACAATCAGTGTGCCAACAGACTGGACGAATATACGTCCATTTACATGTGAGTATGGTCAAATTTGTCATCTTAATGAATCGTCAAAGAGGTGAAGCGGATGTTAGGCAATGAAGTAGTGATGGGAATTCCGGCTCTTTTTAGGGAACCGACTCTTTCAGTTCGGCTCACTAAAAAGAGTCGGCTCTTTTGGCTCCCAAACGGCTCTTCAGATTTTTTTTTGTTGCTTTAATCGATATATTACCAATAATAATGTAATGTTATGCACAAAATGAATTAATAATTAATAAAAAAAAAATGTATTATACTACTATATTATGATAGCCTTTATTTTTTCACTCTGCAGTGAACTTTCAACTAATTTAACTTTTTAACTTTTTTACACGAAGCAACTTTAAAGTCAAGCAACACAGAATTCCTGAAAAACACATGACACAACAAAATGTATATTACAAATATTTACTTTTCAGTGCAACAACAAATAAACTATGAAATACAAGAATAAACTTTTAGCTTTTTTATACTTAACAGATTTAAAGTGAAACACAGGATCCCTGAAAAACACACGAAATATAAATTTAAATGGTAAATGGTAAGTGGACTCCACTTGTAGCTTTTTACCCTGCATGACAGAGCCCAAAGCGCTTCACACTGCAATATCACATTAACCTGTTCACACCATACTCGGTGGTGGTAAGCTACTATTGTAGCCACAGCTGCTCTGGGGCAGACTGATTTACAGATCTACAAAAGAATAAATTCTCAAATACAAACAATTTTAGCTTTTTATACACTCAACAAATTTAAAGTCAAACAACAACACAGAATCCCTGAAAAAAAATTCAGAACAACAAAATAAAAATTACAAATATTAATTCTTCAATGCTATAAATAAACTATAAAATACAAGAACTTCTAACTATTTACAATTCAACTTTTGACCAATTTAGACTGAAACAACACAGAACCCCTAAAAAACACGCAAAAAAAAAAAAAAAAAATTAAAATGTGTAAAACAAAAAGAAAAAAAATCAGCACTCTCTACTGAAGATTGGCATTTAGAAACGCCAAGTGCCTCAGCTTTGAGCGACTGATTCGGCTTCTTCCATCGGTGATTATCTGACCTGTTTAGAGAAGATTCTCTCAGAGGGAACTATATGACATTTTGGTCTTGCAGACAATGCACTCTGCTTTTGGAGCCATCAATATAATTAAAATGAGTCCAAATTTGGCTCCTTTTCCTGATATGACTAATTTCTTTTTTACTTTCTTTCTTTTTGTCCCCCATATTGCACTCTCTCTCCTCTCTTGACCCGTTCCTGTGCTCACTGTGCTGCTGCTGTGTGTGTGTGCTCGGCTGCAGCCCCTCCCCCCTCTGCTCAGCACACTAAGCAGCGCAGACAGAGAAAAAAAGCGTCTCGAAGGGAGCCGGCTCCTGATTGGTGGGGAGCCGGCTCCCGTCGTTCACTTCAAAGAGCCGGCTCATAGAGCCATTACGTTCGCGAACGACACATCACTACAATGAAGTTCAAAACACCTCTTTCCAAATCCGAGATGTTCTCAAAGCCTTTGGCAACAAAGACCAAATCATTTGCCAAATCTCACACTTTCAGAGTGGACTGCACACTTTAACCTACTGGAGGCTGAGGTCAGATTCAAGAGTGTTACAAGTTAAAGAGAAATGATTCAAGAAACCTGAACTCCCCTCAGATTTTCCGAGAGCAGGATTGAAAAATAGGGAGTTAAAATGATTTAAATCCAGAACAAAAAAACTGGAGGATTGACAGTGTAAATCTGTTAAAATTGTCAACAGTGTCTTGTAATGACAATAAACCTGCTTTTTGAAATCCTAACTTCACAGCCACTCACCAGAAATATCTTCGAGAAAAAGATGTTCTTGTGTTTACCCATCTATTGTGTTTGCAGTTGGATCTCTGTGGACTCTTTGACTGAAGCCACTGGATGAAACTCGCTTTGTAACTGTCTGTGTTCAAGGCTGATCATGTTTGCTGAGGTTAACACAAGTTTCAAAGGATTTCAGGACCTTGTTTGATGGAAAAAAGCAGTGCAGATGAAGTCTGTCTTCACATGGGCAGCTGTAGATATTTTTATTTTTATATTTCATGGTTAGGTCACCTGTTTGCTTCAGTTTAAACTTCCAAGAAAGTTATTTGGAAATCTTTTGACTTGTGTCCTGATACTTAATTTTGACCGGATTGTGAAACATGCTGGTTTTGGTCTGACAGAAAGTAATTAATGTTGTTGGTTGAAAAATTGAATATTTTGTGATTTAAGTTGCAGGTTGTTCTTCGCGTCCCTCTAATGAGTCCAGTGTTTCCACCACAGGTGCCCTCACCTGAGGCTGCCCACCACAGTCTGAATTTAAATAAAGTTATGAATCTCCTCAGCTGGATGTTTACCATAGCCATTATGTTGGCTGGTTTGTTCGAGGGCTGGACGACCACGAGCTTCCCCCGTAAATCACTGGTGAAATGAACAGACCTGATCGCGATCGTGGCCTCCACTTGTTGTTTTCCAGAAGAAAAGCTGCCTTGAGTTAAATTAAGAGGAGAAACTGAGGGATACGTGAGAGCCATCAGTCTTTTGTCTTTGAATAACGACAATCACAAAGTCATCACATTCATTTCATTAAGGGATCCATTTATCACAGCTTGATCGTTTGTCTCTGCCTCAAACTCCAACACTCAGGGACTTCAGAGTTTGTGTTATATTACCCTCCTATATATTTTAGTCCAGCTGGAAAATACTTGCCTCGTAAACCAGACCCGCCCACTCCTCATCTGTTTGGATTTTGGAGATGAGCTCAGTCTGGGTAGGAGCCCATAGAAGGAGATTTCACGCAGTCCTGAAACGACCGAGCCAATCAGCGTTGCCGCTTTATGTTTTCAAATTTTTTTGGCGAATTCCGGTGGCTAAACCGGAAGTGACACTATCGCTGCGCGTATTGGAGATGACGGACTTTAATTTTAACCATCGTCTGAAAGCTGCAGTCAGTAAAGTTATAGCCAAAATACCAAGAATTACAACAATCAAGCAAGAGCAAGAGTCTGCGCCTGGTGAGTTTCTAACTGGAAAAGACGTTTTCGCATGTCTTTGCGTGTAGGGAAGCTAGAGCTAATGAGCTAATGCAAACCCTTAGGGAAGCGAACGCATTTTGATGACGTATTTGTTTTGAAGCGCTGATTGGCTGAAGTCCGCTGTCAGTCAAAGGAGTAACCAACACCCCCTGCAAGAAGTTTCTATGGGCTCCTATCCAGACTAAGCTTAACTCCAAATCCAAATGTGGATGAGGAGTGAGCAGGTCTGGTTTAATAGGCTAGGAAAATACAACCGATGTAGAAATCTGTTGAGTTGTTGAATCCTGCTGAGAACAAAGATCTTTTTTTTTTTTTTTTTCTTGTCATTCGGAGAAATTTTTAGGAGTCCAACTGTTAAACTAGGTGCTGAAGCCCACGTCCAACAAAAAAGAAAGAAATAGATGCTGGAAAAGAGGAATGGGTTATTGGATGACAGGATTTTCCTCGGTGTTTGTGTAATCTTTCTTTTGTTTGGGAAAATTTCTGTAGACCGCATTACTGCAGTAATGTTTTGATGATTTCTTCTGGCTGTGTGAAAACCGACCAGGTGGTACAGTGACTGTGTGTGTTTCCTTTCAGCTCTGCACATTTTCTTCACTACGTGTACTGCACACAAAGCCATGTATTGACGTGATTATCTTGAGGGATGTTATCCTAACTATTCTCCATATATGTGGATTGTTGAAGCAACAAAAAAGTAAAAACAAATAATAACTTTTTCTATTGATTTATAATGATTTGTTTACTAGTTGGTTGGTTTTGTTCTCTTTTCCAAAATGAGACATACAGAGGAAGTTATATCATACCGTTGAGCAAAGTCTTCATGTGGTTTAACTGTTAAAACATTCATTTACAAGTATTAATTAAAAATTACTTGCAAGAACATTATTTTTCCAAAACAAATGTGTGTATTTGGGCATGTCTATTATTACAGGCCTAATCGGGCATAGATCCAGTTCATATTTGTTCAGAAAAGAGGAAACATCCAGACGGCTGAGGTCCTCAGGAAGAGGTTTACTCAGTGTTCCAAGAGTAAGAAACAAACAAGGTGAAGCAGCTTTCATTTCTTATGCTTCTCACCTGTGGAACAAACTTTGTGGCACCTGAGAACTGCTGACACACTTATGCTTTTCATAATCTGAATCAATTCCTATACCGTTTTATTTACACATCTGCTTAATCGGCAGTTGGGTTGTGGTGTCTTTATTGTCAGATGGAAGCATTTCTACAGACTGTCTATGAATCAATTCCACATGTCTAATACAACATTTGATCCTTCAGAATAGTGTTCAATGCAGACGAACGGTTGTCTGTTGTGAACTTTGTGTTTATATTTGTGATTGTAATATGTCTATGAATGACTATTTAAGTACAGAAATTAGCCTCGACCTTTGGTTACAAATACTGTGCTCATCTGAAAGGCCATTAAATGTTTATTGGACTACAAAGAACATTTTCTTCTCTGAGAGAAGTTGGAATGGATTCTTTTCCTGTAACTGACAACCTGAGTGACATTTTAATCCATCAGCCGCATTCTGAACGTCCCGAATTGACTTACTGTGCTCTTCATTTTACAATGTGCATGATGTGCAAACTTCCCCATGGAAAAAAAAAAAAAAAAAAAAACAAGAGTAAAAAGCCATGATTCTATTGTTAGAGGTTGAAAAAATGCCTGCAGGAATTCCTGAGCAGAGGCTGACATACATTCTCCCTCTCATCATTGTCTAAGAACTAAATGGAAGTGAACTGAGCTGCATTTACTCTTTCTCAGTGGGACGGATTCCACTTATGACATCCAGAAGGAACTTAAAAGCCATAATGGAAGCTTGATGGTCTGAAGGCTGTGAAGATTCACTGCCTCGGGACAAAAATACCTAGTAATTCTTGTGTGTGTGTCAGCTTCATCGCATTAAAAATAAAATAGATGGGAGGGTTTTTTCCTCCTAATAAGCTAATTCTAATTAGTGAGGTCATATTATCCGCTCCTTCATTTTATTTTCTCAAGAGGTAGAGCAAGTTCATTAAAGGATTTAATATATTATACCACATTTATATGAATAGAGATGGTGTCATTATTCGGTTTAACATTGCATTAGAGGATTTCATTTGCACATTGATGTCTGATTGATGGGAATTTTAAATGTTTAATCCAAATAATAATGAATTTGTAATGGTTTTAAAAGAACTGCATAAGAAATGATGAAATTAAAAAAGGTTTAGGAGGTGATTGTGCATTATCTGGAGTAAAAGAAGGTTGAATATCAGGATTGCCAGGTTCCACTTTAAAATTGGTGAAAGAACACAACCTAAAGAGTGAGTTAGTTTTGTTTCTTTACCAGTCACCATGACATATCTTACCAAGTGAAACCCAGTAGGCAAGAGAGTGTTAAGATCACTTTGGGTACCCACTGCTATCCGATTAGACACTGATGAGAACTCGATGTTATTGTATCAACCCTAACTCATCGTTTTGCCGGTGTCGGGAGTGAGAGCCTGTTTGGGCCGGAACAGATAAATCTCTGTATTTGTTGATCTGTTGATGTTTTTGCAAGCTTCACAAATGATGAAACTGAGAGGCTGATACCATATTAGGTGAAGCTTGGCATGGTTTAGCCTGTTGGCTGTGTCACATTGTCCTTCATGAAATTGAGACTGCTGGAGCAAAATTTGTCGGAATTGAAGATGTCGCTTTCTGAAAATCTGTCCTATTTTTATCTGCTAAGTGCAGCACAGGTGCTTTTCTTCAGCCTACCTGTTGAGTGTCCATTCTGTAGCTGTCAGCTTTCTCATCTGTTGGTAAATTGACTGATTTCTGGCCACTTCCAGCTGTCTGTTGCTCTGTCATCCAAATAAGATCTAAATCCGTAAGTCTCCATTTCGAAAATCACCCAATGGCTATCGAGAAAGACAGGAAATCCTGCCACCAGCCAATCCAGCTGTCTCTCCAAAATGCTCTGCGAATATCTGTGCTTTGTTTTACGCCTCTGTCTTTTCTATTACTGCAGTGGCAGTGATCGGATTGTGGAAAAAAGTGCAAATCTCACCACTCCATCATTTTAAATCGTAGCGTTCCTTCTTTGAATCTGTGGAGTTGGTCGTTTTAAAAGTGACATGCAGAGCAACAACAGAGATCCAGTGTATGTTTCCGTGCTTATGCAACTGCAAACTACCTACAGCGTTAATCTCAAAAGCAAAAGCACATCAGACTTGTCTCATCTTTTATTCTACCAATTATCCAGGAGCAGGACACCGGAGCAGCAGTATAAGCACAGACGCTCAGACTAGATAGCAGCTGCGTTAAAGCTCTGTCCAGAGTTTCCGTTCATTTCCAACGTATGTATCATTTTTTAACAGAACTTAAATGTGTTAGTCTGGTTCAATACTATAATATAATATTAGCATAAAGCAATATAAAAATTAATTTATGAGCTCCGCCTTCGTCTCATAGACCCCCATGTTATCCAAAAAAGCGTCGGTCAGCTTCAGTCAATAGATTTTGAGCTTCTGCTTTGTCATGCTGTCAATCAACGTGCGCACGCAGCCAGAGAGCACGCACACTCGCCCAGACAGAGGTGAGTTAGCTTTGCAGCGGCCGCCCCGCTCACCTCAGATATATCCACTGCCTGCTGAACATCCACCGTAAACAGCTAAACGTGTAGGATGCCCACGGGTAATGAGCGTGCACAATTAAATGGGCGTGGCTTGGTCGCTCACTAAAGCAGAGGGAGGGCGGAACCTTGAGACGTTGGATCAAAAAAACTCTCATTCTTTCAAAACTCCGGACACGAGCTTTAACTCTCTCGTGATGACATCCAGCTTGCATCTGAAATCATCCACAACCCCACTTCAATAGAGTTTGCCCAGGCGGCCAGCGTCAGCTTTTGCTCGTTCATTTGAAAAGACCATCATCTGTTGGACATATTTTATGGTGGCGGTCTTCTTAATTCTCCAGAAGCTCAGGCCGCAGCTCAGGCCGGTCAACAACAGGCCTGTCTTCATAAATCCAAATGTACAGACATCTTCTATGTCCTCCACACACGGGGCACCAGGCAAGTGGACCCCCCCCCCCCCCCCCCCCCCCCCCCCGCGCCCCCCACACTTGCCCCGGGTGGTGTTGATTGCATACCTGGCATGCCGGGTCCCGTCCGGGCAAGAAGGATCCTCCGCTCCTTTGCACTTTGTTGAAATGACCGTATCAATTCCATAGTTGATAATTTGGTTTGTTTCGAAAAAAATCAAGTCAAGCAATTGCTCTAGTCAAATAGACGAGACAAAGTGCAGCAGCAAGCAGATACAATAGGAAGGGAGAAGCAAAGTAGGGAGCGATAAAAAAAGCATCCAAATCCTCCAATAGCCAAGCAAAAACCAAGAATGATGCATGGTGTTTTCAATGGTGTGAGCATGTATTTAGGGCTGAAGGAACTTATCATGTCATTAGCCTAGAAAAGACAGTTTTTTGTTTTCTGTTTATTTTTGGCACTTTGTTGGCTTATTTTTTGACAAATGTAAACATGTGCATGTTCTCTTCCCCATGATCCGACCTTAACTACTCTCATGCACAAACTTTCTCACTCTCGACATTTTGTTGCTTTTCAACAGTTATGCTGCCTTTGCTATGTTTGACTGAACATTGATACACATTTCACTCCAGTAGACACAAAGTATCTCGCCACGTTACATCCGTGGTTCTGATAGAAATTGTACAGTGGCCAGTCTGGGAAAAAAAAGGGAACACACTGGGGGCAAATTTCTGTTGTGTCTTTAAGTGTGCAAAGGGATTTGTGTCAGCCAGTGTCTGTTTGGTCTCTCTCCAAACCAAAATATTGGATCATTCGGACTGTGCATACGCCAGGAAAACAGATATATGTGTGAGATCTAAATCTTTTGGAATTTGCTGCCAGATTTGTCAGAAGATTCTATACTTTGATATGAAAATTTAGAAGCTGAAAACCACATCACCGGCCTTTCAGAATCATCCAATGATTCCAGAAGACTCTTCATCAGCGCTTTTTATCCCGTTCACTGAAGTGACTCATTGTTGATGAGTAGGATGCATCTGTGCCGTACACTGATGTGTCTCCCAAAAATGTCCACTGTCTGCTGCTGCTTCCAAGTCTGCATCAATCTGCATTTTGTGAGGCGGTGCTCGTAAATCACAAACGGACTGATCAGTATTTGGCAAGCAGTGAGTTTGAATTTCACTAAAAGCTTGCTTCACAATAATGAGTCCACAAGTAGTGTGTGCATGAATGCGTGCATCACCGTGTGTACGTGTTTGTTTGTTTCTCTATGAAAGATCTGAGCGCCCGCTACATACATGTCTCATTGAACCTCAAATGATGGATGTGGTTTTATGGTTAATGCTAGTTGAGTAAGTCCAGCCCACTGAAATGATGAAAAAATAGCTGTGTGTGTGTGTGTGTGTGTGTGTGTGTGTGTGTGTGTGTGTGTGTGTGTGTGTGTGTGTGTGTGTGTGTGTGTGTGTGTGTGTGTGTGTGTGGAGAGCTGAAAGCGCACGGACATGTTTTGCAAGTCAGGAGTCACACAGCATTTACATTTATGTTTCATTTCTTTTCTTTTTTTTACAGCTAAAAAGCACAGAGTGCAGAGTGATGAAGCGTCAGTCAGAGTCCTGCTGATTTTGTTATGTAATTTGAACAATTTGATTGTCGTCATTTTGCAGGAAGGAAGCCTGATTCCAGGTCATGAAGGTAATTGTGCTGTGCTTCGGAACAGAACACATTCACGTCATCTTGTTTTCTCTTTTGACTCTGTGCTCTCATTCAGCAGGAAACGAAATATACGCCCTGTCTTCTGGGTCCCCGTTCAATTCAAGCATACAATTTCTCATCATATCATTTATCTAAAAAAAAAGAAATGCAGGAGATTGAGTTGCAGCTTCAAGGATGTATTTTAACTGTGTTGTTCATACATTTGAATCACACAAAGGGGGAGAAAGTAGAATGTGTTGTCGTATGGTTTGGCATTCTGTCCTGATATTTTTCCAATTGTTCCATCAAATACGAACAAAAAACATGGTTGAAAATGATGTGGAATATAAAGCACCTTTGTTTGATAATAACACTGTTTACTTGTAGAAATGTATTTTTATTGTAAAAGAGCATTCCAACATTTTGTAAACACTTGTTTTTCGGCTTGATGAACTACCAAGGATTTTCTGCACGGAGATCAGTTTTAACAGTCCATGGCTGATCCCAACATCTTATTTTTATTTTATTGAGGGATTGTTGGGTGGGACACTGAGATGTCAATGGCCTATCGACACACAGATGCGCACCTTGCTATTACCAAATCTTGGTACCCAAATGAGCGTTACAATGTTTCATCAGGTACGTGTTTTTTAATTTGGTAGTACATGCGCACCAGTGCACTGCTTATGTGTACCCCTTGTGTGAGAAAGCAATGAGGAAAAAAGTAGATGGGTAATGTTTGAATGTTTCAGCTGTTTTACATTTCCTGGTCTGACAAAGATTAAGCTATTAGGCTGGCTGGAGCTTTTCTTCTGCCTTAGGAAGCAGAATGATTATTTTCTATTTTTTTAGGGTTAGGTTAAAATTTTCCTACAGTTTACCTGTACTTTCTCAAAGCAGTTCCACATTGTCAGGTTAAACTTAAACTTATGGAGCTAAGAGACAGTTTTGTTTCAATCGAAAAACTCCAAGTGAATTTGAAAGTGTAAAAAGTGTTGTGCACTTGCATGCACAGAAACACTACACACAAAAAAAGAGCTTGATCTTGTTCAACACATGTAATAGTTCACTTATGTGTTTTATTAACTGAATCTTTCTGTATGTATTGAACTGGCTCTTTGTGCTCTGATGCACACAAACTGAGGACGTGCAGCTTTTGATGTGGGCGCTGATCGCAGCACATGATCAAAGGTGAAATCAATTTCTTCTGGCTTGGTAAAGGCCAGGCTGGGTACAATGAGGGAGCTACAAGCAATGATCTGTCTCAAAGGGATAATACAAGACTGCAGTGATGTTTTAAAATGAGGGGCTGGCATTGTGGCTCAGACTCAGCGCCAGAGGAGAGAGAGCAGGAGAGAATCTGAAGAGCTCCTGTCTCCTGACGAAAACACACAAAGAATTACAAAGGTGATATATTGCAGCTGAAAACAAAACAACCAAAACAGAGTCAGAGCTTGCAGTTATTTTGCAGAGAGGAGTTCACACAGGGAGTAATCTCACTGTGAGGCGACAGGGCTAACCACTGCACCACAGCCCCAACTTTAAATTGACATTCCCACTTCTAATAGTTACACAACAGCATGGTGTCTTTGCTAGTTGTTTTTGCTGATTCAGGTGGGTCTCTGGAGATCAAATTGATATTTAGCAATACATTTACACAGCCATATGCCAATAAAGACAGATGTCACTGATACAGTTTGGCATTCAAACCTGTCGTTACTCGACTTTTTTTTTTTTTTTTTAATATAAACATTACAATTAAAATTGCTTCCTTGTATCAGTAACACCTTGTTAATTTATGGAAGATCTTGGCAAAAGTATGGTATCTCCCAAAAAATACTGCAAGGGTGAAAAACAGCAATACCTAGTAAACAGCTGAGATAGAAGCTGTGCTGAACAAGTATGAGAATTAATAGCAAAGAATAAGTAACTTCTGGCCAAGGAACTCTCAGTTTGAATATGTAATTGTGTACAGTTATATTATTACCGTGCTTTGTGAGCTGTCAGCACAGCGCGGGCCAGTCTGATGACTATTCACTATTTAGGGTCAACTGAAAACATAAATGTAGCTTGAACTGATGAGTTACACTGAGCCAGTGTCGTTTAAACATGAGACTGAGTTTGGTCACATCTGATTTAGTCATAACTGTGAGCGTCATGCAGCACAGTCCTCACCATGTTTGTGTTTCCAGCATTTTCCACATGCATGGATCATCCAGCAGTATAATTACAACTCGCTCAAAGGTGGAAACAGTGAATGATGACTAGCCTCCATACCTCACCATCAATATTCATGAGATGCATTTTTTATAATTTGATTTTTTTTGCAACAGAACATTGTTTGGAGGAAAGAACAACACAGAGTGAAATGTGTCTACAAGCAGAGGGATGAGAATGATTTGGATTTGTTCTTCATGTCTGTTTCGAGATGGAAGAAACTCACTTTGGATGCATGGATGTGTGACTTGAAACAACACTTTGATTTGATGATGTTATCATCAAACGCCTTCATTAGATCTTTAATTCATCCTCATCTGATCTGTTATTGGTAATATGATATGTGTCACTTGAAAGTCTCTGCTTTTTTTTGTCACATATCGTTTAAGTTAAGGTTGCAATGACCTTTGAAGAGTTTCCTCATTAGAAAAAGAGAAGAGAGAAATAAAGAAGAGGAAACATTTCCGACACTAAAGTTGCACATATGGCATGAAGTATATGAATTACATTTTTTTTTTACACTCACTGATCTAACAATAATCAGATTAGAGGGAAGCTGTTTAAGTAATAGACTCCGAGCCAAAATACCCTTTAAGTCCTCTTAGATATTGATTTTCAAAATCAGAAAGATGAACACTTTCACATAAAAATAGGTATTATGTTTTTATTTTCAGACACATTTTCGTCAACTCTGATCTCTCTTCAACCCCTAATGTGTAGAAGTTTGCAAATAAATTGGAAGTGAAGAGCACAACTTCCACACAAGGTTTGGAATAAAAGAAGTTGCTTTTATTGTCTACAATCCAGAAACAGGGCAGACGAGCTGAGCTTCGGTATAAAAACTGACTTTTAATCAGGCGAAAGTACAGATGGAGGATGAGGGGAAAAAAAGAAGAAACAGCCAAGTATACATAAACATGAAGGACCAAATTAAATCAAAGAACGGCTGGTAAGCTTGACACAAGTAACAAGATGAACTGGCACGAACGCAGTCAGAAGTCAGGGATGTATTTACATAAAAGGGACACAGGTGAAACACATTAGAGCCAGGTTTCTGTGATTAGCACACAAAGAAAGACACGAGGGCAGGAAGCCAAGACACCTGAAATGAGAGAAGATGTTTGGTGTAAAATCAAACGGGAAGGCAGAGAAATGAAAGACCGGTGGATTGTTAGTGGCGCCTCCGTCCATGTGGATGGATGGATGAAAGATAGTTCATGTCCAAAACATACTGTGAGGCAGATTAATAATTAAGAAGTTCACCTTTCTGTGTTTGTGTGAATGTGTCATCCTTTATTTATTTATTATTATTTATTTATTTGTTCATCTTTGTTACTGTTCAGTGCATGTCACGTGAGCGCACATGTAAGATGTGGGTGACGTAACTGTTCAGTCTGTTGTTGGTTGTTGTCGTATGCTCATGGTTTCCTGCATGGACGGGCTGACCTGCCGTTCTGTGCCTGAGCCAGAGCCCACAACCCAACCCAATCCACGGACACAGTTGTAAAAGTCTGTTTTTGTCTTGTTTTTCTACCGAAGTAGATAAAGTTTGGAAAATACCCTTTGTTCCTTGTCATCCACCTCTACGGCTGGATGGTTAGTTGGTTACAGCTGGTTGTCCGTCAGGCTGGTAAAATCCTATAAGAGCTCAGCAGTTCACTACTGCTTTTTCAGGGTGTGTCCCAGTGGGAATACCAGGCTTCATATCATGCTCAGCACAGATGTTCCTGTACACTGTCTTTGCTCAGTGCTTCTTATTGAGTGTTGTTCCAACTGGAATGATGCACTTGACAATGAGTCTTGAGTGAACTCGTCAGTCAGATTTTATAGAGCACGCTCAACAGAGTCAGACTTGGAGTGTTAAGCCAGGTTTACACTTGCATGATTCTGTGGCACGCATTGCCACGAATCGAGTCGCAAACGGTCGCAAACCACTCGTAAAGTGGCGTGAAGTGTGCGTAAACCCGCCGGGACTGCGTGCCATGTCGGAACGAAAATTTTGAAATGTTCAAAATTTTGGTCACGACAAAATATCGCGAACCGGCCGTGAACTATGCGCCAACTGTCCGTGAACTCCTTGTGAACGCGTCGGGACAATGCAGTCGTGGCCACCGGCGAGTACCCGGAAAAGGGCCCCATGCGGGGGATTTTGGACCCACTGTCACTGCAGCATCAAGTGTAGCGTCTTTAATTTGTCATTGAAATTGACTGATTTCAGCCGTCCGTCGGGGCCCCCTTCAGCTCGGGGCCCTCGACAGCGCCTTTCCTGCTGCTCTTCAACACAGAGCAGCTGCAGGTACAGGATCTTCTCTTCTCCGCAGTGATGGAGTCTCTGGCATTCAGCATGTTGTCTGTTCCACAGCAAATCCAAAAATGACCCGGGGTTGGGGAAGCCAAAATGACGCGCGTAATTGCGCACGCAACCACGTTGTGCGGTGCGGGAAGCTCGTAAACTATGCGTAAACTATGCGTAAACTATGCGTGAATTTGCCGTGAATGCGTCGTGTCAGTTCGCGACACTACCGGGCGCATTCGTGAACTGTCCGTGAACTGTGCGCCAACTGTCCGTGAACTGGTCATGAACTGTGTGTGAACTAGTCGTGAACAGTGCGGGAGCCTGCTGGTTCGTGACACCAGATTGACACGCCTTGCCATGACAACATCGTGGCAAAAAGTCGTGCAAGTGTAAACCTGGCTTTATGTTGAACGTGCAGTGTTCTGGAGGAATTTCACAGACATGTGACTCACATCTGTTCACAGCTGCTCATGTAACATTTGTGCCAAAAATAAATTGCTGCTAACACACATTAATCTTGCAGCAGTTCATAAAGTAAAAGAAGTGATATGGTTTTCTTTCAGTGGAACACATTGTTTTGCTTTGCAGTGAGCAGGTAATGAGTGGCTGTAGTCTTTATGCACTGATGAGGGGGAGGACAGGAGCGGTGATTGATAGGCAGTTCAAGGGAAATAGTGGGATTTGCTCTGGGCTGTTGGCTTCAGTCTATAGCTGTCTGTGACAACAACAACAGATTAAGAAAAATGGCCATGAGTGTGACGGTTCATTAATTTAAAGATGCACTCACGGATCAGGTTCTATTACATTATGTACACTGTCAGAACTGAGTGTGAAATTACATGTCAAAAATTACATACAGCTCGAAGCTGGTCTCGGCACAGTCATTCAAGGTGCAGTGGTCAACCCTTCAGAGGCAACGTTTATTCATGTTTACTCATAAGTGGTTCATGACAAGTAAACTACAGAGGGAAGTGCTTCACAAATCCAATTAGATCTGGGGGGGTTTTTCAGTGAGAAAAAAATGTTCTCCTGAACATTGGGTGGAACAGTGGTCAATTCAATTCAATCAATTTTATTTTTGTATAGCCCAGTATCACAACAACAGTTGCCTCAGAGGGCTTCAAGATGGTCTCGTTGCCAGCACAGTTGAATCATTGCCTCAATTATCTCTGTTAAAACCTTCTAGAGTGTAAAACATGTTGATTGTTGTGATGATAACAGTTTACCTCCAACCTCCAGTATGTTATCTCAGCCATCAGACAACTTTCACTGTCTTGATGCAAGATTATTTTTCAGAGGTGGGACCAAGTCACTGACTTGCAAGTCACAAGTTAGTCTCAAGTCTTTGTCCTCAAGTCCCAAGTCAAAACAGGCAAGTCCCAAGTCAAGTCACAAGTCCTACACTTTGAGTTTTGAGTCCCTTCAGGTCATTTTGACAACAAAGTGAAGACAAATTGCATTTCAACAGTTTATGAACGCTATTAAACTCTATGTTTACCTCATCTCACCTTGTGTGTGTGTGTTTGAGAGGGTGAAACGTATCAAATAAATAAAAACACTGAACATGCTTGAAGACTTTTTTTTTTTTTTAATCCCCTATGCTACATTGCATTTGTATAAGACCAGACTGGATAAAACTCTGTCAGTCATTTGTGCACGAAGGGGCCATGGAATGATGCCACCATGGCTGAAAACTTGCTCCACTGGAGCCCTGGATGCCGGCTCTGCCAACACTCTGGTGGCCACTGGAACAGTGCAGCAAGAGTCTTCATGTCCACTGCCCAGAATAAGAGGGCATTCTGTCCTTCAGCTATGTCAAGGTAGTGACTTGGCTGTAGTGCTGGATTGTTCCTCACATCCTTCTTCTGCCTTTTATGGTATGCTACGAACAGCCCTCCTCCTTGTCCAAGCTCCTCTTGCTCTTCTTCATCAACCACAGGCACAGGTTGCTGTGTCTGTGCTGCACCTTGCACGATCACTTCTGGCAAACAGCAGAAACACAAAAATCCATTAATACTAGTGGTGTGTGTGATCGAGTGTGTCAGACTTAAAGATTGTGTTATTGTTGTGGAAATTATATCAGAATTAGAAAATAAGTGACATTAAATTTAATGGCATTTACTGTACGTTTAACTGGCCTTCTGTTGAGGATGGCTCAAACTGTATCACCCAACATGGGTGTCCAGGAATTGGGCGACAGAAGGTTGCTGTGGTTCATCTATAATGCGTTTAGTCATCTGGTATTCTTCATATCTGTAAGATACAAGCGTGTTAAACATATGTTAGAAAATCCTTAATAGCCACATGAAATTCCATCCTAAACTACTCCTTATTTCTCACATTATTAATGCTGATGTCAGCAGAAATACTGATATCAGCCACTTTTAAACCTTCTTTGGCATTGTCGATTCTAGTATGTGTCAGTGGATATGACTTTATATACTAAACATGGTTTCAAATGTTCTACATTGCTTCCTTCAGGTACACTGTGTTGTTTCAATATTCCAACCCACTGACTGTGGGGACATACTCTACCACCACAGTAAAGACCACAGGAAAATACTGAAGCTGATGAGAAACACGATGAAGTCCACGAAAACTACAGGAAAGCTGAAAATAAATATGTCAGAGACAACTACAAACAAAGAAAAGCCCACTAGAAACATGGCAACATATTTTTATTTCGGTAGCAGCGAGAGGGCTGCTGACTGGCATCACTTTTCAGAAGCCAGCAGATGCAGCGTATTTATGGACTGATGTATAAAGACTGATGGTGCTACCCTTTTTTATTTGTTTATTTAGGACAGTTTTGAAATGTTGTGTGCATATGATATGTTCTTTATCCAACAATGATATATAATATACAATAAAATATTTTTTAATATTATTTTAAGTTTCTTTAGATGCCGGCCTGACGTCACATGCTGTGATCATGTGGTTCATGGAAACTTCATTGCCTCTCCATCTGATGTCTTCGTGCCACATGTTTTACACACTACAATTCATTTTTTGTTGACTACCTGTCAATATTTGTACTTGAACGACACTACATTGGGCAACATTTTTCATTGAAAATGCAGTAATAGTTAGATTTTGAAAAAAAACCCTCAAATCTTCTTCGTTGCTTGTTGTACCACAATTTTATTGGATGCTGTGCCTGTCGCTCAAGCATTCACACACACACCACATACACACAAATGTAAGAGGGAGGGCGAGTGCTGCGGTGTTCATTTACATACTTTTTAAAATTTCTGCATTGGGTGAAAGCAGCAAGTCATTTCAAGACAAAAGTCTCAAATCTAAGTGAAGTCATTACTGGTCAGTCCAAGTCGAGTTGCAAGTCTTTTGAAAAAAAATTCAAATAAAGTCAAAAATCATCAAATTCATGACTTGTGGCCCCTCTGGAGTAGTCATAGCCATCAGTCGATGTACAAAAAAATCTGGCAGGTAATAGACTTTAATGATGTGGAGGACTATAGAGAGCGTTTTGGAGATAACAGAGAAAATGGTCAAATCCAGCTGTCAGTCGGTAGAGAGGAGCTTATGATTGTCAGAAAAATGAGTGAAAGTGTAAAGTGTCACTCACAGGGTGTTTCTATTAACCTTCGTCGCCCACGGCTTCTGTACTGTCGTCTCAGACTGTTGCTGTGCAGCTTAATAAACTACTCTTTAAATTTACTGACTCCAACAATGCTGCCACACTAATTGCATCATGTCCCCAAGCATTTGAACAGGTATATTTTATCTGATTGTTCTATTTTTTTTCCCTTAATTCTTCCACCAACATGTCTTTTTTTTCTCCAAAATCCTCATTTTTTTCTTCATGATAAACAATATGTGGCACATGTGAACACTATACGTGATTGGAAACTCTGAAAAAGTAGTTCTAACACATCTCTCAATGGATGTGCATTAACTGGGGTCAGAGGTTTTACAGAATATTGCTGTAACTCGACAAAAAGTTGAAAATCCCCTCTGAGTCCATTCACTGTTATCTCCCTCCTCTGTCACTGTTTTCCGATAAAAATCAGCCACTAAAATCTGACCACTGACCGCCACAGATCAGTGACAAGATAATTGCGTGCTTGATGGAACCAGGGGGTTGTGGGCAATCAGATAACTCCTCTAATCAAGAATCTTATAAAGGCTCACCACCCAATTGCATGCTGGGTTATGACTCCATTATTGTCAATTAGCTTATATTGGAGTGTGTACTGAAAAAAATGGTGTGAACAGCACAGAAGGATAAGTGACAGACAGAGCGTTAGCTTTGAACAGTGAAAAGTGAACTCAACTTTATTTTCATTGGTTTTCACGGTTTGTCGTTCTCTAGTAAAACAGAGGGGGGCTGCTGTTTGTGATCAAAACTGATGGATGGAGCACAGACCAGCTGTTTTGCCCTGATAAATGCACATAAATAATTTTGAATTACAAGATTTTGGACAGGGAGTTTTTTTGTTGTTGTGTCTGATCCAGTATTTGTCCAGCAAGATGGACACACATCGTGCAACATAGATGTATCTCACTACACGCACTGAAGCACTAGGAGCTGTCAGTGGAAGACCGCTGTTCGCATGAGCTATGTTTTGTGACGAAGCTGTGAAACTGTCATTTTATTTTAGATTATTTTTCACTGTAATCAGAAAAGGAAAATTAAAAATGACAGATCGAGAGCGAATCAGAGCGAGTTTGACTGAGGATCGCTCCTCTTCACGGATATGCAGCTCAGAGCGCAGCCATGACTGGTCTAACTCGCTTGGTCACCGGGGTTCAGCCAGCTGCGGTCTCCTGAGTGAAGTGCCCCACCGACAGCTCAGCCGCTCCCAGCGTCCCAGCAGGTGGGCTGCCGGGCGGGGGCCGGCCGTTCTCGGAGTTGCAGCGTGCAGGATGCCGCCCGGCGTCCAACCGCTCCCCACATCGGCTGGCTGTGCAGCCGCGTGCCGTGCTCCGTTCTGTTTAAACTAGCTAGCTTAGCAGCTTAGCAAACAGGGGTTGTTTGCGCACAGGGTTGGGAGGGTTACTTTTAAATTGTAATCTGGTACAATTACAAGTTACTTGTCAAAAAATGTAATTAGTAATTTACTCTAATTACTTCAATTAAAAAGTAACGTACCAGATTACTTTTAGTTACTTTTAGATTACTTCACCAGCAAACATAAAAGATAAAGACAAATACAATGTGTCATCCTCACAGTGTACTGACAACTCTAAACACTAATAAATGCCCAGAGTGTTTTGAACTCTGCTGAACTCTGTGTAATACCAATTAATACCAACATGACCTTCTCTAAACATACTGAGAATCTGACTTTCTTTCTTTCTGACTCAGGATCAGAACCATCCGTTCAGACTGTGTTCCTCCAGTAGTCCTACAGTCCAGCAGCACCAGGAGCTGCATTGACAGTGTTAACACACATTTATATTATATACTCAGTCTGCTGTGTAGCTGTACTGCTGCAGTGAGGAACAGTGCTTTGTGTTCAGGTCGGCCATGCAAAGTATTTTTTCAAGAGTTCAGAGTTGATTCATTCCTCAGTGACAGAAGGAAACATGCAGTCTCCAATAAATCCTCCATACAGGCTGAAGATATTATTGCCTCCATCAGATTCTTCTGAGTTCAGCCTGGTGAGGCTGTGGTTGTCAGCAGCAGGTTACTGACAGGTTAGCAGGCTAATAACACTTTAGCTTCACTGTGAGTTCAGGTGTGTTTCATACCTGTAGATGTGTCTTCAGGTTTGATGAGTTCCTGGATGTTGAGAGCATTTTCACAGCTGGGAGGCAGAATTTACATTGTACAGAGAAGTTCTGGGCCTCATCTGGCTTAAATACAAAATGTCTACGTTTCCAGCCAAAGAATGAGTTTCTCTCCCTGGAGCAGCCATGAATCCAGCAGCAGGTGGTAAAATCCAGGGCAACGCGATTTGTTTCATTCACGGTTAAACATATCAGTAGAGCGGGAGGCTGCTCCAAGACAGCGGTCGATGCGGCGTCTATCATTTATATATCTACGGCGTCTATTGTTTATAGATCTACAATATGGCGGTTTGTGCCATAAAGTGCTGTAAGATGCTGTAAAGTGTCACAATGTCTGTATACGGCGCGGATGTCTGTTGTTGCTGGTATATTCTGTCTGATTTTCAAAAGTAATCCCGCTCAGTAATCCCTGTTTTTATCAGAAGTAACTGTAACGAGATTACATATTTTTTGCGCGTACTGTAACGGATTACAGTTAAATTTTTTTTGTATCCTGATTACGTAACGCCGTTACATGTAATCCGTTACTCCCCAACCCTGTTTGCGCATATGATCAGGGTGATTACCGTAATTCCCGCAAAAAAGGTGCATCGAATTATAAGGCGCTCTGTTGGATTTTGAGAAAATTACAGGCTTTTACATGCGCCTTATAGTGCGTAAAATACGGTATTTATTTGTATCGGGTATTATGAAGACTTTACATTAGTATCCAGATCAGTTCAACTATTGTGTTCATTGTTTCATTTGAATCTTAAAAGACAATACATACATTTTCTAAACTATTTCATGAGTCATTTGTCTGGTGCTTTTGATGGATTTTTGTATCCTAATAATGACGTGTTTTCTGAAATGTTTAGATTAGCAAATAAGTGTAATGAAATGAGATTGTACAAGCATGTAGCATAATACTAATTCTAGATCCAGCAGTCACAGTGCAGTTGCTTTACAGCTAATGATGGAATCATCACTCTTGCAAAAGTCCCAAAAATTATGAGCAAAGTGGATAAAAAAAAAAAGGAATTAAACTTGTTTTCCATGAACACACAGATACAAAGGTAGCAAACACTCTACAGCTGCTCAGGATGGAGATAAATGGCCAAAAATAAACTGTTTATTTATTTCTATTAGCACAAGGACAAGGCAGGAAAGAATGCAACAATGAAGTACAAAGAATGCCCAGGAACTGAGCTTTTTTTTCTCCTGATGACCTTGTTCTTGTGAAGAGCTCCGTGTTTTTGGTGTAGTGCCACCTTTGCTGCTGGGTTCATTTTTTTCTTTTATTTTGTCAGAAAGAGTAAATGAAAGTGCAATATTTGGACACTTCAAAATGAGAGGAATTTGTACAATTTGACAGTTGGAAACGTAACTGTTCCCCTTCTTTGTGTGTATGTGTATGTTTGTGTGTGTGTGTTTGTCTGATTGTGTTTTTTTTTTTTTTTCAATTCTTTGTGCAAAATTGCTTCATCCTGCTCTGATAGTGATGAATGCAGCAGCAAACCACAATAAATAAATACATCCATGAAACCACATACAGTAAGTGAGATCACAGCTGTGTCTGATCTGTAATGCAGGGAACATGGCAGGTTACTGTATACTCACTCTACTGCACTGACTGTGATGCAGCAGAAAGAGAAAGATGTGGCAGGAACACCAAGTGAACACCACGCCACGCCGGACTGCCATACAATGAGATCATAACCCTAGCCTTTTGTTGTTGAAGAGGAATATGAAGATGCATTTTATGACTTTCCACAGAAAACACCTGGTTTGGAAGCATAAAATTTTATCTTTGAGTTTCCTGTCATTCTGTGATTGTTAGAAAATCAATCAAACCACATGTCATTGGAGAACTTTTTCATGGTGAGCTTCATGTTGGTATATCTGTTGTTTTTCAGGACAAGTACTGGTTTTTTGCAATGATGAGTGTCTGTTCGGTGTAGAGGCTATTTCATTTATGTCATGCTGTTTCATCAGTCAAATTATGACATTTTATCAACACTCTTGCTGAGTCTTTCAGTCATGTAGTTTCTTAAGATTATTCCAATCATGTATCTCATGAATGTGCACATCGGTATGTCAGACAGTTTCAGTGTCTTTACAGCCAGCTTTTCACGAACTGACGCTCCCCTCTTTAACCTCTTTGCCCTTCTTCTCCTCTGTGATTCACTTGTCATGAAGATCACAAACCGAGCGCGGCTATTATTATTGCTCTCCATTAGCCTCATCTTTGCAGGTGTTCGTGGCTGATGTGTAGCAGCTCGATTCTGATCCTCACCAAAGTCTCTGAACAAAACTCTCTTCAACATCAAAGTCAACGCTCATCTGATCCTCTCTGTAACTCGTTAGTTGGAGCCAGATTGGATGCTAATTGAGATCAGCGTCTTGAATTGAAGCATCTTAAAAGAGGTTCATTTGAAATGTTGTTTACTTCCTGAATTAATCTTGCAGCCCGGGTTGGTAACTAAAATAGAGATGTGATATGTAATGTTTAAAGTGTAAGAACAGTAGATCTCCACTAACAGCTTCAGTTACAAGTCTCATCTTGCCTAACTTGACTTGTTTGAGTCCAGCTGCCTCGGTGTTTTAGATCTCTACCAGTCTCATTTTTATCCTGGAATTATTTGGATGAAAATAAATCTCAAAATACGAAAATGAAATCAAATTTATTCTCTCCTTTACTTGTGTTCAAAACAATAAATCTCCCTACATATCTCGCTGTTCGTCTTTGCCATGGTTTCCCTCCAGCCGCCATCACAACTAATTCCCAAAGCAGCGCAATGAGAGAAAGCCATAAAAATGAATTAAGCAGCTCTCAGCATGCGCCCGCCGTGCGCTTTGGCTTCGGAATAAAAAGCCTGTCTCTATCTGCTGCCTTTGTCTTACTTTCTTTCACTCCTTTCCTGTCTGTGAAGTGTTTCACTTTGTGCGAGTGTCTTTGGTGAATAAGGTTAATCACAAAACATGTCGTCTCAAAAACTGCAGCAGGAGACACGTTTCTGTAAAAGCTGTTTGGCTAAAGCATTGTTTACTATAGTCTCCCACTAGAAAGTACATTTAATCAACTAAGCTGGATTATATTTCCTCTTTATGTGTGGCAGTTATGGGTCAGGAAGTGACAGAGGCTTGGCCTAATGTTCTTTCCATGCTCTTTGTTTTGAAATTGAATTAGAGCTTAATATTGTCCTCTTGAAATCATTGTTCTCAGAAGAATGAACTGAAGTGATTAAAGTGCTGCTGGGCTGAGCAAGGCCCAGGGTGATTTAAGCTCTTCATTATGCTACTTGCCCCTGGTTAAAACCCTAATGCTACTGTATCACTTGTATGATTTGGAATGCATTAGCACAGTTTATACTTTTGAGAAACTCTCTTGAATCCTCTTTATTTGTTTCTTGGTGCAGAAAAGCATAGCGGACGAGGAAAAGCCTGGGTGTGCTGGTGCAATGTAAAGATTAATTTCATGTCAGTTGTAAAATCACAGCAGGAGTCATATATATTTGACACAACAGAGTTGCACCTTAGAAAGAATCTCACTCTGTTAATTCATATCTGTTTGTGGACAACAAGTTGTTTTTGCCTCATTGATCTCAGCTCTGTCCTCCTCCTGTGAGACATGACTGGGGTGAGCTTTGGCTGCTGTAATCCCTATTTACAAAGTCACTGTCATGTTTCCATCTTTTCAAGTTCACTGAGCTGTTGACTCCACCGTGCATTCGCTTCACAGTGCAATGTCCTGCAATCTATTGCAGAGCTTCACTGAAGATCAGCGTGACAAAACCAAACTTTGAGTTTTATTACTACAAATTCGAAAAGCTGCACAGTTTCAGTTGAAGGAACATGTTTTTTTTCTTGTAGTGCAAGGTTTTCAAGTGAGAGTAGAATAAGTTTGTTGCACCAACAACAAAGTTTGCATCACAGTTTTTTTTTTTTTTTTTGCATTTTACGACTGGAAAAAATTAAAAAAAAAAAAAAATTAATCAACTGATTCATAAGCAACTTTTCTGTCACTCGGTCCACATATTTACCTTCACACTGCTCTGATAAACATTTATTAACATACACTTTGCTGATGACATCAAACTGTAGTAAAACATGATTTTACATTATAAAGATGTATCAGTGATGTGATGTGACAGTGTCTGCCAGCACTGAGGCGACACTGAATAAGGATGAATTTTATCCAGCGTGCTCATTCTCCTGCTGCTTTTTCAAGAGGAGCACAGAGTGATTTGGCCCCATATTCCCAACTGTTGCTGGGGAGGGGGGCAGGAGGGGGATTAGGGAAGTGGTGGTCCAGGTGGGACTAGGGGGAGGGAGGAGGGAGGGAGGGGGACGGGAGGATTTTGGGGGTTTGTTGCCCGTGTGTTCCAGTTCTCCTGGGTATGGTCATGTTCCTCTGCCTGAGTGGGTGGGGTTGGTCTTGGACCCTGGGCTCTCGGTTCTGCCCTCCCCAGGCGTCCCGTGGCCGTAGGGGCCGGCACCTGCCAGTCTTGGCCCCCTGGGGCCTGGTCCCAGTGGCCACCGGGGTCCCGGCCGGCGCCTTTCTCTGGCCCCTTCTGGACCGGTGTGTGGACATGTGCCTGGGGGAGTGGCTCGGATCTGGGCTCTGAGATGTCAGCTGGTTGTCTTTCTGGCCTCTCTGGCCTGCTTCTGGTCTTCTGAGGGGTCAAAGGTCATATATGCATGATCACTCTCACATTTACATGATCACGCTGATTTTAATCACTCTTCACATTCTGCATGTGGACTTGGTTACCTTGTTTTCTTGTGGTGGGTTAGACTAATGGCGATCTGTAACACTCCTCCCCTGATGCTCTGGTGTAATTTCATACCTGGATTCTCAGTTTGCACACTCAGTTCACTATATTCTCCCACTGTAGGATGTCCTCTGTCATATCTTTATGCAGGTGCAATAGCTGTCGTCTGGAGTGTCGATATTAGTTAAAGGACCATCATATCTTTGCATCTTCCTTCTCTTCACTCTTTCTTTTTTTTTTTTTTTTTTTTTTTGTTGTTGTTGTTTACTTGTCTGTTCACTTGTTTATTTCTTTCACTTTCTGTCTTTTTACCCGTCTTCTTGTCCTCCTGTCAGGTCGGTCCAGCAATATTATGTATCAGTATTCAAAATAAATAATATAAAATAAGAGAGTATGTCAACAAGAAGAACAAATCTGTCAGGTGCATAACAACAGATAGACCTCCATTCTGCTGCTTCCATTCCTTAAGTATGCTGCTGCTTCAATAAGTACACACTGCAGTGTTTTAATTACCCTCCACAGTGTAAAGAGCAATGACTTTCTCCATAAATCTGAACAACATGTCAGAGCTTCAAGCTACTCCATGGTAATGACCCACTCATCCAAGGTTTTAGAAAAGTCTCCTTGGTCTTCATCAAATCTGAGTCACATTTTTCCTCTGCAGATACAGTGGACTACATTGAGTTGTGCCAATTACCCAAGGTGTGGGAGTTTGTTAGTGCATATAATCAGTGGAACTAGTCAGCAGCACAGCCTAATATACTGTTCTTCATTTCTTAGAGAAATGGAAAACTGTATATTTATAATTAAAATAATTGTTAATGATATGACAGAAATAATTGAAATGATATCGACTGAATGGTCAATTCAACTTCACTTGCAGCCTCAAAATGTGTCTTTTTGTTGAATGTGAGCAGCGATAAATGAGTAAATACTGCCCGACTTTTCCCATTTGTAGCCCATTGTGAGATTAATCCTCCATCAGGGCGTCTCGAACATTAATTAGTAAATTGTTGTTGAAAAGGCTCCTCCAGACTTGCCTTTAGCCAATTGTGAATCAATTTTCCAACATTTCACAAGGATGCCTGTTGGTCTTTCAGACTCCTGCTGGTTTGATTTTTGCTCCTGGAGTGCAAATGCATCAACAGTAAAGTGCTCCCTCGGAACTTTAATGTGCTGTATGATTTCCTACATGAGCCCCAGCAGAGCATGTAAACTTCTATTTACCAACGCCTCTGATGAGGTTCTGTCATTTCTTCGTTGTCCCTGTTTAAGAAATCTGTCTCATTGTCTGATCCACACATCACATTCCAGCCCTCCAGCTCTACAGTAGATTATTATTCTCAATGCTGAGATGCATTGCATTTATTTCTGGGGTTTGTGCAGACATCTGTCAGCAGATCTGAAAAATTTGGTTTGACTCCAGCTGCAGGGAGGAAGGAAAATAGCAAACCAGTAAAAAACCAGCTTTGCAGTAGCAGTAAAAGACAACAAGACTAAATGGCACGGATCATTGGAAGCAAATAGACAGATCAGGTTGAAAAAAAAATCTGTACTTTTTTTTTTTAATTTTGACCATTTACTGGGTGCTTGATTTGGACTGGATGGGAGCCTCTTACAGGCCCCACTTTTGGCTCATGGGCCTCAGATTTGACATCAGTCACTCATTTCTAACTTCCCTTCTTATCTCCTTGTTGAAATAATAGTTGTTCTCTACTTCTGAACAGGACTTGTGGGTCTGTCTGCTTTGTAGCTGTCCATAAAAAATGAGTTTTTAGGGTCGACAGCTAAACGTGTGGGTCATGATCCCATCTGTCATGCATGGAAGCATGATGGACAGATGAAGGCACCGGATCAGGCTGATCATTCTCACTGTGTACACTCAGTAGATAAAGACACTGGACACAACAAAGCTTCTCCTGTGCTGGAAAGGCTGCATGTTTACGCTGTCATGAGCATGACAGAGATACAGCAACGTGCTGTCACAGTGGAAACCACATTAATTTCTCACACAATTTCAGTGCCAAAGAACTGCAGATCACCTGAAACTCATTATTTTTTCTCTCTTGTGTGCCATATGAAAGATGGTAATTTGCTCTGTTGTGGTGGCAAATAATGTGAGATTTCGCCACCACATGCTTTTTTTTCCCCATTACTCGGTAATGAAAGATTTATTTTCTTCCTTGGATGGAAAACCTTGAAATTTTCAAGCAATAATTGACACTTGAGTGGGCGCTGTAATCACACTATAGAATGAGCACCCAGAGTGCTGAACTGTTAAACAAATCACAACAGATTAAAAGCAATTCAGAGAGAAACTGTTGGGCGCTGTACAGTGTTGTTTAGCAGACTATTAATTCAGCAGAAGATGTTGTTAACCATACTTTCACCTTTTTCACACCGTCTCTCACCACTGGACCTTGAGGAAGCATCTCTGACATCTTCTCAGGATACCAGTGATGCACAGGAGGGGGTGGAGGGTTACCAAGAATCAATCAGCTCAGACAGGCTCTGGGCAAAAGCACTCTTTTGTTGTTGAGACTGTTTCTGGTCATTGTTAGTACTAAGACTTCAAATTCCAAGCTTCAAATATCAATTTGAATCAAAAATCTAGGGAACAAGATGTGCTGTGCCACACAACGAGATCCTGTGTAACCCAAAGACACTAA
Organism: Salarias fasciatus; assembly: GCF_902148845.1. NCBI lineage: Eukaryota > Metazoa > Chordata > Actinopteri > Blenniiformes > Blenniidae > Salarias > Salarias fasciatus. The sequence goes on from NC_043758.1 coordinate 22,948,682, forward strand.
TAGACTTAATGATGTACATGATATAACTCGACCACACTCCATCCAGCAGGAAACACTGTGTTGTCTGTGTCTCTTGTCAACTGCTTCATCAGATAAAATACAGGGACCAAAGCAAAAAGGAACCTTTCTGAGACACAAGAATGACCCATGAGTCTCGGCATTGGACCAATTTTATTGCCATTATCATGCACAGTATCCTTTAACAAACATTACTTTAAAATGCCTACAAGGCTGTGTTTAATTTTCCACTTGAGTTGTTGTTACACACAGGGAGGCGACCTGAACATTTGCACGGTGTCAAGTTGCAGTCAGATCACCCACTGAATCCTCGTTTCTTGGACCTGATTGACAGTTGAATGAACAATGACGAACTCTAAACACGGCACAGTTCTGCCACCCTGCTGGTGTTGGAAAAAAAAAAGATAGCCTGAAAGATGGCTCCCCTCTAGTTAACATCACTTCCAGCTGCATCAAGTGAAGCAGACAAGACAGAGCAAAGTGATGGAGCAGAATTCACAGAGGAGAAATAATGTAACCTCAGCTCCAGACATTGTTTACAATATTTCATTGTGTAAATTATGAACTAAATGCTGTTAAAAATGTCACATCAGTAAACACATACGCTCATTTTCAGTATGACAAGACCACAAACTGCCACGTCAGCTGAAAAAATAGCTTACTTCAAATTAATAGAATTGTGATGCCTTCGTCTGACTTACTAAGATCCTTTTACCAATGATGTACAGACTGAATTACGCACTATTGATGATAAACTCTTGTCCAGAGAAAACTTAGCCTCCATCAGATGGGCATGTTGAAGCATGCTGTGCCCCCCTTTTACATATATATATATATATATATATATATATATATATATATATATATATTAGGGGTGTTTAAAAAAATCGATTTGGTGATATATCGCGATATGACGTCACGGGATTCTCGCATCGATTCAAAATACGCCCTTATTGATTTGTAATTATGTATTTACCCGCAAATATCCATTGCGGCGTCTTTTTGTGTGCTGCACTTTTACTCCTGGCCACTAGTTGGCAGCACACCACACCAGGAGCTTTGCAGAGCCTCCAGTCTGCCAGAGGAAGAACAGCATCTCACGAGAGCTCTCCCGGGTGGTTTCTTTACACTACCGTCTCGCGATAATTGGATCACACAACAGTCTCCCATGGCGGAGGAAGTGGGAGACGCTCCGAGAAATATTTATAAAGCCGGAATCTGGACGCACTTTGGCTTTTACAACAAGGACGGAGGGACAGATAAGAGCCACGCCATTTGTAAAATGTGCTTTGCAAAAGTCAAATACAGCGGAAACACCACCAACCCACATGAATTTGAGCAGGATGTCCCCATGCAGGACACCCTGAGGGCCCTGGACAGCGGTGAGGGACAGGCTGCGTCCCCCCAGATGTGAGAAGGAGCGTTGCCTCCTCAGCAGGTCCTTCCTCCCTGCTGCTATCAGACTCCACAGCCAGCACTGCTCCAACTAGTCCAAACACACACCACACACTGTTCGAAATGACACTCCTGTGTATTTGTCTTTTCATGTCTCACATTTTTCTATAATATTGTGCATATGTCTGTCCTATATGTATATTTAAATAATATGTAACTCATATCTGTTATTAATATTATAGTTTACATATGTGTTCTGTCTTAAATGTATATTTTATTTATATTTGATTTATATCTGTTAGTGTATATCTGTTCTTTCTTTATATCTTTCTGAAACTTATCTTTAAACTATATTTAAATTATGTCATTTAGTTTGTGTCTGTTATATAATTATATTTATCCTAAATTTATAGTTAATTTTTCTGTTTATGGTTGGACCTTGTAAATTCTCATATTTCGCATTTCTTTTCTGTTTCTATTTCTTTTCTCTATGCTGCTTAACATTGCAATTTCCCCCTGTGAGACAAATAAAGGAATTTCAATTCAATTCCATTCAATTCAATTCAATTCAATTCAATTCAAGGTTTTACAATGATTGCACTTTATTTTCTCAAAACATGTTACATTATTGAAGGTATATGTAGCCTTTATTTTTTTTATTTACTGTTTAAATGAAAAAGTAGCCTGCAACTTGTTTGCTGTTAAATATAGTTGCTTGAGTGCTTCTGTTGCATTTGGGATCAATAAAATGTGTTTCATACAAGTTTTCTCATGAAGTACTACTAGTTTGCAAATTAGTTGTTCCTAAAGTATCACAATAATCGTCATGAACATTGGTATCGGGATATATCGGGATATATCGAATCGTGACCCATGAATCGTGATACGAATCGTATTGCCAGATACTACGCGATACACACCACTAATATATATATATATATATATATATATATATATATATATACAATGGGGGAAATAAGTATTGAACGCATAAACTGTTTTGTCATTACATTTATTTCCAAAGATGCAATTCATGTGACATTTCTTCCAGACACTGGTATTAACTCAAATAATCCACACATGAAAAGAAATCACAACATTCAAATCCATAAATAGTGATTATGTGGAATTAAGTGCAATAACACAGGAAAAAAGTATTGAACACACTATCTGAGACTCGTTTAATACTTTGTGGAGAAGCCTTTGTTTGCAATGACTGCTTCCAGACGCTTGTTGTATGTATGAACTAATCGCCCACACTGCTCAGGTGTGATTTTTGCCCATTCCTCCGCACAGATTGTCTTCAAATCCTGAATATTCTTTGGTGCCCTCTGGTGAACCCTTATCTTTAGTTCTTTCCACAAATGTTCGATCGGATTTAAGTCAGGTGATTGACTGGGCCATTCTAACACATTGATTTTCTTTTTTTTAAACCATTCGAGAGTCAACTTTGCTGTGTGCTTCGGATCGTTGTCCTGTTGAAAGGTCCAGCCCCGTCTCATCTTCATCATCCTGGTGGATGGCAGGAGGTTCATCTCAAGAATTTGCCGATAGATGTTTCCATTCATTGCTCCTTCAATTATATGAAGTCTGCCAGTACCACGAGATGAGAAACAACCCCATGCCATGATGTTTCCACCACCAAACTTCACTGTTGGTATAGTGTTATTTGGGTGATGTGCAGTGCCATTTCTCCTCCAAACATGGTGTGTAGTATGACAGCCAAAAAGTTCAATTTTGGTCTCATCTGACCAGACAACATTCTCCCAGTATTCCACAGGCTTATCCAGATGCTGTTTAGCAAACTTTAGACGAGCTTCAACATGCCTTTTTTTGAGGAACGGAGTCTTGCGGGCTGAGCGTCCATAGAGGCCATGGCGGTGGAGTGCATTGCCTATCGTTTTCTCTGTAACACTTGTACCTGCTGCCTCCATGTCTTGCTGGAGTGCTTTCCGGGTGGTCCTTGGCTCTTTGAGAACTCTTCTGACCATCTTTCTGACTCCCTGGTCAGAAATCTTGCGAGGAGCTCCTGTGCGCGGCCTGTTGATGATAAGGTGATGCTTCTTCCACTTGCGGATAATGGCCCCATCGGTGCTTACTGGAATACTCAGATTCTTTGAGATAAGTCTGTAACCAGTTCCATTCTGATGCTGAGCAACAATCAGGCTGCGAAGGTCTTGAGAGAGCTCCTTGCTTTTACCCATCATGAGATGTGTCTTGTTTGACTACTTGGTGAAAAAACAACCTGTTTATAGGGCCATCAATTAGCACTAACCCAGCTGATGTTGGTTTGCACTTATAGGAAGTACAAAGACTAATTACTTTCAAGTGTGAGATGGTATGTTGCCTTTCCTTGACAAACTATACAGCTTTCCCATGGTGTGTTCAATACTTTTTTCCTGTGTTATTGCACTTAATTCCACATAATCACTATTTATGGATTTGAATGTTGTGATTTCTTTTCATGTGTGGATTATTTGAGTTAATACCAGTGTCTGGAAGAAATGTCACATGAATTGCATCTTTGGAAATAAATGTAATGACAAAACAGTTAATGCGTTCAATACTTATTTCCCCCATTGTATATATATATATATATATATGTATGTATACATATATATAACAAAAAACTGTGTTCTCGCCACCCCGGCGGTATTGTGTCTGTCTCCTTCAAGCTCAGGTCCTCTACCAGAGGCCTGGGAGCTTGAGGGTTCTGCGCAGGATCTTAGCTGTTCCCAGGATTGCGCTCTTTTGAACAGAGCTCTCAGATGTTGTTCCTGGTATCTGCTGGAGCCATCCTCCCAGCTTGGGGGTTTACTGCTCCCAGTGTCCCGATCACTACTGGTATCACTGTTGCCTTCACGTCCCACACTATCTCTAGCTCTTCCCTCAACCCTTGGTATTTCTCCAGCTTCTCGTGCTCCTTTTTCCTGATGTTACCATCACTTGGGATTGCTACATCTATCACCACAGCTGTCTTCTGCTGTTTATCCATCACCACTATGTCAGATTGATTGGCCATCACTTGCTTGTCAGTCTGGATCTGGAAGTCCCACAGGATCTTGGCTGGATTGTTCTCGGCCACCTTTGGAGGTGTCTCCCATCTTGACCCTGGGACCTCCAGTCCATACTCGGTACATATGTTCCTGTACACGATGCCTGCTATCTGGTTGTGCCGTTCCATGTATGCCTTGCCTGCCATCATCTTACACCCTGCTGTGATGTGCTGTACTGTCTCTGGGGCTTCTTTGCACAGTCTGCACCTGCGGTTTTGTTTGGTGTGGTAGATCCCGGCCTCTGTTGATCTTGTGTTAAAAGGGCCTGTTCTTGTGCAGCTATGATTAGTGCCTCTGTGCTGTCTTTCAGTCCAGCTTTTCCCAGCCACTGGTATGTTTTCCCAATGTCAGTCACTTCTTCAATTTGTCGGTGGTACATGCCATGCAGGGCTTTGTCTGTCCATGATAGCTCCTCTGGCTCCTCCTTACTGGGTTTTTGATGTCTGAGGCATTCACCTAGCAGATCATCACTGGGGGTCATCTTCTTGGTATACTCATGGAGGCTCTTGGTTTCCTCCTGGATAGTGGCTCTGACACTCACTAGTCCTCGGCCTCCCTCCTTTCTCTTGGTGTATAGCCTCAGTATGCTGGACTTAGGGTGGAACCCTCCATGCATTGTAAGGAACTTTCTTGTCTTGATATCAGTGGCTTGCATTTCTTCCAGTGGCCAGGCTATTATGCCAGCAGGGTATCTGATTACTGGTAGGGCGTAGGTGTTTATGGCCTGGATCTTTATTTTTTTTATTTTTTTATTTTTTGCCTTTCAGCTGACTCTTCAGGACCTGTATTACTCTCTGTAGGTATTTGGTTGTGGCTGACTTTTGAGCTGCCTCCTCATGGTTACCATTTACCTGTGGGATCCACAGGTACTTGTAGCTGTCCTGCACATCTTTTATGTTCCCTTCAGGTAATTCAACACCTTCAGTTGTGATCACCTTCCCTCTTCTAGATACCATTCTTCCACACTTATCTAGTCCGAATGACATCCTGATGTCATTGCTGCATATCCTGGTGAGGTGAATCAGGGAGTCAATGTCACGCTCATTCTTGGCATACAGTTTGATGTCATCCATGTAGAGGAGGTGGCTGACAGTTGTTCCGCTCTTGAACTGGTATCCAAAGCCACTCTTGGCAATGACCTGGCTGAGGGGGTTCAGGCCTATGCAGAACAGCAGGGGGGACAGGGCATCACCTTGGTATATGCCGCATTTGATGCTCACCTGTGCCACTGGCTTTGAGTTGGCCTCTAGACTTGTCTTCCACAGCCCCATTGAGTTCTGAATGAAGCTCCTTAGAGTCCTGTTGATGTTGTACAGTTTCAAGCACTCCAGTATCCATGTGTGTGGCACTGAGTCACAGGCTTTCTTGTAATCAATCCAGGCAGTGCACAGGTTGGTGCTGCGAGCCTTGCAGTCTTGAGCGATTGCCCTGTCAACCAGTAGCTGGTGTTTGGCCCCCCTGGTGTTATTGCCAATCCCTTTTTGTGCTTTACTCATGTACTGATCCATGTGGTTACTTATCTTGGCTGCTATGATGCCTGATAGGAGTTCCCATGTGGTGCTGAGGCAGGTTTGATGGTATTGTTCCCTTCTGGGTGTCCTTCATAATGAGGACTGTCCGACCTTGGGTTAGCCACTCTGGGTGGGTCCCTGATATTAGCAGCTGGTTCATTTGTGCTGCAAGGCGTTCATGGAGTGCAATTAGCTTCTTAAGCCAGTAGGTGTGAATCTTGTCAGGCCCTGGAACTGTCCAGCTCTTCATTTTGGCCACTCTTGCCTGTACATCTGCTGTTGTAATTACTCCTGGGTCTTGTTCTGGGAGGTTGCTTTGCTCTGCATGCAACCATACCAGCCATTGGGCATTGGTGTTGTGTGGCACTTCTTTTTCCCAGATACTCTTCCAGTATTGCTCAGTCTCAGCTCTGGGTGGGTCTGCTGTGGTCTTACTACCCTGCCACTGAGAGTAGACCTTAGCTCGATTGTTGGAGAACACCCCGTTTATTCTCCTGGTCTCCACTTCTCTCGTGTATCTCTTTAAGCGGGTAGCTAGGGCTGTGAGTCATTGCTAAGCAGTCTCAAGTGCCTCAGTTATTGACAGCTTTCTGTATTTCTTGGGCAGTTCTTTCTTGACATTCACCCCTCTGCTTAGGTCTGTGAGGAAGCTTACTTCTCTCCGTGTTGCCATGATTTTTGCCTCGAGCCTTCTTTTCTGTGGAGGTTATTGGTCACTCCGGCTACTCATGCTGTTCATCTTGTAGCCAAGCATCTCTAGGATAACTGTCGCTGTTGCGTACATCAGCTGATTGGTCTCAGTGACGGTGCTGGTAGGGATAGTTAGCAGTGCTGTGTTCACATCTTCCAGTGGAGATTCCAAAGGTACTCTATCATTACTTAGCCTTGGCAGCCAGGAGGGTGTTGAGTTCCCCCAGGACATCATGATCTTCTCTCTCAGGTCAGCTGCTCTTGTGTTCAGCTCTGTTATTGGGGCTTGGGACCCAATCTCATATGACCTGGCGTCCTGGCTCCCCCTTGATGCATCTTGTACCGTGGGTGAGGTGCTGGGGCTTGGTACCCATTCTTGTTGCACCTCATCAATTTCCAACTGTGACAGTAAGTTCCTCTTGCGGATATTCGAGCACTGACTTAGTAGTTGTTTCTTAGTCAGCTTAGATGTTGGGTTTCAAAGTAACCATTGTTCCCACATTCTCTGCATATATCCCCTTTCACTGGGATTACTGCTGTAGGAGCATTCCATTAATGCTCTGTTCTCCGACCTGTTCCACGAGTGTCTTGTTCCAGTAGCCAATTTTTCATCAGTATGCCCTGGTTCCACAACAACTGACGCGGACCTTGTTGACCCGGGTGACTTCCGAGCCGGTATGACTCTTTCATTTATGGTTTCGTTAGTAGGGTTCTTGTTTCCTGGATTGATTCTGGCCACATACTATGTGTCAGGGGTTCTTCTGTGTTGTATATCAAATCTGCATCATTTACCCACTTTTCAGTTCATGTTTAATTTTGACTTGCCTATCTTGTTCACGTCTCTGTTCACTGGCTCCTCCTTTCTGCCTTTTCTCTGTGTCTGAAATAGTTTGATGTGCTTCACCGCTGTCCCCTCTTTCTTCGTGCATTTAAACCCCTCTATCCCATAAGTCCTCACTCTTTATCAACCTGCCTCCAGAATACTGTTATTGAACACCCATGCTTAGACTTTTGTTAATAAACTCTAAAAAGTGAGATCTCGTTTCTGGGATCTGTTTTTGAATTTCTCAGTAATGTCTAAAAACAGACATAACAATTTCCCTTTCATTTATGATCTTTGTCACTCCTTATTCCTTCCAAGTGCAGGGAAAGACATAAGGTCAGTGTGTAGTCATCTTCGGTCAAGCAGCTCATTTATTACAAACTAGACAAACAAAACTTTTGTTGGCATCAAAATTCTCTTGAGGAAATATATATATATATATATATATATATATATATATATATATACACACACACACACACACACACACACACACACACACACACACACATATAGGTATGCGCGTTCTCGTATTTCTATCCTTGTTGGGGCCAAATGTCCCCACAAGGATAGCAAAACGTGGAACGACGTGCCTTGTGGGGACCTTTTTCCGGTCCTAAGTAGGAGAAACAGTGTTTTCTTGACCATGTTGTTGTTACTGAAAAAAGTAAAAGTGCAAAAACATTTCTTTAGGGTTAGGCTTTGTTGTGGTGTGGGTTAGGGTTAGGGTAAGGGTCAGGGTTAGGGGCTAGACATGAATGGGAGTCAATGGAAGGTTAGAAATACGAGACTGTGCGCACCTGCCTCCAGCGCGCCCACCTAGTAACCAATCCCGCTGCGGCGGAGTTGTGATGAGGGTAACTCGCCTCACCTGTGCGTCTCCTCTCCTCTGGCGTCCACACTCCATGCAGCCAATTCCAGAGACACCGACATTTCTCTTTAACGCTAAAAGAGCTGGTCACAGATTCCTAGCTCAGGCTTGGTGACCTTGCGGCCGTTCATGAGCTTTGTGGTGAGTTGTACTCGCTCGTTTGTTCATTCATAAAATTGTATGCATCTAATCCGCGTCATCATAGGTCTCCGGTCTCGTATGTGTGGGCTGCCTTGCAGTTCCTCGCTCTCTATTCTTGCGTGAAGCGCTTTATTGGTGAGTGTAAGCAAAACGTTCATTCATAAAGCCATGTGCAAACTATCATGGGATGTTTTGCGCGCTGTTTCAGACTTACAGCTGAGTGCGAGGTTTGTTTTCCTCCTGCTGCTCCTGGTTCAGAGCGCCGCCTTGGTGAGTAGTGGGGCTCTTCATTCATGAAGTTAATCCGTGACAACATAGGCTAATACAGTTTGCTTATTTAGGTTTCCGAGCGGGCTCTCCTCGCTGGATTTTTGCGTTCGTCTCCCATTTCCTATTGGCTCCTTGTCTGCCGCTGCGGAGCACTGTCGCAACCCAGGGTGACGTACACCTATGGTTTAGCCCTGCCGTATGGGCCCAAACTGTTGGACCAAGCGACCGCTTGAGGGCGCCTTTGCCTTCCACAAAGACTTTAAGCGTGCACTCTCAAACAAAACAAAACCAAAACAAACTGCTGTGTGAAAGTGCTCGGGCAGAAAATATTTTAAACCAAACGGAAATGTCTTATTTGAGTTATACACTGTAAAAGAAAGGTTATATTTTTCTAAATTGCCTCTGTCCTCTTCAGTCCACCGACTTGTGCTGCCTTATTAACTGCGGGGCTATTTTAGTTTAGTTGCTGGTTATACCAGCTGGCGTTGTTATTGTTTACAGTTTATAAGTTAATGTTTATATCATTGCATTTCATCTCGCACCCTACCCCTCGGCTACATATATATATATATATATATATATATATATATATATATATATATATATATATATATATATATATATATATATATGTATACACATACATACATATATAGTGTGTTGTTTTCTGTTTAATGTTCTGGGACAAAAAAAGACACCAAAACAAGAACCACATGGGGATTTTCCAGATGTCTCAACCTTTATGTCAGCGTATCTTTATCTGAATACCCTCCAGAGGAATCCACATCCCAGTAGGCTTGATATCATATGTTTCAGCAGAGACAACTGCTGCTTGCCGTCCGGCGGGAAAAGTCTTGACTGACGTCTTCTTAGGTTTAATGATGATGTTCAAGGGAATTACTTTTTTATTTTTTTTCACTTGTTTTTTTCTTACTGGAGAGTCTTAGGCCGAATCCCATTTCACCCCTTAGCCCTTCCCCTTGGCCCTTCCCCTTGGCCCTCCGCCTATGAAACGGAGTGCTAAGGGGTAGGGGAGAAAGTCAACCCCTCCGAATTGGGACACCCCTCCGACAATCGCGTACGTCATCAGTAGTCGCCGCTGCCGATGACGTAGGCAGATGCGACAATTATCTGCCGAAGAAGAATGTTTTTCTTACATTTTAAAACTTTATTAATTGACAAAATACTGACATTTATGAACGTCTTTCGTTGCGGACGCCGCCATCTTGCCGATCTTGGAAGGCTTTCTGAGAAATCTGTCATCCAGTGGCGCCGGTGGCGAGGGGCGCTTGTTTTGTTCACCTGGACCGTGGGGTTAGTTCACTTCCGCATTGGCGGGGGCGCTCGTTTCCCACCCGCGCATTCCAGGCGGGCCGTGTTGAAGAAACCAGCTTATTGAAAATAATCGTCTATCTGTTGTGTTTGGAATGCGCCTGGAATGCGCGGGTGTGGAAACGATCACTCCAGTCAATGCGGAAGTGAATTAACCCCGCCCGCCAGGCATGATCTAGGCTGAAAGAACAAGCGCCCCTCGCCATCGGCCGATACCCCTCCGTTTGGAGTGTGCCTCTCGAGAATCTCCTTTTGGAGGGGTGACTGGCCCTCTTTCTTGGCCCTACCCCTCCGTCATAATGACAATTGGGACACTCCTACCCCTCCACGTGAACGCGCAAAACGAGGGGTAGGGCCAAGGGGAAGGGCTAAGGGGTGAAATGGGATTCAGCCTTAGTGTCACAAGATAAGGTTGCATGAGATTTAACTGTGGCTGCCCCACTTTGATTGAAAAGCATCCACATTTTTCTGTGTCTCATTGGCAGGTAGATAAGAATTGTAAGTGTTGTACAGAGCCAATGATATTTCCTCAATTTTTTTTTTTTTTATCGTTTCAAAATATGACATGATGTTCTGACACATTGAAAAGAATTTCTCAAGAGTGCTCAAAATTAAGGATAAACAAGGATACATTATAACTGTAATAAAATAATATATATAGAGATAAATAATTCATGCTTTCGTTGCTGTGATGGCCTCACGTGGAACACAAAGTTCATGGAGCTATAGCTTGTTTTTCCGTGATAATTCTTTGCAGCATGTCCTGCCATGAGAGACTCACATGTTTCACATTTTAATAAGTTCATGAAGCATTTTAATATATGAAACACAATGTCTGTCTTTTATGGACTTTTTCATGGAACCTCTTTCCATGAGGCATAGAGTAAACAACACATTTCCTGTTCCTATGAGTTGTTGATCATCACATGTCTAGGAGGTTATTGCTCTGAATAACAATAAGAATCTGGGTTTGGCTGCAGGTTTTGGCCATAGTTGTTGGCATTTATCTTCACCACTTCAGATGTGATACACTCAATAAACAAGCCAAAACTCAAAGCTCATCAGACTCCATGAAGCTTTTCAGCTTAACTCTGTGGAGGGACCGAGGGGATTGGGGCACATTTTGGTATTTTTGCTTTCACAAACTTTGCACCAGTGATATTTCTGGATGATCCCAGTCATACTTACTTTACAGGACTGCTCTGAGACACTGCACTTTGTTTCAAAACTCATTAGAGTCCACTATAAAGCAGCTGGTGTGAAAGCATTTGAGGGTTACTGTGTATTTGAGTAAAAAGACAACATTTTTGCTTTCAAACCAAGCATTCTTGGACGAATTTTAAAATGTGGGAAGCACAACGTCAATACACTGCTGATGTCTGTGGTTTTAAACTATTATAACCAAACACTTGTTTCTAATCTTGAACTGTTGTCCCTGTGTGGGAGTAAAAACACATTCTGCAATTGCCGATTGAGTTCCAACTTCCTCCGAATCATCACCTTTGCAAAGATGCACACTACTTTGTGACATCTAAAGTGATATATCTCACTGTTTTTGAGCCTCTTTTGTGTCCTCTGAGAGAATGTTCACACATATGTTGGATTTTCAGTGTTGAGCAGATCGCATTTTATGTGTCAAGGATCAGAGTTAAGATGTGGAATGTGGTAATTACTCAGGAAGGGGAATATCTCTGACTGTCTGGAGGGGGCGGGAAATCATTAGTCTGGTGCTTTCTTGAATATGATCTGCTCTCACTTTGTGTATATTTCTTCACCTCACCTCTCACTAGATTTCCCCACTGAGGTAGATAAATTAAAAAGGTGTTGAGCTCCTCTGAAGATACATGGGCTTCAGGTGCTCCTCCGTCACTCCTGTTACATCTGATTTCATGGTACACCACTCTCAAACATGCATATATCCCACTTTTCAAGGTTTCCAGATTGTCAGTACGTTGTGATTAGGTTCTTGGTGCGTGGATGGTTTACAGCAGATGTGTCAAACTCCAGTCCTCGGGGGCCGGTGACCCTGCATGTTTTAGATCTCTCCTAGTTAAAACACAACTGATTGCAGTGATTGGGCTTTTCTACATGCCTGAGGATGGCATCAACATGAGAATGAGGTGAGCTGCAGCGAGAAGCCGGCCCTTTCAGGATTCAGTTTGACACCCCTGGTTTACAGGATGATACAGATATATGATCACTTGATCACTCTGTGGGGTTTCCTGTTCATGTTCTTTAAATCAGTTCTAAATCACAGAAACAACATCGCACTTTACACCACAACACTATAAATCTTGCAGGTCAATATCCAAGAAACATGTTTGTGTTCCTCCAAAGTTCTTTTATTTTTAACCTGTCCTGTCCAGAATGGAAGCAGCAGAATGGAGGTCTGGCTGCTGTTATGTGGGCGACAGATTTGCTCTTCCCGCCCCCTCCCTCCTCCCCCCAGCCCCGCCCAGCCAACCCCATCTCTTCCCTAACCACCCCTTGCCCAACCCACCCCCCTCCTCGGGGAGGTGGGAGACATGTTCTCCAACGTGTTTGACTCACTTCTGTAGTGTGACAAAGTGCTGAGAGAGGATACTGCTTGTAGAAAATCCCATCACCATGAGCAATAATGCTGAGGAAGCTTTCATTTTTACCACCACACATCAAAGTAGATTCTGGTAAATATTTTTACCCAAGAAGCAACGAGAGAACATTGTTTATGAGATGAAATTGTCCTTTTCTTGATTCAAAGGGCAGTGTTTCCACCGTGAGTGCTTTTTGCAGTGGAATGGTGTCAATCTGACTGTTCTGTGTCGAACTGTTGTGGTACATTGGGCTGTAAAGCCCAACACATGTTTTGTCTGCAGGTGATACATTAGATCTACTGTGGGCATGGTCCACATCAACTGTAATCAAAATGTGGCTAAATGAGCCATGACAGCCCCTCTCTGTGTCACTGCTCTCTCTTGGATTTAACCAACTAATGGATTGGGGAAATAGTTTTGAAGATGTTTCAATCAGTAACTTGAGGTGAAAAAGTGATGACTCTCAACTAAACGGTTGCTTTATTCCACACCAGACTCTCTTTTTAATGTGTCACTTGTCCACGAGCCAACATCAGCTACTTCTCTATAAATTAAAAATGAACATTGAGCTTGTTTGACTCACGTTGATGCAGCTGTAATGTAAACATGAAGATTTCTCTCGCTGAGTTTCCCATGTTTAGAAAACCTGGTTGTCTCCAGTGACTTTCATCCGGGTTTGTTTCCTGCTGAGCTGTGTTTTGTTTGTCTACAGCCTTTAGTTTTACATGTCCTCTTGTTGCTTCACAGTTGTGACACTGAGCAGTTTGCCAGACTCAGTTTCCATTTACTTGTGCTTAGCAGGAGTGGTAATCATGTGGGGACAGGTATTCGTCTTTGTGCGAAATAGAAGAGGTTCTCAGAAGCTGCTGAGGTACTTAGTATCATTAGATCAGAGTGAATGCTCAGCACGGTCAAAATTCTCACCCAAATATGAGCTTTGTTAAATTCAGCTATTTTCATCATTTTTCATGTATGCCGTTCACCCACAACCCACCAACTTTTGAGGTCAAACAGTAATTACTCCGTGCTTTCTGCAGAGAGAACTCTTTGTTCTTTCCGTCTGTTATGCTTCTAGTACATGTGAAAATGGGATGATTACTATTCAGTCCACATTTATTCGTTGCTTCAGCCACACTGCATTGATTGAAGCCTCTGTGCTAAAAACCGTCAGGATTTCCATGAAATAGGGAATACATGAAAGCTGGAGCATCTCCTGGTCCTTAGTAGACGAAACCTGTGTTCCTTTTTTCTTTATGTGTTGGTATGACACACTTCATTCTAAAACACTCACTTTTGAGGAATCATGTTGTGATATAAACGGGTCATTTAAGGAAATATCAGATGATATGTAGAGACGACGTGCACAGCATGTTACAGCTAGACACTATTAGTTTCAATGCAGCTGTTCTTCATGGCTAAAGATGGAGCGAAGAAAAGTGTTTCAGTGTTTGATGAAGTGAGAGCTGACTTCTCAGGAGTGACTTAGTGCAGAGACAAACTAAAATTATTGAATAAAACAGGTTGACATGTTGAATAGCAATGTTAACCACTGCGGATGAAGTACTTGAATTATCGGGAATTTGCTCACTGTGAAGCATTGTCAGGATCTGATCCAAGTGTAACACAGATGGGCTGAGGGTGCAAAGCCAGAACAACGCCAAACAAAGCAAAAGTATCATTTGGAGTGATTTATTTGGGCTTGTGACAAAGCCCCACAGTATGGCTGGACAGATGACTGATGCCGTGACAGTTTTCTCTCTTTTTAAAAAATCATTCCTATTTAGGGCTGTCACTTTAATGCATTAATTAGATTAATTAATTACACCGCAAATTAGTGAACTAAAAAAAAAAAATCTAAGATTAATTATAGCACACTTGAGTGGCAATTCAATGTGAATGGAACTGTTGTCTTATTTAGAGGCATGTTATACTTGTAGTATTCATTTTAAATTGCTGTATTAAGTTAGTTTTAGTAATCATTTTGAATGTAGTTTGCTTAAGTGGCTATTTGAGACTCAGCCTTATTTTATTTCATCATATTTTTTATCAATGTTTGTACTGCATTTTTGAATAGTGCACTAGGCCGAATTGGTTTGCTGGGATGTACTTAAACTTTTTCTTCTTTTGAATTTCTTTAAAGGGACTTAAGGCAACTTTACAAAATTTGCCTCAGTGCTGCTGCGATAGGCGCTGTGGGGAACTGCAGCCACCATCCAAGGCAGCACGGGAGCGTGCACAAACACTTTACGGACTGTCCGTCTTCACAGCACTGCACCAGATGGGCCAATGACATGGGCCATGTCAGCATCCGTTTTCACTCCCAAATGCAGCTGAAGCTCCCTCCATGAATCAAACACATATCCAATATTTATTTGGGTGCCTGCCCGGCTTCGGTCATTTTTTTTTTTTTTTTTTTTTGACTCACGAGATAACACTGATAAAGTCCTTTTTTTCTTCGTGGTGGCACTTTTTTGTGGGCTTTGAGTGGATGCAGGTCGTTTGATGGCTGCTGAAGAATCCATTTCTATCCCAGCAGTGTTTGAGTCTGTGTCCACGGCGGCCATGTTCTTCCTGTTCCAGAGCCGTCGGGAACACGCATACAGCGTCAATTTACGTCACATCCCCACGATTGCGCAGGAAATTCAGACGCTGAACTGCAGCCAATTCTGTGGCACACAGTCTGTATAAGGCAACAGACAGATACACAGATTGGCCTGTTATTTTAGGTTTTTAATGCTTCACAGCCCATTAGCATTGAATAAACTGGAAATGCATGTGTAGTTTTTCACAAATGTTGCCTTTAAGTCCCTTTAATGAAACACACTGAAAGTGTTATTTAAGTTGCCTAATTGGGCTTAGCATTTATTTTGGATAAGACGTCCTGACTTAGCTTTCATTCATCATTAACAAAAATATGGATTTCAAATCTTCTCTTCTCTGTGTATTCATTTGATGAGTCATGCACTACAATTCTGGAACGTCCCTACATTAGAATTCTTCATTTGGGGACCTAAAGCAGATATTAAAATGCAAATAATTAGATTAATTAATTACAAATCCTCTAATTAATTAGATTAATTTTTTTGATTGCATGAGAGCACTAATCAAAACACATCATTGTTGTTCCGCACACGCACGCACACACACACACACACACACACACACACACACACACACACACCTCCTCTGTTATGTGAGGTAATTTATTTTTGGTTTCCCTGAATAAAGTGTGATTTCATATTTTTTCCACAGTTTTTTATCTTTTCTGGATTACCTCTTTTCATCCTCTCGGTGAATCCAAAGCCAAAATTGACTTGGAAAAATGAAGCTTATTGAAAGGCGTCAGAAATACTAATCGAGCATCCATCCATCCATCCATCCATCCATCCATCCATCCATCACTGCAGAAAGATATCAGTTCCATTCCGATCTGCTCTGTTTCATTTCGCTCTCCTCTCCTCGTCTTCTCTCTTCTCCTCTCCTGTTGATTAACATTATAACAACAATCACAGTTGTGGCAGCAGGGTGCTCTTTCATGAATTCAGCTCTAAAACAAATCTCTCCCTCTGATGAGAATCATCACTGCTGTGATGATGATGTTTATTTTCTTTTCACGGTGTTGGTGCACGTTTCCTTGTGTGCCTACTGTGACAGTCTTTCTGTCTCCTCGTTAGTTCTCCCTCCAGGCGCTGGGAATTAAATGGGCCATAAAGCCCTGAGTTAACAGACTCAAACTGACACATTGAGATGGCAACGTTTACAGATGAATGAAAATGTATCCATGAAAAGCAAAACAGAATGATATCAGTATGTCTGTTACTTCTGGGTTTTTTTTTTCTTTTCTTTGTGTGTGAGTTTGTTTTATCCATGCATTTACACAAAGTCGATTTCAAATGGACTTCTGCTATCACTTTAAAGAACCAATATGTGTGATGTGGTTCCCAAGAACACGATAAATAACTTGTGGAAAACAGTTTTACGAACCTCTATATATTTCATTTTAACTATTTGAGCAGTTTCAAAGCTCTTTACACTTTCAGCCATGTTGATGAATTTATCCACACACACCAAGGACAATGGCTACAGTCCAATGCATTTTATTATTGAGAACAATTTTGGGTTCAGTGTCTTACAGTAACCCTCATCTATTGACATGGGGACCAGGTGAAACTGAGGATCAAACATTTACATTCAGAATAAAAGACAATCCACTCCACCGAGCATCACCTGACCCTGAATCAGATTCTAACAGGAAACTGTCCAGCAGTGTCAAGAAAGTCATTGTGAAAAGACAATTTGAGGATTGGGGTCCTGGGGAAAAAGTGACTAGAAAAAAGTTATTTGATCTGATATTGCTTCAGAGTTACTCATCTGATCCTCTAAAAAGTAAAACAGATTCGTTGAAATGTCCTTGGGCAAAATGCTGACTCCCAAGTGGTTCCCAATGATGTATGGCTTTGTAAAATCCTTGTCTTACAAAAGAGAAGATTTTAAAATTCACATTATTTTTTTTCCATTTTATTGTTAAACATTAAAAGGTTTTTTTTTTTGTTTTTTTTGTAAATACATAAAATGAAACTGTGAGAATGTCAGTTGTTTGACCTGCAGAGTTTGTTTTAATGACAGGAAGTGTTTTGTAACAAGGAGCATCAAATATACTTCACATTTCCAACAGACTCCCTTGCAAAGACAATCCGAGTGCGTCATGAACTCCTGAGGTGCTTGAATAAATAAGGTTTTGTCTGGCAGAAACTTGGTACAGCTCATTTGCTTCTGTTCCTCCTGTTGCACTGTGGGATCACTGAGGCAATTAGTTCCAGCAATGGTACAACAAATAGAACACAGTGGCAGATTAAACTACTTGAAACACAAGGTTGCGGATAGAAAATATATAATGTGTATTTCTAAATGTTTGAATGTAAGCTTGACGTTTATTTTAAGAAGAGCTGTTAGCAGAATAAAGAGGAAGGGCTGTAGCAACATGGACATTCTGTTGTATCACATAGTTTTCTGTAAGATATGTGATATTTTATCATGTTTGAATGTTAAAAACAGTTTATCTGGATCATGTGGATCATCGTTATTCTTGTCAAATGGCACAGCGAGACAGTGGTTAGTGTCGGTTCTTCACAGCAAGTGGAACTTGGTAGAATGATGGACTGAGTTTGTACGTTTTGCCTCTGCCTGTCCGTGCATACTCCAACTTCCTCCAATCCAAACATATGATTCTTTGATAATTTGTGACTGAAATTACTTTAATATTTTGGAGTCTAGATCAAACAATTAAGGAGGAATAATTAATTATAGAAAGGTTTACTCGTGGCAATAATAAAGTATCATTTTAAAGAATGGTAATTTTAAAGTGTTTTTCAATGGTTTGATTCTTCCAAGGATTTCACCCCATGCATGAAATGTATCACGTAATTATGAGCTGAGGTTAAGAATTCACACGCAAGGACTTTAATATGGTGCTCTTTTGTCCTCTTAGTGCAGACTTTAAATGAGCCACACCAAATGCTTCATTTGATTCTGAGGTCTTTTTAGCCTTTGGATTAGGAGTTAATTAGAGTGCAAATGAAGTGTGGCAGAGAGATTAGACGAAGGCCCTCCTCCAGGTATCAGCACCTCCACTGCACACAGACCATAATCTCAGCAAATGACAGAGTGTTACATGAATATTTATTCAAATCAAACTAGTGAAATTTTATAGTCATCTCTGAAAATAAATATAGCAGAAAAAAAATATGCATTGGACTTAGCCAAATCTGATTTCAGGTCCAAACAAGAAACACCATTATCTCAAGCTGGTTCTTCAAGTGATGGGGGGAAAAAAAAACAAAAAAAACAACTTGTTCTCTGTAGCAGACTGGAGATTTTTCCAGAAGGTGCTGTTGTTCAGAACTGAAAACATTTTCACACCACAGACAATCCGAGACCATCCATTCCCTCCATGGAGAACAGACTGTAAATCCTTCAGTTAATGCCTCTTTCACCACATTTTCTCTTTAGTTCAGAAAAGATAAATCATCCTTGTAGTTTCAAAAATTAATCTGTCCAGCCATCAAAATATCCCATCACAGACAAACGTGTTCGTGAAGAAAGTAAATTTGCCAGGAATCTCATCCAGTCTCTGTGCAGCAGACATGCTTATTGACCCTCGACTTTCATAAAGTAATATTTGATTGTCTTTCCTAATGCAAG
This sequence comes from Salarias fasciatus, assembly GCF_902148845.1. NCBI lineage: Eukaryota > Metazoa > Chordata > Actinopteri > Blenniiformes > Blenniidae > Salarias > Salarias fasciatus. The sequence goes on from NC_043758.1 coordinate 22,967,563, forward strand.
GGTTGGACAAGCAACTTTCGTAAAAGACATGTTAATTTCATGCAAATAAACATTCATCAGATTGAGTTCATCCATCGAACAATCCATCTCCTATACCAGCTAACCCAGTTCTAATGCACCACATTGCACTTTAAAGGTGCATTAAGGAGTTTTACAACCTTAAAAACACTTATTTTCCACCATAAATATGTTACACATTTTTAATGATGTGTACAATGTGCCCTGAAATATTCATTCCAAGTACCTCTAACAGCGCTAAATTGTCACTTGAAAGTTGCAGTGCCGGTCCGGCACCAGCATTTTTTTGGGGAGAATTTGAAAGGAATGACGTAATGCACGCTCCGGCTCGTTAGGTTTCATTATGTCCGCCATTACTCCGCCAGATGCTTAGTGAGCAACAACTGAGCAGGATCTTCCAGAAAGTAAGAAAAGACTGGCTTCTAGCACTGCCACAATTCCAGCACAGACTCCACCAGGTAAAAGAAACTTAAATCTTACTTGAACGCTTCTAAACGAGCGAAGACGGAGTCCCCCTCTTCCATGCACAGGGACGAGTTTTTCACTAAGCTGCCTTACGCCCAAGGCCTGAAGGGGGCGCTGTTTCGCATAAAACGTGCAAACTCCTTAAGGCACCTTTAACATCCACTCACTCACAGAGTGTGGACAACGTTTCCAGTCAGAGGTCTGGTAACATATTATCAGCACTGTAGACTCCACCGTCCTGTTGTGCAAAACAACCATTCATACACAAAAATATGCAAACTCCACCCACAGAATAAAACCATGGGTGTTTCCACTGTGAAAGGAGAGTGCGAACCACAGAGTGCCCTTTTTATAAATGACACTGATGATTCTGAAAACTTATTTTCTCAATATATTATGTTGATCACAGTTTTTATGTTATGACTGAACTGAATGATGTTTCTATCTTCAAAACACAAAGTTACTTCTGTTCAAAAACTGCCCTGAAATCACAGTTATTGATAGCATTGCTGCATTGCTCTCTGTGAAGGGCTTTAATCTGACTTGTTTTTATATCAATGCACCAAAGACTTCTGCTCCAGTGAATAACTGATGTGTCTCTGTGGAGCAGCTTTGTGTTCAGTGAGTTCAGGTCCCATGAGGTGACATCAGTTTTTATCCAGCTCCACGGTTTTCTCTCCATTGCCACCTATAAACCGAAAAATGCAGCAGTGCCACTGATAGAGTTGTTCATGAGAGCAGTTCAGCCCAACAAAAATGTTATATTTCTCCAGGATATTGAAACCTCTCACTGTGTGGCCTTGCTGTTCTTTTTATTTTCTATTGTTTTCAGATAGACTTCTTGAGGTTGATGAACATGATTTATTGTGCTTCCATGATGCAAAATTAACTTCTTTAACAAAATAAAATGATATGTAAAAACTTGTAACAAAATAATAGCTCTCTTAGACTCTGTACAAATATTAAACAATGTTCTAAATATGAACTCTTCTGTTAGAAAATCCAGCTTCAACAATATATTTCTTAATAACTGTAATAAAATAGAAGAATAGAAGAGTCTCATCAAAATACGAACTTAGCAAACAAAAAGGATATATACTTATAATCTGTAATAGTTTTCTTCATCCTGCTTTTCTTCGACATTCTATTTTTCATCTCGGTATGTTGGAAATTGTTTTTGCAGATCATCTAAGAAGGTGCTCTTCCGTGCACCGCTGTCAGCCCTGTCTGCTCCGCTCCATCTGTGTGTGTGTGTGTGTGTGTGTGTGTGTGTGTGTGTGTGTGTGTGTGTGTGTGCATGCGCAGCGCAGATCGGCTCACAAGACAGCCTCTCGGTAATTACGTTGCGCAACAAAGTATCATAGTATTGTGTGCAAAGCGTTGGTCAATTTACGTTCACGTGCTGTGAGAAACAGTAAAACCCGGACATTTCCTTGAATTTAAAAAAACCCGCCCGGACGCTCCGGACAGGACATAAAAAGTGGACATGTCCGGATAAAAGAGGACGCTTGATCACCCTAGTGTATGATGAGCGATAGTCTGTCTCTCACTGTGAACTCTTTGATAGACCAGTTTGTGCTTTTGATCGCACATATGCATAGACACACACTCATACTAACTGCTGACTGATCAATGGATAAAACTGCAATGTTAGGAAGTATCGGCTCTGTTTTGGATTGATAATATTTGTGTTTAATCTCAGTCAGACTCAAAAACATCATCTGAAATTCATGTATTGATTGTCAGAGGCTGTAGGAGGCGTTCTGTCATGACATACGTGGAAGGTCAACTCCACACAGCTCAGTCTTCTCACCGGAGATATAAGGGTGAAATGTTGGCCTGCATTATGGCCCGGTAATATGAATGTAAATCATAAATACATGAGGGAAGAATCAACCATAAGTTTAAAATCCTCCTTGGATGTAAAACAAGCGCACATTCTTATTAGAGAAGAGACACAGATCCAGGTGTTGCCTGGAAACTGTGTTTTTTCAGCTGTCATACATCATCAGATAGACGACCTTTACAATAAGGCTTTGAACTTTTTTTTAAGCCTTTGTTTATTTTGGACTAGTCAAAGATTAAAAATTTGTTCAATCATGAAAGTACACAACAAAATTCAAACTATGTAAAACAGGAACACTCTGGCAGCTACAAACAGGTGATTCATTTTGTGCATTCACTCACAGCTCCAGTGTCAGTTTTATTTATACAACAGTTGCAACAGGTGAAACTGTCTTTTAACAGGATGAAACATCTAAAAGCACTACAATTACATATGACAGCTGTCTGCTGCCATCAGTTATGTATAGTGTATAATGAAAAAAAAACCCTCTAAAAAAAAACTGTATGAAAACCAACAGACAGTATAATGTAGTGCAGGATTATTGGATGAGAATCTTCGGTTCTCAGATGACAATTCCTACAGGAAGATACAGAACAAAAAGACTGGAAAGAGCTGAGTTTACAGCAGAGAGGTATCCAGTTTTAATGATGTGCTGTGATGACAACGAAATACGGATGAAAGGGAGAAGCTCAGTTCACGAAGTCACACAGACGCTTTTAGCACCAACGTTTGAAAAATAACTTTGTCAGGTGCTTTCAGCTGTTGCAAAACTTACAGCTGCACTTTCTGTACTTCTGTTCCAGTCCATTTGAGGGCATTTTGTTGTGTTTTGATTTAGCCAAACAGGTTTTCAAAGTTTACTGACATTTGCAACCCATTTGTGTTTGTAGAAGTTTGTCACCTGCAGCACAGCAGCATCCACAGTCCATCATTCATTCTGCACAAAAGAAGAGACCTTGAACAAATTACCCATTACACAATCTGTAGGTGCACTACTTCAGGGTTTCATGTTTGTTCATGGTTCAATGGAAAAGTGTTCATCCTGACCAGATCTGACCTCAGGAGAAAACTGTGCAGGTTGTTTAGCTCGAGGCTCCTCAGTGTGCAATCAGAAGAAGACTTTGATTATGTCAGGTCAAGAAAAACATACTCACTAACTGGTTGGGTGTTTCCCTCATTGTGAATCTTTCACATTTTACAAGAACACAGAAACGAGGTCAGTAGAAATGTGGCTTCAGAGGTCGGAGCGAACGGATTACAGTCAAGTCGGCCCCCCGACCAACTCGATCCCCGCCCCCGATCATCTCGGCCCGACTCCCAACCAACTTGGTTGTTGTGCTATTTTAGCCCGCCGCTTCCCTTTTTTGATTCACTTTGTTGATCAACACGTATGTGACAGGCTTGTGTTTGATTCCTCCTGGTCCCATAGCAGCGGTGCACCAGACAAATTTAATGGTAATCTTTTTTTCAGTTTTCAATGTGTGGAGTGAGTGCGTGACAAAAGACGTGTGGGGCCGAGTTGGTCGGGGCCCGACTTGGCTTGGGGCCAATTTGACTGGTTACCGGAGTGAACCTATCATGGTTTGTAAACAACATTTGAAATCCAGGTTCCTCTTTGCCTCAGGCATGCTTCCTGGTTTTGACCAGAAGCATTTGAGTTGACTTTCTACTTCACTCCTTGTGGCTCCTTCAGTCTCCATCAGGTCTCCAGCGGTCTCATATTCTGTTCTTCAAAGCTGCTTATCAGGAAGTGATAAACCACAGGGTGGACATTCATTCACAGCTGCACAAGAAATATGCATAATGTTAACTCCACTAAGCATTCACTGTTTGTGAACAGCAATTATTTCTGACATTATCATCTCTCAGAGGTGGGATATCACATACTGACACTGAACCCCATTGGCTTTAGGGGCAGCAGTGAACCCAGGAAGCATGTATGGATTGTTGCAGGAGCCAAAGCAGCCAAAGGAAACTCATTCACACACAGAGTCATGCAGTGTTTTTTTTTTTTTTTTTTTTGATATATGTGACATATTATCCAGTAGTAACAATGTGTAAAACCTTATTGGATGTGAAAAAAAAATCAAAATAAATCAAATTATAACAATGAAAAAAAGGTTAATGAAGTTAAGGTTCTGACTGAAGAATATTAACACTTCATACAGTGAAATATCTGTTCCTCTCCGTTCCCTATCATTTCTCTCGATCATTTTATTCCCTCTTCTGTGTCACTGTCACTCTGTTCTGGCCTCTTAAATAAAGTGTGATAAGCAGTAGCAGTTATTTATATGGTAATTCACCAAAGAAATACAGAGCTGCGATTGAGTGGAATAGAGATGAGATTTGCGCTGTGAATGTGCATTTGTTTGTGAGTGTGTGCTTAGATGCATGCATATGTGTGTGTGGTGAAGCTTGTGGCGACACAAATGTATTTCTGCATGTTGCATGAAGTTGTCATCATTCAGCTACAAAAAAACAAAAGCTCAGCTCATATAATCCATGAAAATTTAGTTTTAAATAATTTGTTTATATTAAAGTTAGTGTCGTCATGCGATCAAAAAAAATTAATTTAATTAATTACAGGATTTCTAATTAATTAATCTAATTAATCACATTTTAATCTCATATCTGCTTTCAGTCCCCAAGTGAAGAATTCAAATTCAGGGACGTTACAGAATTGTAGTGCATGACTCATCAAATGAAAACACCGAGAGGGCAAGATTTGAAATCCACATTTTTGTTAATGATGAATGAAAGCTAAGTCAGGACGTCTTGTCCAAAATAAACTCTAAGCCCAATCAGGCAACTTAAATAACACTTTCAGTGTGTTTCGTTAAAGAAATTCAAAAGAAGAAAAAGTTTAAGTACATCCCAGCAAACCAATTCGGCCTGGTGCTCTATTCAAAAATTCCGAAAAAAAAAAAACCCAAACATTGATGAAAAAAATTCTGAAATAAAATTAGGCTGAGTCTCAAACAGCCTCTGAAGCAAACTGAATTCAAAATGAAGACTAAAACTAACTTAATACAGCAATTTAAAATGAATACTACAGTATAACATGCCTCCAAATAAGACAACAGTTCCATTCACATTGAATTGCCACTTAAAGGTGCTGTAGGCAGGATTTTGCTAGTCAATGCTAATTTTTCTGTGTTTTCTTTGGATTAAATGTTAGAGTATCCATTGATAATCCTTTAGGAGTGTAGCATAATTGCACTACCATGAGGGCGCAGCGTTTCCATCTGTCTCTGTTCTGAGCTGAAAAGGAATCTCGACAGCTCCATGTATCTTTGACCAATCAGAAGAGCCCTGAGGCTCTAACCGTGATTGGTCGAGGGGCATTTGTCGCACGTTCTTGTGGGAGGGGCTTAACTTGCGTAAGAGCGTGATGTCAGAGAAAACAGGACAGGATTGGCTGTGTTGGGTTTCAAATGGCCATCTTAGATGGGTCAAATCGCCATCTTGCTTAGGTAACCCTAAGCAAGATGGTGGAGATGCAAATCCTGCCTACAGCACCTTTAAGTGTGCTATAATTAATCTTAGATAAATTTCTTTAGTGCACTAATTTGCGGTGTAATTAATTAATCTAATTAAATGCACTAAAGTGACAGCCCTAATTAAAGTTACCCAGAAAGTTTCGAGTCATTTCCATACTGATATATATCATTCTGCTTCACTTCCTGCAAACAAAAGCATTTTTCTGTGACATAACATACTCAGTCATACAGACCAAGAGTTTTTCATCTCAGCGCTCCTGCTCTTTTCTTGGAATTTTATTAAGATGTTTTTTGGATACAGTTTTTAACTCAAATCAGATGTATGTCAGTGCAGACAAGTTGTCTTTGTCTGTGTGGGAGTATTAACGGTACCTATCAGCTACTTGTCCACAGGCTGATAGGAAACGAGCAATGAGGCCGGAAGTAATATCGGCTGACCCAGGCTCTGAGGTGATGAGTGTCTGCTGTTCCAACTGGATTAGGGGATGGAAACAGAGAAAAAGGATCTAATAGGAACAGGGAGAGGCAAACACTGCTTCACCCCTTGTGCTTGTCAGAGATCAGGTGAAGACTGAAATTCCGACGAAAGCAGGAACTCTTTTATTTAAAGCAGGGGTGTCCAAAGTCGGTCCTGGAGTGCCGCAGTCCTGCATGTTTTCCATGTCGCCCTGCTTAAACACACCTGAATCTCATGATGATTCATGGCCACGTCCAGCAGAAAGCCTGATAACGAGCCTCATTGCAATCAGCTGTGTTGAAGCAGGGAGACATGGAAAACATGCAGGACTGCAGCCCTCCAGGACCGACTTTGGACACCCCTGATTTAAAGGTTCAGGAACACAGGATGACAGAAATGCTGAACAGTAAACACACACACACACACACACACACACACACACACACACACACACACAGTGGAAACAGATAGACAGACAGATAGATAGATAGATAGATAGATAGATAGATAGATCTTTATTTGTCATTGTCACAGGTACACCGAAATTTAAAGTGCTCTCCAGTCAGTGCATCGTTCATAAAGAGCTAAAAATCCTGAGAAGTTACTTTTGAAAAGAAAAAGTTAAGACACAATCACAGAATAAACATTCAGACACATTCACACAGACAACAGCACAGGACTTCATACACATACAGTCATGAGGAAAGTGGGATAATCACTTCCGCGTTTTGTTGAGGATGGTTACTGCTGTTGGGTAGAAGCTGTGTTTGAGTCTATTTGTCCTTGTGTTCATTTGTCTGAAACATTTCCCAGAAGGCAGCATTTGAAACAGTGAGTGACCCAGGTGAGAAGTGTCTTTTGTGATATTTAGAGCTTTCATCTGGCAACCGGAGCTGTGCAGGTCTTCCAGTGTGGGGAGAAGGTAGCCAATGATCTTCTGTGCGGGGTTGATGACTCTCTGGAGTGCTTTCCTCTGAGCTACTGTGCAGCTGCTGTACCAGATACACATGCAGGATGTTAAAATGCTCTCTATGGAGGCTCGGTAGAAGGACAGCAGCTATCTCTGTGTGATGTTCTCTTTTCTGAGGATCCTCAGGAAATACAGTCTCTGCTGGGCCTTTTTCAGCAGCTCGGAGGTGTTAGCACTCCAGGCCAGGTTCTCCTCGATGTGGACTCCCAGGAAACGGAAGTCAGCAACCCTCTCCACACAGTCCCCGCTGATGGTGAGAGGAGGAGTCTCTGTCTTCTTCCTCCTGAAGTCAGTGATCATCTCTTTGGTCTTGGAGGTCTTCAGGAGGAGGTTGTTGTATGTGCACCATGTCGACGGCCGCGCCACCTCGTCTCTATAGGCAGACTGGTCACCCCCCGAGATGAGTCCCACCACTGTGGTATCGTCTGCAAACTTTATAATGGTGTTGTTGTGATGGGCGGGGGTGCAGTCATATGTGTACAGAGAGTAAAGCAGGGGACTCAGCACACAGCCCTGGGGAGAGCCAGCACTGAGGCTTATGGTGTGTTTCCACCGGACGCGTTTAACGTGACTGCATTCACGCAACAAATTACACTGTGCTGCGCTAGACACCTGAGTTTTATCCCTGGTCTGTGAATTCATTCGCACGACGCGTCACGCTGGTACAAATATGCAACACAGAACATCCTGCAGAAACATCACAGCCCTCCTCATCACCGTCTCCTGCACAGCAGCAGTGGACAGGATTCTTCTGCTGTTTGTCCCACAGTCCTGTGTGCACCCGGCTGTCCGTCTGTGTGTGTTCCATTGCTAAAACCTCTGATGAAGCGGTCAATACGGTGTTTCAAATTAACTGGTGTCCTTGTTAACTGGTGACTGATGTCCTTTAGCATTTCCTGCTGCTGCCGCTACTGGCAGCAGATGTTGAAATTAGAGTCATAAAAGGTCTGACATGGCTTTTTGTCTGGTTTTTAACATCGATCAGCAACATGGGACGTGAAAGAACCCCAGTTGCCAATTAATAGGGAAATCAGTTATTCCAAAACACCGGTTCCGCTCCGGGTTCTACACACTTCTCCTCCGCTAGTTAGCTGCTGCGTTCAGGTGACTGGAGCTGCTGCGGAAAACTGAAACTCGGTTGTTCACATGAAGGCAGCGGTGACAGCTGGACTCAGGAGACACTCAGGAGACACGTGAAGGAAGCGTGGACAATTTTCACAAAGGAACGGCTCTCAGACAGCTGTGAACCGGTTCTCGTCGTTCACTTAAAAGAGTCGTTTAAACGAACGGCTTATTCATTGAACGTCACAGCACTACTGCAGGAGCTGCGCCTGGACGACGGCCAGTTCCAGAGCTACTTCAGGCTGACGCTGTGTTTCCATCAGGAGCGGTGAACAAATGAGATCGCGCTCGCAGCTTGCCGCTCGCAGCTTGCCATCATGCCAACTGTTCTGCATGGTCGGAGTACTGTATGCCCTACGTCAGCACGTCTGTGAAGACCTCCACACTGATAGGCTGTCCTGGTGCGAATTCGCTTGAAAAGTTCAGTTATTTCAATTCAAGCGACAAGCATGGAGCGGTGAAGCAGCGGGCTTCGGGCGGCGAGCGGCGAGCAGCGAGCGGTGGGCGGGGCTGACTGGCAGTGCAAGTCAACCGGTGCACGGATTTTTCGCTGGAAACGCTTGCTGCCGGCCGCCCGCCATATCATCGCTCACCGCCCGTCGCTCAAGACTGAGTGACAATCGCGTCATTACATTGACTTTGTATGTCATCTCATCGCACGAAAATTTTGCGTCGCGTCCGGTGGAAACACACCGTTAGGGCCGAGGATGTGTGATGGCCCACCCTGACTCTCTGTCTTCGGCCAGAGAGGAAGCTGTTAATCCACATGCACATTGCCTGAGGAAGCCCCAAGTCCCCCAGCTTGACCACCAGTTTATGTGGGAGGATGGTGTTGAATGCAGAGCTGTAATTCACGAAGAGCATCCGCCCATAGCTCCCCTTCTGCTCCAGATGGGTGATGGTGGCATGGAGTGCTGCGTCGCGTCGTCAGTGGAGCGGTTCGCTCAAACAGGTGCAGCACACAAGGGAAATGACCACATGGGAAAGACAATTGGGGAGAGAGGAGTGGGAGACACAAACACAGTGTTGCGGCATTGCATGCTGTGGACAGTGTTCAGTCTTTGACGTTTTTACACACTCCAACACTGAAAAGCGGCCCCTTGAAAGTTTAAAATATTTATGAAAAAATGAAGGAAAAGGTTCTTGAAAATGAATAAAAAATTCCACAGATACAATGCAAATTCCACCAAAGCAAAGAAAGTAAAGAAAATAATTAATTCGGCTTCTTTTCCTTGTGTGAGTGTGCATGTTTGGTCAAAACTGTGTCAAACAAAGTTAAATAAAGTCGGGTCCCAATCCATGTAACAATTTAGTTTTGCATTTAACTTCTACCAATATTTATCCAAAAAAGTACATTGTATTTTCTAGATAACCAAAACGACTACAACACACAGGCAGGGTCCTGACAGTACCTCCACCTCTGGAGTCGGCTCATGACGGGCCCCAGTCTGACTCAGAGAGGTGAGGTCTGAAGGGAGTTTACCTCCAGAGGTTTTCATCGGGGAAACCCCGATGCCACAGAGCCTGCTGGGGAAGGGTGCAGTGAGCTGATGTTATCTGGTGAAACCTTGAAACCCCTGAGAGGTGGTGAGCTGACGCAGTCCGTGGCCCCCTCTGAGACGCTGAGAGACAGGATGGCAGGACGGACCCTGGGCAGAGCTGGACATTAGAGGACATTAGAGGACAAGAGCCAGCGGGACCAGAGCTGGCGAAGCAGACTGGAGGACAACAGTGGGCAGGACTGGAGCCGACTACAGGACTGGATCTGGCAGGACTGGAGCAGACTAGGAGACTAGAGCTGGCAGAGTAGACTAGCTGACAGAAGCCGGCAGGAGCAGAGTCGACTGGAGGAGTTTGTGGGGCCAGAGGCGACTCAAGGACCAGAGTCAACAAACATCTGCTTTTTCTACATGAAAATTTAATGCAAGAATCCTTTGTATTCTATTCAATGGCCCAGTTCAAACTAAAATGCTTCCTTTCGCCGATCCTAGTCAAAATTCTATTGTGGTGGAAATGAATGTATTTCTCCCTATCAGCCAGGCAATTAGTTTAGAGAATGAACAGAAGTGAATGAACACAAAGAAACATAAAATCCACATCCCGAAAAGATGAGAGAATTGTTTCGCAAGATTTGACAAAGTGCTGTTATTTGAAAAACTCCCGGCATCTGGAGGGTAGAAGGTCACCTTAAACAAACAGAACCTTATTTAAAGGACTGATAAAGAAATGGTTGGGAGGGAGATTTGGGGAATAAAAGATAAGGAGAGATTAAAAATGTGAACAAAGTTTACAGTTGAAATAAAGAAAGATAATAGTGTGTGTGTGCGTGTGTGTGTGCGTGTGTGTGTGTGTGTGTGTGTGTGTGTGTGTGTGAGCGCGCGCCTCTCTCAGAGAATAGAGAGAGAGGGAGTTATGAACCTCATTTGGTTTTGTCAAATAAAATGTATTTAAAATCACAGTGGATGTATAATTAGACTCTTAATGTTCCACCGGGGAGGATGAGACCTATTTTTTCCATGTCGTGACCTGTTCTTTTCCTGTTATCTTAGTGTAAGCTGGCAGCAAATGGGGCCGTAGCATCAGTTTCAAACCTTATCTTACAAGCTTTATGTAAATGATCTTGAAATGCAAAGTGAGTTCAAAGTGGCAGTAATAACTTCCTCTTTTTTTCAGACTCAATTTTAGAGAGATCAGAACAGAGAAGCTCAAAGGTCATTTTAATCCTCGCACACAGTAGAAATGTTTCAGAGATCACTGATCTGTGGAATCAGTTGAAATCGGTGTCTGTGGGGATCAGAAATGAGCCTGGTTTGACTTGGAACAAGTAAGAATGGTGTTCCTTAAAAACGAACATTGGCATAACATCCCCCAAACCACTGTCCTCTTAACCACTTTCTTTTAATCATGAAGAAGCAGACATGACATCTCACAGAATGTAACTGACACAACTTTTCAAGGACCAGGTTATTAAAATGTATTTCATCTGGAGGCAAGGTTTGGTACATGGTAAGGCAATCCAAGGGGGAAAAAAGTCTTAAAATAAAACTGAGAGAGATCAAAATAGAACGAAGCGTTTGAATGAGTCTCTCATGAAAAGCTGAGATTGATGCTCAGCTCAGTGACTGTTGTTCCAGAACACTAAGAAAGGAAAAGTCCAGCTGCCCGATACCTAATATCCAAAACCATGCAGGAAAATGTGGCCAATTATAGATGATAGTGAAGAGGGAAAATTCCCTTTTAACGGAAACAAAATTCCAGCAGAATTAGTGCACTCAGTTTTCTCTCCCAATAGACTAAGCTTACAAAAGCATAACTAAGAAGATGTGAAACCTGAGCGTTAAAACAGAATATTTTCATCCTGCGAGCTGGGTGCACAAGAGAGGATGAAAGCTTTGCCTTCTGTTCCACTTCTGGAAACTCGAGGAACCTCCAACAAGCCAGCTTTTTTTTTCCCCCGTTGGATAATGTGGTCTTTACTATTCTTCTGGACACAATGGTCCTTAGTTAATAAAAACTTTGTTTTCCAAGAGAGGAACTTTGAATTCTAGCCTCACTTTTAGAAATAGCCAATGAAGAGAAACAAATATAGAAAAATCAAGGCGTCCTCTCCGATGACTCCCTGTCAGTAACCCACAATGACAAGTTTGGGTGAGACTAAAAGCTTGTCAACAAGTTACCTGTTATTAGTGTATTCAGTTTTTCCTGGAAGATATTCATTTTTTTGACTACAAGTACATTCAATACATTACACATGATACGGTGCCGGAGTCGAGTTACAAACAACTATGTTACGAAGTTTGCCATAATCAAACCTGACCGTGTTTTACTGTAAATGAAGGTGGAATGGGACACTGATAACAGTGTTGCACTGAGTCCTTCTCAGTGTGAGATGTGGATACATTTCATGAAGAAGCCTTTTGCTCTCTCTCCTGCCATTATAAACACACAGGTTATACAAATCACACAACTTTTGAATTTCATTTTCAAAAAGTAACTTTTTGAGCATGACGTTGATGCCGTATGTTGTTATTGTTTTTAATTATTCCTGAGATTTCTGCTGTTCGTTGGTACAGGTCCAAAAAAACAGATTACAGAGTAGTGAAACTGCAGCAAAATTGCACCAAATACCCACAAGAACCTGATTGATTTGTAGAGCATAAAGACGGCTGCTGACTGATCATATACTCTTTTTTCAGATTTTAATTTGCTGCTGTCAGGTCATTTGTTCAGTTCACCAAAGTCTTTGTTCTGAATGAAAATGGTCTGTTTCATCGTTAACAATAGGTTTTTGTATGTCTGGATTCTATGGATGCTTTCATTCTTGTTTTACTGCAGGATGAAGCAAAAATTCAGAATAAAAAAGTTCACCGTGACTTTGTTGTTTGTCACATCAAAACAGTAAAGTCAGAATTACCTTTAACGGTCGGGAAAAGAAGAGAAAAAAATACACTGCATGCCAGAAGAACAGAAGAAATTGTGATGCAGGTTAAGATCTTTCCTCAGCACCATAGAGCCCTGCAGCGTCTGAGTGCATCTGGATCTCATGATACATCACTCTTCTTGTTTGACATCTCCCATTGGCCTTTTCACTCGGAGAGCTGCCGTTTCTCCTTTTTCTCCTCTCATAAGTAGCTGGTTGAATGTCGGCAATTTTCTGGGTATCCAGTCCCAACCCATTGCTGGTAATGATGCCATCCATTACTCTTCCTAATGTAATCTATTTAACCTCTTGTGAATCCAAATGGCAGATGCAGCTTTGTTCTGCAAATGGATGAGCGGCTCCATCAGAGAGATGCAGATTTGTAAAACTATATTCCCAATGTGTGTGAATGTTGGAGTGTGAGAGAGGGTCACAGTGAGATCAGCCTAAATCTGGTTTATACTGTGTTCAGTGGAACCATTAACACATTTATTCTATTGAATTTATCAGTTGAGATGTGCTGTGTAATTCATAAAAAGGCTGAGAGCAGTTTATAAGTTGGTGATGGGGAAAGAGAAGTTATGGGTCTGGGGTTCAGTGGACTCTAACAGCTTTTATATTTTTTTCACTGTAGTTTGTTCCTTATGTGATCTATCTATTGGTGTTGTCTTATTTGCCTATTGTCGTTAAAAACATGGGTGATTAGCGATTGCACTTCAGCCATAAAAATGCAAATTAGTCCATGTTTCTTTCAATCTTTGTGGATTATTAGAGGAAATAATGTGAAATAGCCACTGGAAATGTAGAACCTCTAATTTTGTCCGCTCTCAGAGCAAAGTTGACACTAATTCCCATTTTTCACTGACAGCTTTCCATTTATTTGTCAGATTTTACATATCCCTGGATTTTTGTACCTCCCAAGGTGACACTGAAGTGACGGCAGACCTTTGTGTTGAGCCGCAAGGTGAAGAATTCTTGTCAATGTCACATTTCACCGCACGAGTTCAAGACAAAAGAATATTTTTCTAAAAGAGGTCACATTTTCTGTAGGAAGGACCTTCATTTCGGCTAATTTTATTTGATTTGTTTTCACATGCTGTACATGAGAACATGCTCATCAGTCTCGAATCATATTCATCATCAAGCTGCAGATTTATAGTTTTAACCTCTTTTCGCTGTTTTTTGTTTGGTGAGGGTTTCACACCCGCAGTGTGCATACAGGTCCAACGCAGTCTGCGGTTGCACAAGTGGGAAAGCCTTTACACATGGGGCTTTCTCATCGATATAGCACTGTACCCACAGTTAACCCTGCTTAGTTTGGAGTGTCCACCAAGTTCACAGTGGCGAGGCACGGAAAACTTATGTCATTTCAGTAGTCATGCGCCCTTCTCAAGCAGAAAATTTCCAATCATTGTGGCTCCAAGCTTTTCTAACTAGCCGGATAGAGAAGCGTGGAAAAAAGGGCAGAGCTGAGGAGGAGGAACTTTACACCAGGGTTAAACACTGGATGCAGGCATGTCAGTCACTGAGACATCATGCAGGCCTAATACGTATTTTCTCTCAGTTTGCATTCATCCAAAAGAACAAAATACAAGAAGTCACACACACTCACACCGTGGTTAAACTGGACAGTTGTGATAGGATCCTTCTTATCTTCATTCTTCTTCACAATAGCGGCAGCAGCAGGTCCTTGGAAAGTGTACTTTCCCCATGAATGGAGGTTTTACTCTTTTCATAAAGCCGACCCGATACAGCTTCACTTTGATCTGACCTGCTATCCACTCAAACACGTTGTATAGTCAGGATTAAAAGACAGTGAATGGCACAAAGACCTGGCACAAGGTTTCCTGCTTTCCAGCAGCATCCATTCATCCTGCCCACCTCTCTGCTCTGGGTGTGTGTGAGGGTTTTGGTACAAGACTTCAGTGAAAAAAAATGATCACAGAAGCATTTTTTTTCTTTCTGAACATAAATAAAAGAAATAGTCAGACTGACCTGACCTGAGGAGCTTCAATGTCAAAACAACCTATTTTTCTCTTGTATGTTCAGCTGCATGGAGAGACGTTAAATCCATCGTAAAATGGCGTAAAGATTCTCTTTTTTTTCTGGAAAACGCTCTCTTGTCTGTCTACCTGGCGGAACTCTGACTTAGTCTGTACAAATGAAAAGGCACACCGATATCCAGTTTGTCTTTCGGTTTTGACATCTCTAACTCCCCACTGCGCAATGTGACATTGAAATAACGTCTAATCAACATAATTTTTGGACCTCCAAATCAGGTCCGCTGCAGAATGAAAGTTTTTATTATGTCTTTTTTGGACGTCATATGGAGGTCCGAATCTGACGTCGTTCCGACCTCCAGTGCAGAGTTGGTTTTAGTTAAACTGAGCAGTATAGCAGCAAAAGTGCATAAAATTAAGAATTACATTGGCCGAACTCTACCCACTGGGCTTGCATTTGATGTTCAGGCATATTATTTCAGTCATTTCAGCATTTCATTACAGACCGGTGAGACACAAGTTTGAACTTACGACTTACTGTTCAGCGATCCTCAGCCTGACCTGTTGAGCTGTAAGTGTACTGTGTGTTTTGTGTGTAAATGGAAGGGTGACCACTCGTTTGCAGAAAACTATTTGAATTATAGCACAATACACATGAAACAAAGTGGTGTTTTAAAGATGTTTGTTTTGTGTTTCACCAAAGTTCACAATTTGATGACATTACGTACTAAATTTAACCGCTGGAGTGGCTCTTTTATTAGACATAATTCTATCTTTACAAGACAATGAAAACAAACAGACTCAAAGAAAAACAAAATACAAGGCGGGGGTTAACATTCACATAAACACTTTTTCAATGGTAAATTTATCAACATGTCTGGATGGTGAAATAACGTTTTTCAACCGACATATTTCAGCAAAATTTTTAGAAGTCATGATGTTAAAAATACTGACGATTACATATACATCTAAAAAATGTTGATATTTCAATGTTGAATCGACAGTGAGTTTACGACACAACTTCAACCATGTAGTGTCAACGTTGTGTTGACGTTGAATTAATGTTTTTCATCAACTGACATTATTTCAACTAAATTTCAACGTTTAAGGTTGGTTGAATGCCAGCTGGGTCATTATGACGTCAAAAAAAGGTCTGAATCTTGACTCTATTTTGTACGGTCTGCTGACGTCTAGATGTGGTCCTTCACAGACGTCCAGATCAGGTACGAATGTGAACGTAACTGTCACGTCTAAATGAGGTCCAATAATGACGTCTGAATCTTGGATCTATTTTGTTCGTTCTGCTGACGTCTGGATTTGGTCTTTGGATGACGTCCAAATCCTGAACGTCATCATGACGTCAAAAAAAGGTCCAATAATGACGTCTGAATTTTGGATCCATTTTGTACGTTCTGCGGGCGTCTAGATATGGTCTTTGACTGACCGACCCAATAATGACCTGATCTGCACGTCTTCCTGACGTCAGATGTTTGGTGGGTCCAGTGGCACCAGCAGCCTCATACAGTGGCAACAGTTGCTGCTCTGCTGTGACAACAGATGGACACAGTTTGATTTCATGGCTCAGCAGATCTCAAGGTTATCGAAACAGAGATAATACACTCGTGTGTGCTCAGACATGTGTGTGTCTTCCAGTTGTTTTGAAGTGATTCTTGGTCCTCTCTCTGCTGCTCTTATTCTTACTGTCAGTACTGATGCACAGACGGTTAATAGAACAGATATAGAAAATGTAATTGTAACTGCAGCTGCCGATGTCAGGTGCTGAAAGAAATAAATATCACACACTGCCAAATGCAGTTCTTTATTTTAGATTCAAAGCACACCCACAGATCATTGCATCAATAGCAGCATGAAAAGGAGTAGGTGAGTTCAGACTCAGCCATCCGATGTGTTTTGCTGAAGTGTTTATTTTTCATCTTTTTTATTTTTTGTCGATGCACTGATGTTCACACATTTGTTTTTTTATTGACATCTTGAATTTGCCATTTTATGAGCGTTTGATTTATGTGTCGCACAACACAGAGAAACATCGATCAAACCTGTGAAATATAATGTGTTTTCAATATATTCAGATGTAACTGTCTGTGTGGGAATCTGTATCTCAAAGTGAGATGCTGCATCCATCTGGATTTCTGATTGAAGCAAATTTCTTTCTTTTTTTTTTTTTTCCTGTTAAATATATATATTTGTGGGGATTCTATGTTGAGGCAGTGGTCAGTGCTGTCTCCTCACAGGTGGAATTCTCTGAGTACAATGTTTTGAGTTTGCATGTTCTTCCTTTGTTTCCTCTTCTTTATCATGATCCATCGATGAGAGCGTTTTAGGTAAGATGACTCAGTTACTCAAATATATTTGTGTGTAGGACACAGAAACAAAAGCACAGACTGTATCCAAGAGAACAATATTGTGACGAGGAGAAAACTAGAATGCAACATGGCAGCCAGTGAAGGAAAACAAGAAAAAACCTGGAACTAACAGGACTGAACAGGAAAGTGAAATGTTCCAACCAACAAGGATTGACAAGGAACAGGGGGAAACATTCAAGGTGAACAACAACACAAGACATCAGAAACAGGAAGTGTCAACAAGCAGAGAGACAAAACAGAAAGAGAGAGGAACGACACAGCAAACACAAAGCCCCAAGGAACTGAAGAGGAAATCCCTCAAAACAAATGATCTTTTCATGAATTATGTGATTTCTTTACTTAAATTCAACAATTTGAGCAAATTTGGTTGAATTCCATCAAAAGTGATCAGTTTTAACCTCTGTGCGTGACTGAAAGAGCACATCAACTACTTTGTGTGTGTAGATGCGACTGCAGTGCGGACTTAACAGTGCTATTCCACTATTTGCTGGAAACGTCTCCTCCTTTGAACTGATCTGATTTGGCTCAGAAGAGACTGGAGATGTAAAATTTCTCAGAGATGGAGCGATCTGACTCTATGAAGACTTGACCTGACAGGAATGGCGTGCTGTGACTTCACGAGATGAAACTCACTGGTGTAACGGTGGAAAAAGTTTTTCCTTTGATGATGCCTGTCTCCCTGTCTGGGCCGGATGTGGCTGGATGAGACATAATTGTCCATTTTTGTTCTTTTCTGAAATCATAATGAAAACAACTGCTTCTTTGTCCTACTTTTGCTTGTTTTTGCTTCTTGATTTGGATTTCTATATCCCCTTTCCTTCCTTTTTTTATTCTCTCCAGCATGCCTTCACACCTGTCTGGTTCCATTAGATTGCAAAACATCTCCTGAGCTGATCATTGCTGTAACCCAGCAGATGGTAATCTGATGATTGTTCATAATGGAGAAAATGAGCGTCAGTTCACCTGATAATAGAAACTGTAATTGGCTTTTACTTTCATTCAGGGAGTCTTCATTCTCTTCCCAGGGGTTTTGAATTTTTTTGCGTCTGACTGAGCAGATGAAGGCTCGTTTGAGGTTCTTGTTCTGTGCTATTAGAAAGCAGTAGAAGAAAGTCTTAAAAGAAAGTCTGTTTTTAGTGTTTCTTGTGTTTTCATGTAAATGGACAGTGTTTTCAAAACATTGCATTTATTAGTTCACTCTTGCTTCTGCTACTAATTCTCACTTCAAGAAAAAGAACCTCCGAGTCAACTCATCATATTTCGTCTGGAATAATAAATATGTGTCCATGCGTGTACGATGGTTGTAGTTCCTGGTGACATGGTGGTGTGTGGTATTTGTAAACGGTCCATGTAGGTTGTGTCCATGCTGAATGTGACTCTGGTTAACTCCAATATATCAGAGCTTTGTTGTTTTTGGTGATGCACATTGCAGCTTCACCTGACCTGTTGCTCTTTATGCTGTGCAGCACAGTTACTAAGACACTGAACCTGAAGCTCGGATGCCGACGGCCTTTTCGCCCGTGTGTTCTGCTCTCTCAGTCCTCAACCAGTCAGCCGCCCTCTGCCCTGTATCTGTCCATGGTGCTGATCTCTTTATAAACAATGTTTTGTTACTTCCCACAGCAGAATGGCCTGAAAGACTGTTCAGCAGATTTGGACACAGTTTTACAAGCGTGCTGAATAAACAGTTTTTTCTTTGAATAGATTCCAGTTGTAAAGGTGTCTCCCTTCAGGACCACACAGTGGCATGTCAGTTCGCTCCCCCCTCTCACATCAGGAAGATCTCAAATTTATTATGTTGGCTCAGTGACTTTTCTGTGTGGAGTTTGCATGTGGTCCAAAAGAAAAATGTCTGAATTTAATTGGTTTCGGTCAGGCCCAGTCTATATTTGTCCCGTGACCTGTCTCCATGGGATCAGTTCCAGCCATTTAGTTTGATCAAGCAGTATAGAAAATGGAATGCAACAGACCAGCATTTGGACAAATCCATGTAAAATACTCTTCGTATGGATGTTTGCATACTCACATGCAAAGTTTAGTTTGAAGATAGAAACCCTGTGGACTGGAAATGAATGATGAATAACTACATGAGGAGGTCAGCGGCTGTGAACCTGTTCTGTCTAAGTGATGAGTGGAGCGGAGCATGCAGGGTGAAATTAAATTCTGCTGCCTAATGAGGTTATGTGATGAGTAAACTATTTAAATCTCAATGGAAAAGAGAGAGAGAGACAGAGTATTGAACATATTTTTCAATAATTTGTTTTAATCTCACATATAAACAGCCATCTATCAAGAACAGACTACTCTTTGGAAACTAAACGTTTAGAAATGTTTATCTGTGTACTGCAGTTTGATACGTCGAATCATGATTTGAACAGAGTTGCAGAGCCTTCTGTTCACTGTTCCAGCTGCACCCAAAATTAGATGAGTTATTTTTTGTCAATGTCTAAAAGAAATGTGGAAAATGTTCAGTCTGTGCAGAGTCTGAGCTCTGCCATGAGATTGTGTTCCACTCAGGGGCAGACTGATAATGTGGACACTGGGTCAAAGTCCAGACGGACGTCAGAGCAGCTGATGAGGTGGGCAGACTGGCTGCTGGCCATTTTTCCATCTGTCTGTATGAGTGTATTATCAGGGCTGGTACAGGCAAACCAACCTGTGAGTAATGAAGGTACTGAAGAGAGACAGCTGAAGCTACTTGATGATAGTGGAGCTGCAGGTCAGGATTTACAGTCAATCTGAACATAACTGATGTGCAACCAGACATTTCCAGTATCTCATCCAAACCTACAATAAGAAACACACCTGGACGAATATATTTTACCCTGAGAAACACTATTTTGTGTAAAATGTTAATATTCTCCCTGTGCATGGGACTTAAGCATTTGGTGAAGATGTTCACAATTATTTACTAAATATGACAATGAGAAACATAATCAGATTAACTAAAAATAGATTAAATGAGTTAATAATTAACATATTGTACATCATAGACTAATTCTCTGAGCCTGTGGAAATCGCAGGACCGTATTTAAACCACTGGCAGAAAGACACAGAAAGAAACATTAATGTTTGGAGAGTTGACAGGAAGATGCTAACCTTTTTCTGGGTCAAAGCAGAAATTGTTGATGAACTTTGGTTTGTCTACATTAAAGAATACTACTTTATTACAAGATATAAAGGTGAAGAAATTCCTGTTGTAACACATACTGTATATGTTTAGTTTTTTTTTCTTCTTTTTGACCCCAAGCCTTAGTCAACAATGTGAGGTTTTTTGTTTTTTTTCTCACAAAGCGAAGGAATGCAAAAAATGGAAATTTAACAGAATTGTTCAATGACTGAGGACTTGCAAGTAAACATTAGTTTTTCTCTCAGTAAACTCGTTGCACGATTGCCCCCACATACGCAGCCTCTGTTAATGAGCTGCTGCTTCAATTCGCAGCCATACTGGAGTGGAATTAAGTTGAATCTGATTAGTCAGTGTCAAGTCTGATGTTGTTATGAGAAAATCTGAATGACAAGTACAATGGGATGCTGTTTAATGGCGGTGGCATGAAAATTACCACACTATATGTGTTATGATGGCACAATGCAGGATACTAACAACACGAGAATGTTTTGTTTTCTGATTTTGAGATGAGGAAAACATGCAGGTGTTTTCCTTTCTTGAGTTATTATGGAGGCATCTAATTATAGCTGTAACTACTGCTTCCTGCACCTCCTTCTTTCACTCATCCAAATGTTGACCTCACTTCATTTGATAAAGTATTCAAGTATGGACCTTTTAAATGTGATGATTGGAACCTGGATTGATCTCCACATTGGCATGAGGCTTCTGGACTGGTGTTCAGGTCCCTTGCAGCGTAGGACAACATCACACACAGAAGCACACATGCTCTCACATTTTCTTCTCATGCCTCCCTCTTGCTTTTGGATTGATTTACATTTATTTACTGCAGACTACTTTAAAACTAGGGTGTGATCACTACATTACTGAATTTATCATCAAAATGTATCCTCCTTATCAGAATGTAACCATGACCACATGTCAACTAAAAATGTGAGGACCTATGAACATGTTTGTTTTTCCTTCCACATTTTGGTCTCCAAAACAATAAAAAACACGTGGAATTCACCTGCTTTTATTTCTTTAGAATCCCACTGGTTTCTCTTTTGACACTGCCTGCTTTAATATTGACGGTTCAGTTTGGTGGTGGTGAGGGGTAAGAAAAGAAAAGCAAAGCTTGTCTTCACACTTCCTTGTCTAAACCTGTTTTTATCTTCTCTTACATGAGAATGATCGAACACCTGGCACCTGTTACTGGTATATGTGTCCCGTTTGTACACATCTTGGAAACAAAACAGAGAAAGGAAACAACAACACTCATGTCTTGTATTCATACAACTCTTGTCTCTGAGATTACATGTGATGGATGGGCACGCGTCATCATTTCATGTTTTTTTTTTCTTTTTTTTTCTTTCCTGAAAGGGACTGCTGGCACTCAGTCACTCTCAGCAACACACTGATCTCACGAACAAGGCTTCAGGTTTGAACTGAATGCCACTTCCACTTTCCTGAGGATTTCTGTGTGTTCATCCAGAGGGAATGCCTGAGAAGCCAGATGCTCTTGATCGGCACTATCAGATATAATAGCTCGGCTATCGGGATGCGATCCCTTCTCCAGTGCTGGTGAGAGAACAAGCTGAGAGGAGATACAGTCCAACCAACAGAGGAATGCTATTTTTCCCCCCACCCCTTCTTCCTGACTACTTCTGTAATTAAATGTCAGCAGTAAGTGATGATGCTCTTTATACTGTAAGTACATCAGCTCTTCAAGGGATTATGAATGAGGCACACAGTGACTGATCAGTCCTGCACGGACTTCTTGAGGAAGTCGACTTTACAGTTCAATTTATTTTCATCTCTTTAATGACAGAGTTTGATTTAATTTTTCTAAGATTTACTCTTGATATGTGATTGTCATCCAGTGGAGTCACAAGCAAAACTTAAATGTAAACTGATCTGTGAGCCGATCTGTCCCATTGTGACTCTTTCTCATCCTGCTCCCACTCGATTCTCTCCTATCTCCTTTATTCCCCTCCATTTTTCAACAGCTGATATCCTTTTTCCTTTGTTACCACATCCTTCCATCTTCTGTAGGACTAGTGTTTCATCCAGTTTAGGGTTGCAGGGTACCGATGCTCATCCAAATGGAAAATGGATCCAGCACAGGATAAATAAATACAGAGAGAGTACAGAGTAAATGAAGAGATGATATTTTGGTGGGTTGGAAATACTGGTAATTCTCTCTGTAGTTTTTAAATACTTGAGGATGATCTTTACATACCAGCAATTACGTCCCTCTAATTGATATTTTAAAGATTTTAATGAAATGAACTATGAACTATACAAGTTTTATGATAAAGGTAGCACCACTGTACTATGGCAAAACTAGAAAAAACAATATGAAAATGAATTGTGAATGAATGAATTAAATTGTGCATTTAAAACAGCTCTTTAAATACAACTTCTTCAGATGATCCACCCTCTGACCCTGACCCTATGCCCTGTACCCTGCATTTTGATTGGTGTTTTACCTCGACTGTGTTCAGAGCCACTGAAAGCAACATTTTTTGAAAATGGCTTTCAAGGAAAAAAAACAAAAACAAAAAGCTCTCTCTCACTTCATGTTCTTCTGGAACTTGATGGTTTTATAGTCGATAATGACCTGGAACATCAATCCCACTCTGTCGTCTGTCCATACAAAATGTATTCACAGCCAGTTGTTCTCTGCGTGCATGTGGGTGGTTTCATAACTGAAACAAACAATAGTACCCGCGAGTGTCCCTACCTGCTCACTATATACTGTAGTTTTCAGTGTTTCTGCCATTTCCATGTAAACAGACATCGTTTTCAAAACATTTCCAACATGAAACCAGTGTTTCACAGATTATCAGATTGTCTTGTCTTTGCACACTACACAAACAGCTATAATATCAATACATGATCACACCCATTAAAGATAAAATGTCATAATTCCTTCTTCAGGGGAGAGACTTTCGTTTACCGGTTGTGCATCAATACTTCAAACTAGGGCTGTCACGATATCAAATTTTCTCTTCACGATTATCATGGGCAAAAAATATCTTGATAACGATATTATCACGATATCAGCAAAAATTTAACTAATAATGGTACAAACATTCAGATTCATCTTTAATTTTATTTTTGTTTGTTTTCTCTCTTTTCCCAGATGAATTACATTCAGAATACCTGTCAAATGAGGTGTTGAAACAATATGAGAACAGTAACTGTACAACTGCATGCCAAAAGTGTAGTTACACTCAACTAATTAAAATCTGATGAACTGATTAACAGAGGATCCACAGCAGAGGCGTAATTTACTATTTATTAAAATAAATTTATTTGGTGGGTAATTTATTTGGTGGGTTATAAAAACCCACGGGCCCTATTGGGGTGAAATCCTGTACCACTACCACACTGCCGAGGATTTTTGTTTGTTTAAATCCGAGGCGGAATGAGTGCAGCAGCTGCTTCTCTCCAGCCAGAGGCGCTGCTACTGGCTAGGGCCCCGAGCTGAAGGGGGCGCGGAGGGACGGCTGACATCAGTCAATTTCAATGACAAATTTAAGGCGCTACACTGGACACTGCAACGACAACGTGTCAAAAATCTCCCACATGGGGCCCTTTTCCGAGTACTCACCGGTTAGTTGCTAGAAGGGGGCCGGCGGAGAAGACAGCGGATATCAGCGACACAACTTGAAACCCCCTGGACACATTACAATGACACGTCTGGAACCCACCTAATGGGGCCCCACTACTACCCGGCTGGCATCAACGTGCAGTCAGTGTTACTAAACACACTTTCTTCGGGTGAGGATCGAGCGTCTCGCTATCGTTGTCGGCCACCGCAGACATGTTTAGTTCACTCGTGACGCTCGCTAACTGGGAGCCACGCTAGCTAGGAGCCGTGCCGCTACCGCTGCTCTGCTGTGTTTATATGTGAGTGGAGGGGGAGGGCGAGGGGGGCTGCAGGAGGGAGATGAAGCAGGACGGAAGAACAGGAGCAGATTTTGAAAATACACTTCAACACGTTTCAAGTGGCACTAGATCCTCTATACGATATTATCATGTGCACATTTTGAGCACGATATTGAAATTTGATTTTTTAATACCACGATTATCGTCAATACCGGTTTACCACGACAGCCCTACTTCAAACTCTGGCAAAAACTGACCCATGTCTGCCAAATCACTGTGATGTGACTCTCATTGAACAAACATATCTTAATAATTGTTATCACACTTTCAAATACAATCTTTTGGCAGTATTCAGCCATATGATCATACAAGCTTCACAAACTGCAGAGCTAAGGAAAGGAACTCAACATCCAGTCGTCCAAGATAACTTAAACATAAAATCATCCAAATCTCCACTGGCCTGTTTATGTTCACATCATGCTGCATGTTGGCAAGTGTTGGCAATCCTTTGACAGATGGCCAAGCAGTCACTGAAGTGATGCCATTGAGTGGTACGCTTCATCTAAATTCTAAATAACCGCGTGGGGAAACTCTGGAGGACTCCTCCAGATCAGAGCGAGGTGTGTTCTCTCTGCTGTCAGACATGAGAGGATCAGACTGGTTTGACTGGATCACACTTAACATGGTGCCAGCTGTTGTGTGGAGATGCCAGCCTCCACAGCAAGAAGCTCTCCACATCCATATGGCATTCAGCGACAAGAGCGATGGCTCGGTCAAACTATGTAAAACTCAGTGGCGGACCGTGCATTTCACACTAAGGCCTTCAGAACAGATTCACCTGAACCAATCCACCCCTCAATAACTATTTTATGTCTATAAAAAAATCTTATTAAACAGATATATCGTATAAAGGGTTGTTGCACAGCAGATAAATACTTGTGCAGCCACAATAAATGCCTTTGCTGAAGGACTGAATAAAACAGCAATATTATTTATGCCGGGCGGACACAGTGTGATTTTGAGGGGATTTCACCACGTTTTTGCCGTCGCAGACGTCGCATCGTGGAAACATCGTAGCATCGGGATGTCTGGTCGGGAGCTCGTAAGCCGTACAGTGTGAGAACACTTACGAGGAAGGATTAAACTTCTGGCATGTCAGAAATTTTCGCCATAGTTCGTACAGTGTGAGTGGTGTCACGTCATGATTCTACGTTCGCACCTGCGCAGAAGACGCTGGTGGAGCTAACTATATTCATCATAACGTTATCGGCTACAGATGAGGAATTCGCCGGGGCAGTATAGTGTTTCAAGCAACATTGGCTGGCTCAGTGCGGCCCAATGCTAATGCTAATTGCTAATGCTAACGTGAAACTATCATAGCTACAGTAAAACAATATATAGTTTACATTAACGTTACCTCAAGCTCCTGATGAAGGATGGACATCCCATAACGACCACGTCTCCTCAGCCATTCATGTACCCAAATCCTTTTCTTTTTTTTCAGTTTCAGCACAGAAGACAGCGCACACAACTGCAACAACTTGCTGCCTGCTCGCCGTCTTGTTGTCATGCACGCTGTGGTTGTCATAGGAACGTGGAACCTTGGTCTTTCATTGTTTACACTCGAGCATGTCGTGCCGTCACACGCCGACTGACGCCGTGGTTGTCAATAATCTTGACCGACAGCAGTTGTACAGTAAGAGTGCACATGTCGCAGGGTCAAATAGAGTACGAGTGACAAACCCAATCGTGCAGTGGGAGCATTTCCCCGACAGTCAGATTTATAAAATCGCACAGTGTCCGCCTGGCATTAGGAAAAGAGAAACATTTTACTCACCAAAATCCTGATTATTTGTCAACAAAATCCATCCTCCTTTCCTTCCTCAAAAAGAGTTCATTTGCTCTGTCATATAGATTATCCGTGCGTTTCAGTTCAATCAGCAGATCCTTCTCCATTGCCATCAAAGCCAGAGCTGAAAGTCCAGCTTGCCCTGTGGTATTTCTGGCATAAGTTTTAATTCTCTTCAGGTCTTCTTCTGCTTCTTCTTCTTCTTCTTTGGAATAATTGCGGGTGGCGACCAACAACTTAGGTGCATACCGCCACCTACTGTATCTCTTGGTGAATGTAAATCAGAAGGCCTGGATATGCTGTTTTTAGTGTACGCTAGCGAGAAGGTGCTGAGTCACCAACTCGAAATCTGATTGGTTGAAGCAACTGTCTGCTTGACGCTTAAAGGTGCGTTCACACCGGACGTGTTGCAAGCGTCACGGGCGTCGCCTTTACATTCAAAGTCTATGGTGAACGAGCTTCAACGGACCTAACGTGCGTCAGGCGCTTTTCAAGCGTCGCTTTCCGAGCGTTTCGAGCGCTTGCAACGTACGACCACGTGTTGCAGGCGTCAATGCCTGAAGTTGGGAAAATTGAAGTTTGGAAGTGTCAACGCGCGCGTCATCCAATCACAGACGAGCACTCTGAGCGCTGATGCGGGCCAGAAGCTTGTCAAACTGGGCCCTGGGTGCCGTGCCGGGCGGGGGCCCCCTGTGGCAGGTCCAGGGTTTCTTGTGTGCTCTGCTTCTCTCCTGCTTCTCTGCTTCTCTGACACCTCCGTGCTGGAGCCACTCACTGCGGCTGGCTTACATTTCGCCGAATTCGTCTGAACAAAATCATAAATAGTTGGTATTCGGACAAACAAACGACACACTCGGGCTCTAAACGACCACTTTGTCGCCTAATTAAAAAAAAAAAAATCTCGATAAAGTTATACATTTGAAGAGTTTAGAGCTGAAGTGAAATCAGCTTTCGCAGATCGATTTCGGCACCGATTCCGCCATTGTCAACATGAAGACAGGCCACAAGCTCCTCCCACTCCCGCCAGTGAGCTGCCGCGCGTCGCGAGCATTGCAAGCGTCGTGTGTAATTTGAACACGCGTTGAATTCCACACTTTACATGCATCAACTTTGAGGCGTCAGTAACGCCCGTGACGCTTGCAACGCGTTCGGTGTGAACGCACCATTAGTTTACTTTACTGGGCTGTCAGAACGGACAGTGAAGGCCTCAGGCAGATTTCTTTTTACCCTAGCAACAGATGATGCCTGAAATCTGATTGGTTAAATGATTTAATATGAAAAAAACATGTCTGGAAGCAGCGCAACCACGGGAAAACTATGAACGGAACCGGAACATACCGTTTGGAATCATTTAGTAAGTATTCATGGACAAAATATAATTTACATCAGTCTGTAATTCAGATACCTTTTAGGCCAGCAGAGAAGGCTTTGCAGGCCCTAACGGCCCACCACTGGTAAAAACTTGCATGTCTTTGTGCATGACACAATTCTAACACATTTGGATTTGTGTCTTAAGAAGTAGCCGAGTTAAAGTGAGCTTTGTTGTCAGTAGGGATGTGCGAGTACCGATACCAGGTATCGGTATCGGGCCGATACTGGCCTTATTTCAAGGTATCGGGTACTCGTGAAGGCTACCGATACCAGCCGCCGATACTCACGGCAAGAAAACCCCACGCGTAGTAAGCCCTCCTCACCAGCAGTTGGCGGTAGTGCAACCAAATGGGATGCAAGCTGCCGACACATGAAAGAGGAGCTCCTCTCTGGGAGTCGCTGACAGGCGCAGGGCTACACTGCAGCGGGATGACTTCTCCATGAGTCTCATCCAGAGCAGAGACAACAGGAATGAATCCAGAACGGCTGCTCGTCTCACCAAAACCGCCGGTGTGGAAATTCTGTTATATAAGTGAAAACGAGCCGAGCTTTGCAGAATGCAAACTCTGCAATGCTAAAATTGCTAAAGGAGGTGCGCGATGTTGTTCATTTACCACTAGTAATTTGTTGAAACACCTCAGGGCGAAGCTTGTGGACGAGAGTCTGACGCTGTTGTGCTGGAAAAAAAGAAAACTCCGGCAGCAACTCGACGGCAAACTCTGCAGAAGACCGAGAAACTGAAGAGCAGAGATCCGAGAGCAGCACAAATAACACGAGCAACTCTTTAAACTCAGGGGGTTTTCTATCTTTGACTTTAGTTCATAAAAAAATCATTCAAATTAGTACATTTAAAAACCTTAGTTTATGTAAAGTGTAAAACTCAGAGAAATTGTTTTATCTTGCACTTAATTTCATTTAAATAAGTGCAAACTCAGAGTTGCTTGTTTTATTTTTCAGACTATTATTTTGGACTTAAACATAGTGGCTTGGCTGCCTTTTTATTGGAAATAAAATTCATTTTCAAAAAAAATAATCTCATTGCATTATTTTAAATTTTATATGTATAAAGTATCGGTATGCAAGTATCGGTATCGATGAGTACTGAAGATGAAGTACTCGTACTTGGTATCGGTCTGAAAAAAAGTGGTATCGCACATCCCTAGTTGTCAGTTATACATGCAAGACGCACAGTTGAAATGAAATACCATCTTCCATGTCTTCCCATGGTGTAAATAAAAGAGGCTGCTTTCCTTTCACTCTGCCCTCTCACACCAGTCTTTAGTGATGCTTTGAGTTTTCTATGTCTTTATCTTCTTTGTTTATTTGTGTGTGATTTTTTTCCCCTGACATTCATGCTGCACTTGGACACTCCAGCAGCTTCAGTGCTTCAGAGCTCTCACTGTTATTGCTTCCACTCCCCCAGAAAAAGATTGAGTCAATAATGGAAGCCACAAATCCCCAAAGTTCCCTCATGTATAAAGCCGGACTGAGATTAATTTGCACTCTGAATTTATAGGTTTTACAATGTATTTACTGGAAGAAAATGTGGTTTAGCCATTTTTGTTGAACTGGAAGTATAAATACCCCAGGCTCTCCTGGAACGATGTGTTGTGGTTGTTTTAGCATTGTTCTGCATCAAACCAAGTGGCGGTCTTTGGTGGGAGGCCAAGATAATCATAGAATTTACAATAAATCCTGGAAACATATGCTGCAGTCTGCCTGAAATACTGCCACATCAATTGATCAAATGATAATATTATCGCTGTGGGAGACTATCCAACCTCAGTCTTCGCATAGATTGTTTACATGGAAAAAAGTACACAAGGAAATGGAATTAATGAAGGTATAAGCTGTTAAACATTGAATCTTTTCTGATTTCTGTTGTGGCTTCACCTCTGAAGGCAATGATTGGATCAAAAGAGTGATGGAATTTGATGATTACTGGGTCAAATTTCTTATTTATTGTTGAAGAAAAGGTTTGAATCCAAGTCCTTGTGTGCTGCTGGAGGTCGGTGACCTATGGTGCACATTCAGCAGCACAAAAACTGAGATGAGAAAGAATAAATTAACTGGTTTAAACTGGCCAGCAATGAGCCGTGACCTCAATCCCTCTGAAAACCTTTCAAAGGCCTGAATTCTGCGGTGGAGGATAGACAGGAGCATTGTGGAACCGTGGCAGGTGCAAGAAGCTTCTGGAGCGACAGAACATTTTGAAACTGCCATCATTTTTTGCAGAGGGGTATAAAATGGAGAGCACATATAATGTTTATGCATAGTTGTGTTTATGACAGCATTATCTTGTGTGTGATAGCAAATAACTTGTTTTTTTTTTTCTTTTGTTTTGATTGGCTACCAAGTCCTTGAAAGGTAACTGTTACAGAAAGATTATTCTATAACATCTGACATTCCAACGATGAAGGCTGTGCTGTGTTCATGATATAGTTCTGACATCTGTATCTAACACCAGATATGCCCATTATGAGAGTGTATTTTCTGCATTTGAATGTATATATGTGGGATTTCTTCTTCTATCTCTGTGTGAGGTCCGCAAATGGGGAGCGGACTACATTCTTGTGGCAGGAAACCACTGCAGGTCACACATTTAAAAATCAAATCTTGTGCAGAATGGTGTTAAAGTCGAGCTCAGGGTTTGGGGCTGGAGAATGTTCATAGAACATACATGTTTTTATTTGTTGAAAAAAAATAAGTAGCTATACTACACAATGAGAGGCGACAATATATTTTAAGTATTAGACTTCGGTTCTTAGATTTTCATATGCCAAGTTAAGTTTCTCATTAGTCGACGCAACTTTTCCCCAAATGACTGGGAAGTCTGGAAAACATGAAAACATATTTTTCTATAATTTTTGCTGCTTCTATGCTGTTTGGAGTTATTTGGAGAACTGCTTTGTTGTCTCACGGACCCATTCAGTCATCCATGCTCCATACCGCTCTGTCCAGCTTTGGGAGTGAAGGAGTCAACTGCATCTGAATATATGGGCAAAGAAGGCCTTGACCCGTGCAGGTTGCACGTTCAAGTTCTCTGAAACTATATGTTTTGTTATGCATTGAGTCACAGTCAGAGGTTTTTTGTTGTTGTTTTTTTTGTCTTTTGTGGAGAAACTAAAACCCAGGGAAAGGTGAATGCTTCGGACTTTTTGATTCAAAGAGAAAATGAGGAGTTGAAGTGACCGCTTTATGAAAACAGACTCACTTGTCCAGGTCAGGAGGCCAAGTATTTCCAATTTTCTGTTTTTGTTCACTGTGGTCTGTTTGGGTCAAGTTAAGCAAGACATTGCTGTGTTTTCTCAACACCATTCTGTTCAGCAGTTTGCTTTGTGACCCATTGCAAACATCGCATTGAGGACATTGATCTATTACAGTTTTCATTGCTTTTAATCCACAGCCTGAATACATGAACTGAGCTGTTGTATACTGTTTTGGTATTGTTGTCACATTTTGCTTCAACAAGCATTCCAACAGGCTAAGAGATGATAACAAAACGCACTCTGAACAGTGTTTATGGTGTCTATTTAATCTTTAAAAAGACTGATGACACACTTTCATAACCAGGAGAGAGAACAGCCACAACATAACATCATCGTTTTACAAGTCCAACGATGGAGGTGCAGTTAGTTCAGAATTCATGTTTTGAAGCATTTAGATTTACAGATGATAAAAAAGTGTTGAACGCAGTGTTATGCACTCTTTCATTTCCACCTCCAGCTTTTTTATGATACGAAGAAGAGACCTAAAAAAGGAAATCTTAATAAATTTTAATCTTTTTTGTGCACATAAAACAACATACTTATGAAATCATGCTGTAAAATAGAAATAAAAATCTGGAGATATCTGGAAATCTGGAGATACTGGTGTTTTTGGGGCTCCCCAACTAACTGTTTCCTATTTTATGATTTGTGATAAATATCAGATGACATCATTTAGAAAATGGAACAAATTTTCTCAGAACTCTCCTAATATGTTTATGTTCTTTCTCCAGTCTTGTGTCTTCAGTTTACTTCCCTGCAACAGGAAGACAAACAAACACATCTTACACCAAGTGACCAAAGACTGAACAGTGAAGCACTTCAACAAAGAGAATTAAGTCTGAACAAACATAAGAAGACACCAGTGCGTGGGAGCAATAAGAGAAGGGGAACACAGGAATACAATATATGTCATTAAAAACACAAAATAAAACACACATTCTGCATCTTGCAGTGTTTTATATGCAATGGAAAAGGACAGTTTGGCAATTATTCTTCCACCTTGAGACCCAGCTTTTGTTTTGTCACCTTGACGAAGGGTTGATAACAGAAACTGCAATCTGATGCTCTCATTATTCATCTTCTGCGGCAAATCATTGCAATCACACAGGAGCAGCACTCGCCATTTCAGCGGCTGTCATTATTTAGCTATGCCTCCTGAGGGGGTGTTTTAAGCTCTTTTGCATCAAAAACGGGAAAACTGTGAAGTCATTTATCTTTTAGGTACACAATTTGGAAAGTTCACTTGTCTTCTTACCCTAACAGAACAAAGATCAGTGAAGTAATGACCGATTTCTCACTTTCTTTATAGTCTGACTTTTCTTGAATGGAGCCAGAAAAAAGAGCCTCAGTCATTTCACATCATGCACAATGAGCCAACATGCATCAATTACCTTCAGCAGACATGCTTATTTGCATAATTGAAGAGCTCTACATATTGCACATGGCTTAAAGTCCCCCATACTATACATCTGTTCCCTTATTTCAGATGTCCCAACTCCTTCCTTCATTTTTATCCACCTTGTAATGCAACCAGACAGCCATCTGTTCACTTACCCAGCTGGACTCCCACCTCTGACCCTGTGATATGTTCCTGGCTGTTGCATATTTCAGTGGGCAGACTCCCAGCTGATGGAAAGTCAGCACACACACTGAGCAGCACCAGAGGAATGGGAGATCATTATACGTTTCCACCGCTGAAGTGAGGAACAAAGTGATAGTTAGTCAAGTGTTTTAGAGTGTGTGTGTGTGTGTGTGTGTCTCCAGAGGATGAAAATCGCCCCTGTCTTTTTCTCCCCCTGGTGCAGCTTTAAACAGGTGAAGTGCTGTAAAGGCTTTGGTTGACTGAGTCTGACTTTTTTTTTTTTTTTTTGCTGTCAGGGATTCAGCTTCTCAGAGAGACAAGGAGTAAAGGCTTGAGTCACGATTCAAGTGTCTTTCATTTGTGGAATAAAAACAAAAGAGTTGCATGCATGTGTTTTTTTTTTTCTTCTGTTTTTTTTTTTCTTTTTTCTTAATGAAATCTGAAATCTTGTTTTTGTTCTTTTGGGTTGTTTTTTGTTTTTTAATCTGTCTGCAGTCTGCAGCCTTTAGCTGTCTCAATGCATGGGAACACACTCCTCTTTATTGTTCTTGTGTTGATGAAACAGGCCGTGGATGTGAGGCTTGTACAACAGCACTATGAGACAGTATCAAAGTCTTGCTCAGGTACTTTACTTTAAAGTCAAAAGTCACATGTTAATTTTTACTGACATTCACAGTTTCATTCAGAAATTCAGAAAAGCCATCAAATCTTAAACTTTGAGGTGCATCGCTCTCCTCCCCCATTGTTCATGTTGTTGGCTGCTTAGTTTTTATATAGTTGTTGCATGTATGATGTTTCTCTCTGCAACTCAAGAACAAAGCAAATGTATACTTTTACAAAAGAAAATGACAGAAATAATAGCACACAGGGACTTGGATAAATTAAATTTAATTATTGCTTTGGAAACAGTAACACAATAAATTATTCATGCCTGAAAGAAGTGGTCTTCTTTGAGTAACATATTAATAATTAATGCATTCCTGACATCGCTTCTCTTCATTGAGTAGCTATTACCATGTTGATACTGACCAAAAGTTTTCACAGACTGCGATGAAGCACGTTGTCTTGAGGGAGCATCCAAAGTGCAAAATGAGGTTCATGTTAATCAGGTTCTAGACTGAAATCAGGATCATCACGCTGTTCCAAATGAAACACAAAGTTAGCAACTTCACTGATGGATATTTGACAGCCCTGACCCAGTCTCACTCAAAGGTGACTGACAAAATATTGATAACCAATAGCCTGATGTTTGCAGCTTTCAGAATGGGATATCTCATTAAAGCATCATTACATTATTCATTGGTATAGATTCTACAAGTCTGGATGCACATTTGTAAAGGTGTTCAACTGCAACGTCAGAACTGTCATTACTACTGATTTAACACAGCCTGTTTGTGTGTTTCTGTGTTTTAGTAGTTGATTTAGTTTTGTTCTGAGTTGTGATGGTTCTTTACTACAAGTATGTGGCAGTATGTGTAAGCTTTATTTAGTGTCTGCATCTCAACTGATTAATCCCCAGAGGGGATTGTGTGAGTTTGAGTGGAGTCAATAATTATAGACTAGTATTATAGACCAGTATAGACTAATCAGGACTGATTAGTCTATACTGGTGAACATTTTCTCCCTGATCAGCTAATTGCTGAACTCCCATGACAAATCTTAAAAGTTCAGCAAAATATAAAGTGATTAGACTGAAAGTACTCAAAGAGTGAAAGACAATGTTTGTCTTACCAGGCAGGTGGATCTCTTTGACACTGATGACAGAGTGACAAAACATTCAACCATTTTTTTCTAGTGGTGTGAGCGTGCATGTGCAGGTGGCATTTAGGCCTGTAAACTCCGGGATGATGTCAGAGTGCTTTCATTCAGAGTGAGACAGGTTTTCAAGGGCGACACTTTGATCTTCTGAAGGCACTGATGTGTGTAAAAATGTAAATTCTCTTGTAATTCCTGGGCCTCCTAACGCTTGAACTGAACATTACCATTTCTTTGACTGACTCTGTGGCTGCCTCTCTTGAGGGGACCATAAACCGTGAAGGCAGGAATCAACCCATGAGGTTTAGAGAATCTGTCTCTCTCACTCACTCTCTCAGTCACCCTCCAGCTCTAGCACATGCACACGCACACATAAACACACACAATAATGACTGTGTTAATTAACATGTAGCTTCTGGAAGGGTCAGTTGAAGTGAGAAAGCATAATCAAGCTGTACATTAAATGAGATATACTAACCCTGCTGTACAACAGGTTCAGATCTTTCTTCCAAGGAAGTTACCAGCTCGTAGCTGAAGTTTGGTTACAACATGAACAACCTCTTCAGGTTATCTGGTGCTTCCAGTCAGCCTCAGAGTGAAAGCCTCCTCAGTCGTTGATTCAGTACAGGCTGTGTAGTGCTGAAAAGGCCTAACCGACACCCTCACTGATGGACCTGGCATTTACAGAGAGAAAAGAAGCCTGCCCATTGATTTTGCTGCTGTGTCACTGAGCCTCCTGCCAGGGAATGAATAAAATGTGTTGTGATGGTGGGACCAACAGGACAGATGAATTTTCCATAATAGTTGCTGCTCCAAAAAAATAGTATGATGACAGTTTGACCATATCTGCACTTGATTTTCCTGACAAAGTGATAGAAAAACTGACAGATAAAATGCATCACACAGTAGATGATTGATTAATAATTTTGGCCTGTTTCAAGAGCACACTTTCTATGTGCAGTTTGCATGTTCTCCTGTCCTTCAGCTTCCTTCCACAGTTAGAAAAAAAAAAACATTGATTCAAGACCACTGGTGTCGGACCATATTCCTGGATGAGAATGTGCGTCTGTCTCTCTAAGTTTGCCTTGTGACAGATTGACAACCTGTCTTCACCCGGTCAGTCTGGGCTGATTCCAGAGTCCTGTGGCTGAATAGATCTTCACATAGTCCACAAAAAGCAGAGGAATTTGCTCTCTCCCAAGACTGTGAGGAAAGAACAGTGCCCTTCTTTTCTCTCAGCCTTGCTTTGGTTTATGTAGCAGCTTGTTGTTGATACAACATCTGGAAAAACCTTATTTCTCATGTGGCATCTGACAAATGTTGGTTAGCAGATACTTCATGAAAGTGAACATTACCACTTACTTTTTTATTGTTTTATTTCCTTCCAGGAGTTTATTTCAGTTTAAAATTACTTCCTTGATACATATTTTAATCAGTTCATTGAGGTTCTCAGACATTTATTTCAGGGAGAACTCAGATTACATCTACAAAGAACTGCAATGAGAAGACTTATTTTCCTAGCAAAACACATGTTTTCAATTTGTTAAAGTGTTGAACAAGTTTCTCGAGTGTTGGTCCTCGCAGGGATTCCTACATGATAGGGTTTTCAGCAGCTGGTGTCTCCTGTTCACGAGTCATTTAGGTGGGTGGCTTTCTCCTTGTCTGTTTTCTCGTGTCTTTTAAACCAAATCTTCAGTCGTCCTCTTCAGTTCTGGCATTTCTTACGTGGGTCTCCTTCCACGTTGTGCTAAGAATGTGGGGGGCCTTGAAACAGAAGTTGTTTTGAAGCAGGAACACATCACACCATTCAGGCCTGTGGCTTCAGGAGCGTTCAATCCTTCTTTAACAGAATTATATCCATAACATTTAGCATCAGTCAAACTTGTGCCAGAAAAAGGCACATGTGTTCTATGTTTCAATTTTTTTCATTTTTTTTTAATGGTTTGACTTTTCCTTTGATATCTCTTTCTGCTTTTCTTTTCTTTTTTTTTTTTTCAAATGTTTGTGTAACACTGTCGAGCATTTTGACTTGTCTGGTGTCAGAGCAGTGCTTCAGAAACACGTCTTTCCTCAAATTTGTGTGGACAATGGGAGCCATGACACACACTTAAAGGGATATTTCAACATTTTGGCAAATTGGCCCATTTAGCGCAATTCCTTAGTCATTTCGAACAGCATACTTACTTTTTTTGTGAGGGCGAGCTGTTGTTTATTCAGAGGCGAGTCAGGGAAGGTTTTCGGGACGGACACAATGGAAGTGAATGGTATTTTTGGTTCCCCTCGTCAAACTCATCAAATACACAATCCAACAATGCCAAAACACTTTGGTGGACACGTTATAATCCGCACATTCATTACGCTGTGAAATATTAATGCAAAATTACGAGATTGATTTGTTTATGCGAAGATTGCTAAGACGGAACTACTTACTAAACATGGCGTCTGGGCGTAGTGATTTCAAAAGAAAAAGTAGTTCCCAGTATTTGCTTCAGTGTCGTAACCCTACAATATTATTAATTGGTGTTCCACAGCGTAGTGATGTGCGGATTATAACGTGTCCACCAAAGTGTTTTTTCCATTATGAGGATGACATTTTCATCCTCAGCTGTACAATCAGGTGGACGAGTTCACCCGACCGCCTGTTTGTTGGCACGATGTTCCAGTGAGTCAGACTTATATGTGGATCCTGCAGCAAAGGCTGCTGGGATAGATGACTTTGCCCTGTCGTTCTTTGGACCACCAGGTTTCTCTTCTGGAGTTCTGGTCTCTGGGATCTGGACAAGGAAAAAATAAAGAGGGATACGATTATACATAGACACATAGCCACTCATCATCTTTCTTTTCTTTCTTTTTAATCCTTTAGCTTGTTCCTAAACATTCTCGACATGAGCTTTAAATCACCATTTTAATGGAGTAAGGAAGTGTGGAAAATAAGCTTTTCTGACCAGAGGACGTTTCAGATTTTATGCTGTCATCCAGATCTTCACGCTGCACTCGAGGTTCACTTTATTTTAGTTACGTTCTCGCTTCTTAAACTGAAGCTGAATCTCTTCTCTGAAAACACTCTTTCTGTTCATGACCGCAAAGATAAAAACTTCTTTCCTCTTTACAAATGTGTCAAACTGAAGAGCTGTTTTTTAATTTACAGAACTGTTATGGTATTTGGACTATTTTGTTGATGCTGGCTTGTGCACATATTTGAACAAGGTCAGCCACATAAAACAATACTTAATGCTTGGAAAATGAGAAAATCTTTTTCTATGTTTATTTAACTGAGAATAAATTCATCTTCGCCTGGGGGAGATCTCTGAAGTGCTAAATAATTTCTACAAGTACAACTTGGATTTATTAAACAGAAATATTCACTAAGAAAGCTGTGAAATCCATCACCTATAATGCCCCACTCTGGGTTCAGATCTGCATCTTATTACCACATTTTTCAAACACCTACACTTGTAGCAGTGTGCTGCCTGAACTTGATGAAGATAGAAATTTTTGTTGCATTTGAAAACACTTTTCAAGTCTAAAGAATAACACCATGAATCACAGTGGAGTTACTTCTGGGTTGAGTTTAATGATATAAATGAGATCTATAGATGGTAAAGTCATGGTGGTTTCTTTTGCCAGTTTACAGTGTGTTGGATGTCAGCTGAAAACACACACAAAAATATTGTTTTTTGTTTTAGAGTTGCAGAGATTTAAACAGGTAGGTGGATTTTGTGTGCTGATGTGAAAGTTGGAGAGGAGTCCATATTCTGGAGGTGGAATGACTGGGAATTCCAAAGATGAGGGACGGGCGGATTGAAAGCTCTCCTCCCCCATAGTGGATAGATGAGCTGGCAGCACAGAGATCCTCTTCGAAAAGCATCCAACAGGCTGCCAGTTTGGGGGTCTTTAAGTGAATTTAGACTGTTGAAGCACATCATACGGCACACACACGCATTGCTGATGTTGCACACACACAACACACACACAACTGATGTCGGCATCTCACGTGCCTGACTTGCACAGTGCGTATGCACACAGCCGGTGGTGCTCAGTGTGCAGCCAACAGCACCGTCATAAAGTACAGAATGTTGTGCTGCTTGTTTCACAATCTTGCGAACTCACACATGATTGGTTCTGGAACCCCGACCACCGAAGTCCTGGAACACCTCATTTAAAAAAAAAAAAAAAACCCTGACAAAGACATTGCTGACGGAGAAGACTGATTGTTTAAATGGAATGTTTCTTTAATGACAGATGAAAAATGGGAATGATTTTAATGATTTTTCTTGTAAATGTCTTAAGATTTTTGTGTTCAAAATCAAGAACCGACACTGTTTCCTTAGAAATAAATTACAATGGGTTTTCTTCCCCGGCCCTGTTTACACAGCATATTCAAGTGAAAATAAGAAGAATTTGTTGCGCTTTGGGTGTCCATCTCCATAGAGACAGGGAATAATGCACCTTTTGTAAAAAAACATTGCCCAGAAACCTCTGTGAAGATGGAGAAAACAATTCTTAAAAACTCTTTGTGTTTCTGTGCAGAGAACAAAAAATACATATAGTAATTTCTGCACATGCGCACCACAGCTGCAGTAGACAGTTCTTCTGCTCATGCATGAGTGGATCGACGATAAAAATGACAATGCTGACCTCCAGAGTGGCATGACTCCCGGTCCATGATCTCCTGGGACACGGTGGTTTCATAGCTAACAGTCATAGCAAATCCACCCGTAATAGCAAATCAACTTTGTGCGCCGTCCAATATGAATGTCTGCGTACTGGCTTTTGTTGTTAGTGTATTGTTTTCTGTGCTCGAGTGTGTGTGGTTTCATTACAAACACAACCACCTGCATCTGGCCTGGAATGCCAACAGCATTGTTTTCAGCATTTCTGCCCGTTCCACATAAACAGAAAATCATTGTCAATACATGAAATTGTTTCACACCAAAATGTAAAAGTGATGCATTTTCACTTGAAACGTTGTTTCAAAGATGTGAGGGTGTGAGTGGTTCAACTGAAGTGCTTTTCTGACTTTCCGATCCTGTCCTCAGAAGTCCTTTGTGGTGTAAACTGTTGCATCCAGTTTAATGAAATTGTCTCTAAAGCTCGCAAGTAAAAACAGAAACTTTTTCTTAGGACTCTCATATTTGCAGCTCTCATAGGAATGTCAGTGACTATCAGTATGCCCTGCCCCGATCATGTCATTGACCTCCACAATGTGAACTTTAGAGACCGGTGAGTGTTCACATTGAAAAGCTTTCATGAACAGAAATAAATTCAGAGGTAGAAGCTGGATCCTTTTTGTCCTTTAGCTTTCTTTCTGATTTCTATTTATGAAGAGTTAAAGGGCGTTTCTGGAACAAATCCTTTGCTCGGCCATGAGGAATTTGCATTTAAATAGGTATACAGCGAAGTGAAGATAAATTGTGTGAGGGAGTTGATATTTTATTGGTGTGTCTACTGCTGTATCTGTATTATTTATACATTTATTAATCCAGCTTGCTGCAGGAAAAGTCATTCAGTGAAACAATGAAAGCATATTCATTGTTTTCTTGTTGCCTCTTTGACAAGTTGCAGATACATTTTTATTTATTTTTTAATTTTTTTTTTTTAAGTTCAAAAGCTTCCAGTTCATCAGTTTAACTGTTGAACTACAATATATTGTGGGTTTAATAGACACAATGTCCGCAGGGGGTCTGTGTTAATATTCTGGTTGCGGAGATGGTGTATGAGCTGGAGGAGTCGTCTGGGTCCAGACAGATGCAAACCCGGTGCCTTCAAGCAAATATTGAGGATTAATCCTGTACACTGCTGTGGATATATATCACATGCTAATCCACTTTGTTCACAGACACACACACACACACACACACACACACACACAAAGTCTCACACACAATCTGACAAGGCAGACTTTCATTTGACATTTGTTAGACCTTTGATCCCCAATGACATGGATTCTCAGACTTATTCAAGCAACATGGCATGCTATTAAATTATCTACAATGTTCTAATGTCAAGAAGAATCAGATGGACCTGTGTTTGATAGCTGTTGTATATTTTTGAATGTCAGCAGCTGCAGAATTTATTGAAATAAGAATTGACTATGGCACAAATAGGCTTCACCCTCTGTGCATTTCAAGCTTCACTTTATGTAATTTAAGCCTGCAGAAGAGAAAATCCATCTTATTTGGAAGGTGTCAGAGTTTTATCAGATGGAAGTGGGAAGGTGTGTGTGTGTTTATGTCCTTGGATGTGTGCATAATGCCGAACAAACTATGAAGTTGGGTCTGTGGTGTGTAATCTGCCACCTTTATGCCAAGGGTGTTAAACTGCGTGTCTTTTAGAGATCACTTTCACCTGAAATTTATCCTAATATGAGCAGCGCAGAGATGCATTTTTGAAAAAGTTCTTATTTTTCCAACTCTGATCCAAAATTAATAAAAAAAAAAAAAAATCTGCAATTTCATCAGAGAGCCAAATTTAGAGATTAGATAAAATTTAAATACAAAATGCAGTGAAATGTCCACAGAATATATTTGACTTGGGTGGCTGTGATTCAGTGGGGAGAGCAGTTGTCTTGCAGTCGGGAGGTT
The DNA here is from genome assembly GCF_902148845.1 of Salarias fasciatus. Taxonomy (NCBI): domain Eukaryota; kingdom Metazoa; phylum Chordata; class Actinopteri; order Blenniiformes; family Blenniidae; genus Salarias; species Salarias fasciatus. The sequence goes on from NC_043758.1 coordinate 23,008,158, forward strand.
ATTAGTTTGATTCCTGTACTTCTCTCTGCATGTCGAAGTGTCGTTGGCAAGACACTGAACCCCAAACTGGCCCCAGTGGATGGACTGAGCGCCTTGCATGGCGGCCGCCTCCACTGCTGTGTTAATGGGTAGATGTGTTAATGCAGTGCAAAGAGCTTTGGGGTCTGCTAATGCAGAGGAAAAGCACTAATTGAGTGTAGACCATTTAACTTTTGCGTTATGCATGTTTTTCCAAACTCACCTTGACAGAGTGATGTTGAATCTAATACTTTTTGTTTGGGGTCAATAAGGTAGCTAAGTTTTCATGGCAGCATCATGAGCTTCTGAGCTTTCACATCAGTGTTGCGTTATTTCCACTACTCCTAAGAAAGTGGTGTTAAAGATTCAATTCAATGCATTCTTTGTAATTTTTTGGGGGTATTTTTTTTTTTAATTTCTAGGCGGGTTTGTCGGCCGGATTGCAGCCTCTTCTGGACAAGTGTAGGTCCACAGGCCTTATGTTTGACACCCTCGATATATACCACTGTGCATGCATGTTGCAACTGAAACCAGATCAAGCCCCACTAAATTCACATTGAATAAGATGTTTCAGATCTCAGCTTTAAACCTCAGCATAAAACTCATCACACTAAAACTGCCGGAAAACATCTATGCCACGTGCACAAACCAACTTCTACTCCATGACAAATATTGGCCTTTGAGCTGATGGCAGGCTGGACACACTCTGTTTTATTCAGCGCCAATGCAGTCCATCTTCAACAAGGAATGTCTGCATCTTGTTAATATGTTTTGCTCTGAACTCTTTACACTGATTTCCACCACATAACACGGTCTGTTTTAACGCTGCCTGAAGTCCTCATCATCAAAGCCCACCAATATTAGTTTTTGGCCAAGGCTTCTAAGTCTTTGAAAAAAGAAAACTAATTTGTAAATATCCACTGTAGATGTGATGAAATTAAAAAGGCTGAGTTGTTGCATCGTTTTCTTCCACAGGCGTTCATATAATGCAGAATCCATCCATGTCGCAAAACTACAGGGGTCTCTTCATGAAAACACTGAACCATTTTTAATTAAGTCATGCAGCAAGCAATTATCCAGTTTTGTATGCAATGCTCTTTAAAAACAAAGAAAGGTAAAGTTTAAGATATGGAAAAAAGTTGAAAGAAGTTTAGCAGATATGGATTTCTTTTCTATTTACATTTCTGCTGTCCATTTTTGGCTTATCCTTTTGTATTGCATTTGTTCACAGCAAGCTGATGCTCTGTGTGTCCTTCTTCATTGTTGAAGAACGCACCTGAAGGCCTGGCTGATGTACTTCATTGCTTTGAGTCATTCTTCTGAGATGGGAAACATTTTAAGAAGATGGTTTTGACTGGCGTGGACAGGATCTTAGTGCCAGTGCGCTGGCGATATGGCTGCATGTCGTGTCCCACACTGAATCTGAATACACTGAATGTTTTTTCACTCCCACAACGGGGAAGAAAACCGGGGATCGTAATTCGGCACCCCAGGCAGCCGTGTAGGTGTCCTATGTGCCCAGGACCGGCCTTCCATCTGCATCTGGAACACAGACAAATGATTACACGTTTAATGCATATGGGACACATAAAGCAGACTTTATATTTCAGGTTACTTAAGGTTGATTTTGACTCAAAGAATGTATAAATTAATGCATATTGTGGCCTAAAAAAACCTCAGTCTTAAATTGAGTACTGATTTTGGTTTGAAAACGCATTCAAAGGTAACTCTAACAGAGGCGTATGCTGTACACAAACACACATATGCATTCTCTGTTGATGCTTCACACTGACAGGTCCTGGCATTGCAGAGTATTGTATTTTATTCAATCATTCAGGAGCGACTGATTGACAAGTGATGTTTTCTCTGAAATAACACACAGTTTCTTTTTCTTTTCTTTTCCCAGGTAAGATGGTCACATCTGAATCTGAACTCCAGAAAATGCGGCATTCACAGTAAGACTTTACATCGATGCAAAAACAGCACGACTCCGTTTGCTGCCTTGTAATTGACGTTTGCTTCTCCCCTTTTGTTTCTATCACATCTTGCAAGTCTTTGATTCCTATCTATCTGTGTATCTCACACTGTGAGCAAGGCTGTCTGGATGTCAGTGCAGGTAGTTTGATTGGAGCATTTGAATAGAGAAATGTGTGCAGTATGAAAGAGAGAGCTGTTGGTAATGTATTGCAAAAGGCCATGTTTACTCTGCTTATATATGTCATGTGTATACCGGTAATTACCAGTTGGGATGTGGCAATAGGTTTTCATCATGACTTTCATTCAAATGAGTTGCTGAGCATTCAGTTATTAGTGAGACAAATATTACAGAAACGATCAGTTTCTGTTGTCAGGTTCAGTTTCTGCACAGTGTATAAAATTAAAGATCTTTTTACATGACAGTGTTTTCAAGTGAAAATGGAAAGCTTTTTGGCATTTTAGGGATCCATGTACAGTGGTACACATTCCATGCACCTGCAAGTGTACTGGGAATAAGCAACATGCAGCATTGAAGGTGTGACAAATTGAATCTGAAGAACAGTAAACTGGTTCAGTGAGAGCCTGAAAGAAGCATGGAGCTGATATGCTGGTCCTGTATGTGCATCTGAAATTACTTTTATAGCTTGTCAACCACCAGGAGGAATGGCTTGCTGTGAAGAGGACATCCGCAGGGCCTTTTCTTTGTAAACCTCTGAGTCTAATATGAATAAAATATTTTATTGATGACGTCAACTTTAGGAATTAAGCTCTGTGGTCTCACCATTGAAAAATAATGACATTTGGAGGTGCTGCACTTATGAAACAGATGCTGTTATCAGTGGTGTGTTTTAGAGGTGTCCCCGACTAAGAATTTCCATAGTCGAATCTGATTCGTCCGATCCTGCCAATAGTCGACTGATAGTCGAATCTTACATCTTGTTTGGGGGGGGGGGGAGCGGAGCGTGCCTACACTGGGTGTCACAGGACATCTGGGCACCTATGCCTATACAGCCGACCCTGATTGCACTAATAATTATCAACAATTGAAATTGAAAAAAAAAAAAATACGCAGGTAAAACAAGACTTATTTTTTTCCGACACACTGAAACACAGACTGGAACAAAGTGTCGGTAACTCTAAACATCAAATAAATGAAGTATAGTTCAAATGACCAGAACCAAACCCTCTTCTGAAAAGCTGGCTAAAGCATGTAATTTATTTGTATCTAAAATCTCTGCAGATAAGCACATATTTTTTGGCAAAACAATTTCTCACATTATCTGCTCAAATTAAATGAAATAGGCTTAATTGCGCTGTGTCGGGTCCGTTTCGCAGCGCAACATCCATGCAAAAACAAACACTAAATTAAATAGAATTAGCCTTTTAGATAAATAAAAATAATAATATAATAATAACCTAAAATATTACAATCAAACGAAATAAAAGTCAGCATTAAAAATGAGAATTGAGCAACAGAACCGTCTTTTAATAGCCCAACTGTCTGGCTACTTACCCGTTTAAGGTGGAAAGCCATGTTGTTGTGAAGTGATATGAAAGGACACAATTTGCATTTGACTTTTTTTGGATCATCTTTGACTTGGTCTGAAGTTCTGTTTTTCTTTTTTTTCCGACATTGTGAGCCTTTTAAAGTTAAGCCAAATCACCACTGAGATGCTGCTCTGTGACAGAGCTCTGGGCAAAATTGGATTGTGCCACACTCACCATGGTGGTTCATTCACAAACACTAAATAGATATTGAATAAAACTACAAGTTAAGTAAATTTTTCCACAGTGTATTTGATAGGTTAACATGTATATCAAATAGGCTTTATATCATGTTTATTTGGAAAAAAACAAGCAATTCTATGTAAAATCAGTCATTCAGCACCCCCATACAGCTGGAATGGAATGGTCCTCGTTTAATAACCACATTTTTTCGATGCTTCGACTGCGTGATTGGCAGTCCAATCAGGCCCCTTCGAACGAATCGTCGAATCGTCGACTATCTGAGGACAACCCTAGTGTGTTTGGATTTTTCAAACTGTCAGTTTAATAGACATCATCAGGGGAAAAAAGAAAAAAAAATTTGTGGTAATGATGAGTTACCTTGAAGCTTGTAGAAACCTGAGAGCAGCACTGCTAAAGCATTTTTCAGCCCTTTTATCTCTTTTTGATTACATATTGCACACTGCAACCTGAGTGTGTTATGTAATGTATATAAAGTGAGCTCAAATACTCCCACTGCTCCCTCTGCAATCATCACCATCCCTTCCATCTCTGTCCTGACTCAACATGCTCAGTATTTCTTTTCTCTCAGCAGAAATAATTACCTCTCTGCTGAGCATAATTCTTCACCTCTGTGAAGGTTTCACCATTTTGGAGGGTTACTGCCCTCCAGGATGACCTTTGACACTATTATGAGCTGCTTTTTGAGTGAAAGCATCTTCTACAAACAGATCAACTCCTCCTGGGGCTCTGATTCTTCCCGAGCTGTCCGGCCTCTCCTCCTTCTCTCTGAACTGCTCAGGCTGTCTGGCTGGAAGACTTTTCAAACTCAGCATTACAGGCAGCTCCGCTCCGACTCTGATTTGGCTGCTAAATAAAGTTGTTTGACAGCTGATTTAAAGGCTCGGTACAGTTCAGCAGCACTCGAAGGAAATGAATCAATGTCCTCGTGCTTGAATAGCTATGGCGTTTACCTTCTTTTCTCATGTCTTAATCATGTTGGGAGAGGTTGCTGCTTCCAGTAGAGATACTCAATGTTATTTGTTACACCTGCTCAGATTGTAATTGGAGAAGTGTTTTGGAACACTGACTCAAAAAAACTAAATGTAACAAAGTGATTCAGACAGAGTATCACTTTTCCACAATGTCAACAAAACTCAGTTCTTCCTCTCCCCCTATGTATTATTTTCAAGTTTGCAAACAACGTCCAGCACTTGTGATTGCCCCTGTACTTTACATCAAATTAAACTTTAATTATATTCATCCTGACAACATAAGCAAGGCCAATACTCGCTGTCTGTCTCTTCTCTCTCTCTGCGATGATATTGGACCTGCTGCTGCTGTGGTGTAGGTTTGGCCACAGGAAGCTCCAGGAGTGGAAGTGATGCACACAGAGGTTAACTGAGGCCCAGTGTGGAAGACAAACCCAGCAGCATCCCATCCTGACAGCCTGCACACATGCTGCTGGTGGTGCATTGAGCCGTGTGTCACAGTTTAAATCCACCTGTTAAAAGATGGCATTGCAGTGGCGAAAGCTGAAGTGCAAAGAGTTTGTTCTTTTATATAAAGCTTGATAGTCTAGATGTCTCTTTGTGGGATTACAAGTGGTTTTCATTGTATTCTATGTGTTTGTGGCTATCTCGCCTTCCATCTTTGAAGCTCAGCCATGCAGGTCACCTAAGTGTTTGCACCTTATTAAATTTACAAACAGGCCATGCTTTCTGCTGAGGAGGAGTCGAGATCCCATTTGATCACCATTTTCTGCTCTGTTTTCCTCAGCATAACAATGAGACCAGCAGTGTGCTGCAGCACCGTCCACCTCGAAAGGTGTGGAAATGTGCAGATAGAGTCCTGTATAGAACATAGAGCAACACACCAACACAAGAATTTGATTCTCCTGTATGACCAGAATGAGATTTCAGAATGAAATGAGAAGATGAGAAAAACATTTCTCGTTGGACAAAGAAGAATTCTTTTCTTTTTTTTTTCTTTTTTTTTTTTTTTTATTGCAGGAGTATCGTGGCACCTGTGTTTTCTGAAAAAGAAAAAAAAGAAAAACAGTCCCAGCATGAACCATCTGCTGCCTCTTATGCTGCCTCCTTTTTGTTGGACAACAGAAGGTCACAGCAATCTGTGAGAAGAGAATGAAGAAAAAAGAAAATAAAACAAGAAGAAAATTGTTTGTGGAAATATGAAGAAAGGAAAGAAATAAAAATATTTTATGTTGGTATTCTCCTCAGTGGCCCTATTGATCTGGATTGTTAGTGTTCAATATCATGAAGGGGTTCTGACTGGTATACATGACAGTTTGACAAATGAATACCAGATGTTTATCAGTTCGATAATTACAAAAACAAAAAAACAAAAAGAAAACTTGTTTTGCTCTGCTGTACTCATTTTAGCCATGATTGCTGGAGAATGAAAGAATGTTATGATTACCTTCCATTTGAATGCCCTCCATAAGTTTGAATGGTCAGAAACAGGGGTTGTTATATAGCATCATTTTATGTTATCTGATATCTACATAATCATGCATTTTCATAAGAAATCCATAAAGAAGTTCCACAAGTAATCCTGACTTTGTGCGACATGCAGAGAACATTTCTCCACTTCCTCCTCTTCTCATCTGGTATCTCTGTGATTGAACTCTATTTCTTTGTGAGGCAAAGTAAATCTGAACAGTTTAACAATGTTATTTCTTTCTTTTTTTAATCCAACCGGCAAACAGTCTTTGAACCGCTGCCATCTTAATATACCTGCACAGCTCCACTAACACACATGAACGAGCCACAGGCACACATGCACGTGCACTTTGCCAGAGGTTACTCAGCTGCCTGGCATGAAATCTTCCTCCATTGAGCCAACTGGCTGCCATTAACAGCCTGGAGCTGTGGCCAAGGACAAGGAGCAGCCTGTCACAGCAGGAGAGGCCAGCGTGGGAATAGTATGGGAGCAAAGAGTCATAATCTGTCCCAGAGGACAGATACAGGTCTGGCACAGCCACTGATGCAGCTTTAAAATGACAACTTGGCACTGCGATTATGACTGAGTCCCCGAGGAAGGTCTGAAGCACAGAGAGAGAAAAAGCAAGGGGAAGTATTGCTGAATGGATTAAGAGATGATAACCTTTATCAAGAACTCTGCACTGTTTTTTAATTAGCAATATTTTCATCATAAACAGTGAGTTCAGGATTCTGCGAAGATACAATATGCCTTCAACATTTTGTAAATCAGCCGACTCTGTAATTCATCGATTGCTATTTAAAGAATGTCACTGACTTGAACATTTAATATGAAGAGTCGGGCAACTGCATCTCAATTATTCAGATGACATTTACCCCAGTTTGTTCAAAATGATTTGCCTTGAGTTATGCTGAAGTCAGTTCATCGTACGACCAGTTAACAACCTGGAAACATCAGAGTGAGAAGTAGAAACACAGCCAAGCAACAGAGGCTCAAGGTCAATTCCAGTTTCATGTGGTCTTCTGGTTCTTCATATATATATATAGATTGATATTCTTCAAGTGTTATCTTGAATTTCTGGAAAAAAAAGAAAAGGTTCTTGATTTACATCATCAGCTGTGTTGCAACAAGGAGAGGCCTCTTTTGCATTTCTAGCAATAACTTTGGGAAATAGACCTTTTCGACAAATCATCTCTAAATATTTCCGGGCAGCATTCTTTTGTCGAGAAACAAACAAAAGCAAAAGCATGAACTGACAAAAAGATTTTTTAAAAGTCGTAGATACTCCAGGTGTGTTCGCTTGATAGAAAGACGGCGTAGGAAGAAAGTGTGATCCCCTCAGATAAGAGTCACTCAGCCCACTCCATTCTCTCACACTGTGACAGCCTCGGAAGAAAACGTGAGGCAAGTAAAGAGGATTGGGTTTTTTTGTTTTTTTGCATTGACAGTTTTCCCTTTTGGTATTATTCTTTACCAGATTTTTATAATGCAAAAGAAAACTGCTGGACACTAAGTCAGTGATCAGGTTCTCAACATCAGCAAACATCATCAGTCTGTCTGTCTTCTAGTACTTGAAATCTGAACACAGGTCATTTCTCAGATATGTTCAGTCTTTCGGTCTTCTGGCTACCTTGAGTCTCCTTCTTGTACTTCTTGCTTTCTGGCATCAGTCAAACATTTCTCTCACCTCAGGAGATCTGTGAGGTTTGAGAATTTGCAGTTTGCAGGTATAAAACAGACTCACGTCCCAAAAGACCAACAGTCTCAGCATTTTTCAAGTCAAGAAGCAAATACAAAGGCATCATTTCCCTTTTCCAGATACACATCAGCCTCACCACAGTGTTAGTCTCAGGAACTCTGCTTTCTCTCCCACTTTTTGAAAAGAGCTGAAGCAACCTTCCTTATCGCACAGAGCAGAGGGGAAATACAAAGGAGGGGGAGAAGTATTGAATGATTGAAAACAAGAAACAGTAGGAATAAAATTTGCAAATTGGTGTTTGACCATGTATTTTTGTCTTTTTCTTTATTTATTAAGTCTGTCAAAAAAATGCTCTTTCTCATGCCAAAATCTTAAAAAATAAATCAATAAACACAAAAAAATGCTCTTTCTGCATCAGTACTGCAGTGGAAATGCAGTTTACGTGTATGAAATAAAACGAAGAGGGCCTGCAATGATAAGAGGAGGAAAAGATGAAGTGAGATAAAAGGGACTGAAAACAGAGGTAAAACAAAGAAGAGTGAATAAATGAAATGTTCAGAAAAAAACTGCAAAAGCTGTCTCATGCAGTTTCTGATACAATTATTCCATCAACTCCTGCTGTGACCCCAAATTTCTCTAAAAGTGTGTATATAGTTATCTACTCCATCACATGGAAATGCAGACATTTGAGCTATTTGTGATAAAGTGGTGACAAGACGGTACCAATGCTACATACCGACAGCTGTTCTGGAGAGGAATTGGTAATAATGATCATTCATCAAAATAATTTCTGCATTTGCCTTTAATCTCTGAGCAGCAACTCATGTTGTTGCATTAAATATGCAGACATATACATATGTAAATGTAGTGCAGGGTATGTTACAGTTTCAATGTGTTTAATTAATGCTGTGCATATCACTGCAGCTCATGGGAATAAAACCGGTGAATCAACATGAAGGCATGTAATTGGAATTATTATTGTGACACAAGTTCCTAGCATATTTAGTGCAATGCTCACATTCAGTGAAATGAACCTCCTCCCTGAATTTCATGATGAATTATGATCCGTCCATCAATCCATCCATCCATTCATCCGTCCATCCATCCATCCAAACGAAAGAAACAAGTTCGATAGCAAACACTCATAAATGTGTCTTAAGACTGAAATGTTGCACATGAGAAATCACACACAAGCAAGATGAAAAGACAGTCCCATCTTTGAACCATCATTCTGCTATTGAGACATCTCCTTGTCTAGAAATCTTGTTTATTCCTGGAAGACGATGTAGAACGCTGTAATAAACCGAGTCAGGGTGTTAAAACTGATTAATTGCAGTTCAGAACTCTTTCCACGAAAATATTTTGCAAATAATGAAACACATCAAACTACTTTCAAGAATATTCGTTTCTGTTAAGCATATGAAGTTTTCTACAAAGTAACATTTTGGTTTTTTTTAATTTGATCTTACATTTTTAAAGAAAAGACTCTGGTGAGCATGCCTGGGTTTAAAACTGTTACCAGACAAAGAATTACAGTGAAGCAACATTCAGCTTTGACTTTTAAATGGTTTGTTATAATCAGTTGTCTGTAGGGTTCAAATCTGCTTCAAAATATTGGCCTCTATTTGGATCACTTTACTCTTGAGGTAAACATTTCTGGTGATGCATATACACTTCACTGTGAGAAAAAATTTGATTATATATTGTCTTGATATAAGGAAACTGTTTAGCCCCAGATAAGCACAACGACTAATGCCTCACATTATGCTGCCAATATGTTGATACAATACCAAATATTTAACTTGTTTAAGTGTAAAATCAGTTGATAAAGTATTTGGTAGAGTCTGTGAATCTGCAGGTCTTGCAGGGGTTTTTGGACTTATGATGAGATTGTGTTATAAATGTGGTTTTCCTTTAAGTTGTGTGATATGAGGCAATCAATTTACTATGATTGTTTGTTTTTTTTAATTTAGCATGTTGACTTTAAAAGAAATGTAAAAAGAATTAGAAATGTGTGACTTTACAAAGAGTATACGGAAACATTTTAATAGTAATAAAGAAATCAAATATTGAGCATCATGTCCTCCAATGTTGAAATTATGTTTCACAAAGAAAGGAGAAAAAAAACATCTGATCTGACGTCTTGTTGGTTTTTGTCTCGATCAATGTTCTGCTGAAGGCAGGGAGGCTCCCTGTTGCTTCTGGGAAAGAGTGACTATTTAGTTGCTGTTTGTAGTTTCTCGGTGTCGGCTTGACAATCAGTTTTTGCAATGAATGAACATTTTGAGCCTGAAGAAGTGAACTGGCCACCGTGAAATCAGAAACTCTTAAACAAATTTGACAAGCTGCACATCCAGTCGGTTTCTCCCAGAATGGGAACATCCAGGAATAACGGCATTCTTCTCCCTGCCTCCGCTGATCATTACATTGGATCTGTTCAGTCTCTGTAACTGCCTCGGCTCTGTTGCTGAACTTTTGCATCTAAATTTGCTGTAAACAAGTGCCTGGCAGCTTCTATTACTGCAAAGCTTTTTCTGGGGGATTTCCCATGTGTCAGGGTCACAGTTACCAGATCGCTGCTTGGCTTAAGAGTTGACTGCAATGCTCAGGTTTTTGTTTATAAAGCGGTAAATGCTCTCCCTCCAGAACACCTGCTGGACTTGTTCAGCATTCATAAGCTAAACGGGTCTCTCAGGTCATCTCACACAGGCCTATTTACATATTTATATATGTATATGTGTGCGTGTGTGTGTGTGTGTATGTGTGTGTATGTATATGTGTGTGTATGTATATATATATATATATATATATATATATATATATATATATATATATATATATATATATACATATATATATATATATATATATATATATGTATAGGGCTCTGTCCTAGGGCCCCTCCTCTTCATCATATACCTCCTTCCCCTCGGCAATATTGTCCGTAAACATGGTCTTAACTGTCACTGCTATGCGGATGACACCCAGCTCTATCTCTCCAGTAAACCAAATTCCACTCTCACACCCTCCTCCCTCACCCTCTGCATCTCAGAAATCAATCAAAATTCTGGTTCCACACTGAACAAATCTAACAGGTTTTCCCTCACAATCGACAGCTCCACAGTGTCCCCCTCCCCTCAGGTTAAGAGTCTGGGTGTCATCCTTGACAGGTCACTTTCCTTCCACTCCCACATTAATAACATCTCTCGGTCTGCATACTTCCACCTACGTGACATAAACCGTCTCCGCCCCTCTCTCACCCCTCACACCACTGCCATCCTGGTCCTCAGCCTCGTCACCTCCCGCCACGACTACTGCAACTCACTCCTCTTTGGTGTCCCCCACACATCCCTCCATAAGCTGCAACTGGTCCAGATCATCGAAGGACCAGCTCATATCATCACCAAAACCCCTTCCTTTCACCACAACACCCCCGTCCTCCAGCAGCTCCACTGGCTCCCTGTCAAACTCTGGATCATTTTCAAAATACTTCTGTTTACATTGAATCCCCCCCCCCCCCCCCATCGGTCTGATCTCATTCATGTTGCCACCCCCTCACCACGTTCCCTCAGGTCTTCCTCCTCTCTCCACCTCTCTGTGCCCTCCGCCCGCCTCAGCACCATGGGGAGCAGAGCTTTCAGCCGCTCTGCCCCTCGACTCTGGAACTCTCTCCCACCAGACATCCGCAACATTGACTCTCTTCCTTAGTTCAAATCCAGACTCAAAACCCACCTGTTTCAATCTGCTTATCACCCATAATTTATCTCTTTTCACTGTGCTACGCTGTCCTGTTCCTTGTTGTTTTATTTATTTGTAATATGTTTTAATCTTGTGTAAAGTGTCCTTGAGTGTTGTGAAAGGCACTGTGAAATAAAATGTATTATTATTATTATTATTATTATTATTATTATTATTATTATTATTATTTTAAGGATTAAAGCTAAGTCGGAGGCTTCTTTTACATTTAATGTTCCAGTCTTTGCTGCAGATGTGCTCCATTGTTAATCTCATTTAATACAAAGTCTAAAAGGTTAGTGTGACTTTGACCAGCATCCCAGGAGCTATTTGTCACTGGCTTTATGGTTATGTTTGCGGATATTTACACTAAATATACTGACATGGTCACAGAGTGGGAAGCCTTTTATTTGGAAAATCATTGAAATTTAAGGCAAAGCCATTTTCCAGGGTGAGGGTAAGTCAATTCAGAGTCCCTGAAAGGCAATAAAAACTAGAGGGCCTATACAGGATAACCGGCACTGAAAGCTTCTTAGATCTGTGTCTTTTACTGCGCCGCTTCCTTGCTTTTCCTCCTTCCTCCGAAAACGCTCTGTTTGGTTGACTCCATCCCAGTCTCATCCATGTGCGCATTCCACTTGCTGTGATTGGTCAAACCCATTTTGCCGGTACGGAAGTCGAGATAACTGACAAGCGTTGCCATATCAGCTGTTTGTGAAATCGCACATTCTTCAGAAATCCAGCCTTAACTTTTGAACATATTGTGCCTCTTTTGTGTAATCACTTCCATTTAATTTCGCGTTGTGTTCAAGGACCTCCTCGGTGGTGTGGTGCATTCAAAGACAGTTGGTGACGACTGCTGGCTCTCCTCTGTGACTCAGACGTGTAAACAGCTGATTGTAAAAATATTTATTTGCTTCTTATTTATGGGACAGTTGTATTTTCACTGACCTGCTGCAGTGACGCTGTTCTGATAGTAAACATGCTACGTCTTGGTGTAGCATACGATGTGCTATTATGCTAGGATAACTCCGATGCACCACAGACATGCTGCAGTATGTTTTCATTTCAATTTGTAGTGATCCCACACTTTGCGTCCCAAAACGCTTACTATTATTATTATTATGGTAGAAAACATTCACCCGCTTGCCCCGTGTGTCAGATAACGCCGCTATTTACTCGCTAAACAGAAAATTCATCTGCCGTTTGCAGCTGTTAATTTCGGACGTTGGTGGTAATTCTAACTTTTTTGCGCTATACCCCTATCAGCTGATGATTTCGTCGAGCACCCAACCTTACCATCTAAAATAACTTTTGTAGCTAACACAAAATAAACACAGGAAACTGAAAAGTTGTAACTTACCGCTTGCAAAACAGTGCCGTGCAAAATGCCGTTGGCAGACAAAGACTGGAGTATTTGTCTTCTTCTGACCCGGAAAAAGAAATAATTTCCACTGCTGCCTGGCCGATTTCGTCTTCAGGAAAGCCAAATAAAACTGCCTTTCCAGGATATCCAAATGAACATTTTCTGGGAGCCATGTTCTCTGGATCTAACACCAACACACACACACCAGGCACAGAGAAGCCTGGGCCGAGTCTGAACATGACCATATAAGGAAGCCCGGATCACATCTACGTCACAACGGTCCTGGCTTGAAAAAAACTCAGTGAAACAGAGCGTTAACAGCCAGGCAGAACATTTTTCGGGGCTTGCGGGCAAAGACATGAACCACATTACTTGACACTTTGGCGTCGTTTCACATTGGTATCAGACAATTTAATATTGTTTACAGGTTTAAAAAAGTGGTCCACTGATCAACGTCCCCTTTAAAGCTCGTGTCCGGAGTTTCCGTTCGTTTCCAATGTATGTATCATTTTTTTAACAGAGCTTAAATGTGTCAGCCTGGTCCGATACTACAATATAATATTAGCATAAAGCATAAAGCAATATATTATTTTTTGGTAACGCTTCCTTTTACAGTACGGTAATTACCATGTATTAACGTGGTAATTGCAAGGTAAGTACCATATAATAAGGAGAAGTTGCTGTAAAATTACCATGTAATTACAGGGTAACTATGTTGCTAATTACCTAGTACTTTTAGAGTAATTACCAAGCCAATTCCAGGCAAATACCAAGTAACTACCTGGTAGTAAGTATTAATTACTGGGTAATTATAATGTATATAGCAACTATGTCGGTAATTACCAAGTACTTACTAGGTAACTGCTAAGTAATTACCATGTAATCATTGGGAAATGTAGACTTTTTACTAGGTATTACTAGGTACTGCTAGGTGTGTACGCTATGTATTTCCCTAGTAGTCAAGTGTTTTTTACTACTTACGTGGTAACTCCCCAGTAACTACAACATTTACCTGGTAATTACGGTTGAACTGTAGACTACTGCAAAAGGAAGTGAGGCCTGTTTCCACACTATTACCTGGTAACTACTTATTCGTTACCCAGGAACTGCAAAAATACCTACCTCGAAATTACATAGTTATTAAAGTGGATTTGTACTGTAAAAGGAAGTGAGGTCTGTTTCCGTGTTATTACATGGTAATTGCTTATTTGTTACCTAGTAAATAGAAAAATATTTACCTGGAAATTACATAGTTATTAAAGTGGAATTGTACTGTAAAAGGAAGTGAGGTCTGTTTCCATGTTATTACCTGGTAATTACTCAGTATTTAGCCTGTTACTCGGAAACTTTCACATTACCCCACAAACTTGCACCAAAAATGCAGCAAACCTGATCAGTGTCTGTGATACAGTCTCTGAACAGCGCACTGTATCTGTCAGGAGATCAGAGTTTCCATCAAAACCACCATCACCAGCCATCACATTACATTAAGATGAACGCATTATTATTACACTTCCTCACTCCAAACACCTCACTGTGACAGACATGCAAAAACAAGAGAGCTGCCAAAGATAAACATTTTAATCAAATGGAGTTCAACTTCTTATAAAACAATTTACAAAACAGTGCACATTTTTAGCAGTCAGGCACCTTTTTTTTTTAACAAACAGAACAGATTTCTTTTGCAAAAAACAAAATACAAAAAACATTGACAAACAATCACTATAAATCAACATTAATAAGCACACTGCTCCAGTCTTGTGAATTCACATCATCATGTGTTTTCTGCAGACCCGTCTGGTCTACAGGAACCCTTGATCTCCATCATCCCGAATACCCAGGGCCGTCGTCGCCAGGTGTTGTCACGTCGTCCACGTCCAGACTTGTACCTCCCTCGGCGTGATGGAAACGAGGACAGCACAACTGTTCCTTCTTAATGCTCAGGGTTTATTCACTTTAACACCCAAACCCCAAACGTGAGAGCTGAAAACATACAAATATACATATTAATAAACAGAAACTTACACAATAAAGAAATATACACATTGCACAAAACACAAATAACTTTAAACCTTCAAATATACACATGAAACTGACATTACAACCGAAACATTCACCCAAGCCTGTAGATGAGACCACAGCCACACCAGCACCAGCTGCAGAGCTCCACACTACCACCACTATAATGATTAATAAAACACCAAGAAAAACGAAAATATACACACCTCACTGGCTGCTTCACATTGTAAAGGAGGTAAGCCGTTTGTTTTTGCTCTTTTCACTGAGTTTTTTGTTCTTATTTTCTCTCTCCGCGTTTGTCTGTGCATCACTTAATGTGGTCCTACCCGGAACGTTCCGCCGTAAACACGCTTTCTCTCATTAGAGTAGGAACCGAAATTTAATTAAATATAAATATCACCATATCACCAAGTGTCTGCGGACGTTCTGCCATAAATAAGCTTTCTCTCAGTCGAGGTAGAACCGAAATTTAATTGAACATAAATATCACCGAGTGGCGGAACTAACCCTCTGCAGACATTCCGGGTAGGACCACATTAAGTGGTGCACACAAACGTGGAGAGAGAAAAAACGCTCCAAAAAGTATGTAAAAAGAGCAAAAACAAACGGCTTACAATGTGAAGCAGCCAGTGAGGTGTGTATATTTCCTTTTGCTTGGTGTTTTATTAATCATTATCGTGGTGGTAGTGTGGAGCTCTGCAGCTGGTGCTGGGTGGCTGTGGTCTCATGTCCAGGCTTGGGTGGATATTTCGGTTGTAATGTCGGTTTCATGTGTATGTTTGAAGGTTTAAAGATATTTGTGTTTTGTGCAATGTGTATATTTGTTTATTGTGTAAGTTTCTGTTTATTAAAATGTATATTTGTATGTTTTCAGCTCTCACGTTTGGGGTTTGGGTGTTAAAGTGAATAAACCCTGAGCATTAAGAAGGAACAGTTGTGCTGTCCTCGTTTCCATCACGCCGAGGGAGGTACAAGTCTGGACGTGGACGACGTGACAACACCTGGCGATGACGGCCCTGGGTATTCGGGATGATGGAGATCAAGGGTTCCTGTAGACCAGACGGGTCTGCAGAAAACACATGATGATGTGAATTCACAAGACTGGAGCAGTGTGCTTATTAATGTTGATTTATAGTGATTGTTTATCAATGTTTTTTGTTTTTTGTTTTTTGCAAAAGAAATCTGTTCTGTTTCTTAAAAAAAAGGTGCCTGACTGCTAAAAATGTGCACTGTTTTGTAAATTGTTTTATAAGAAGTTGAACTCCATTTGATTAAAATGTTTATCTTTGGCAGCTCTCTTGTTTTTGCATGTCTGTCACAGTGAGGTGTTTGGAGTGAGGAAGTGTAATAATAATGCGTTCATCTTAATGTAATGTGATGGCTGGTGATGGTGGTTTTGATGGAAACTCTGATCTCCTGACAGATACAGTGTGCTGTTCAGAGACTGGATCAGACACTGATGGGGTTTGCTGCATTTTTGGTGCAAGTGTGTGGGGTAATGTGAAAGTTTCCGAGTAACAGGCTAAATACTGAGTAATTACCAGGTAATAACATGGAAACAGACCTCACTTCCTTTTACAGTACAAATCCACTTTAATAACTATGTAATTTCCAGGTAAATATTTTTCTATTTACTAGGTAATAAATGAGTAATTACCATGTAATAACATGGAAACAGACCTCACTTCCTTTTACAGTACAATTCCACTTTAATAACTATGTAATTTCCAGGTAAATATTTTTCTATTTACTAGGTAACAAATAAGCAATTACCATGTAATAACACGGAAACAGACCTCACTTCCTTTTACAGTACAAATCCACTTTAATAACTATGTAATTTTGAGGTAGGTATTTTTGCAGTTCCTGGGTAATGAATAAGTAGTTACCAGGTAATAGTGTGGAAACAGGCCTCACTTCCTTTTGCAGTAGTCTACAGTTCAACCGTAATTACCAGGTAAATGTTGTCGTTACTGGGAAATACTAAGAAGTTACCAGGTAAGTAGTAAAAAACACTTGACTACTAGGGAAATACATAGCGTACACACCTAGCAGTACCTAGTAATACCTTGTAAAAAGTCTACATTTCCCAATGATTACATGGTAATTACTTAGCAGTTACCTAGTAAGTACTTGGCAATTACCGACATAGTTGCTATATACATTATAATTACCCAGTAATTAATACTTACTACCAGGTAGTTACTTGGTATTTGCCTGGAATTGGCTTGGTAATTACTCTAAAAGTACTAGGTAATTAGCAACATAGTTAACCTGTAATTACATGGTAATTTTACAGCAACTTCTCCTTATTACATGGTACTTACCTTGCAATTACCACATTAATACATGGTAATTACCGTACCGTAAAAGGAAGCGTTACCTATTTTTTTTATGAGCCCTGCCTTCGTCTCATAGACCCCCACGTTATCCGAAAAAGCATCGCTCAGCTTCAGCCAATAGATTTCAAGCTTCCGCCTTGTCGTGCTGTCAATCAAAGTGTGCACGCAGCCAGAGAGCACGCGCACTCGCCCAGGCAGAGGAGAGTTAGCTACGCAGCAGCCGCCACACTTACCTCGGACATATCCATTGTCTGCTGAACATCCACTGTAAACAGCTAAACATGGAGAATGCTGTAGGACTCGGAGGCTCTCATTTTCACCTGACAGATAACGCAAGTGCACAATTAAATGGGCGTGGCTTGGTCGCTCTTGAAAGCAGAGGGAGGGCGGAACCTGGAGATGTTGGATTAAAAAAACCTCTCTCTTTAAAAACTCCGGACACGAGCTTTAAGTGTGGACATGTTTTAGACCAGGGTGTCAAACCCATTTTAGTTCAGGGGCCACATCCAGCCCAAATTCACCTTTTGGTTACAATAGCTTCTAAATTCAAAGTTTGATGTTTTTCTTGGTTATGATATCGAGTATACATGATGAAAGCCTCTACATTTTCTCAAAACCAACTTGCAAAAATGACTACACCTCAACATGAAGCCAATTTTAATGATGTCTTTGGGTGCAAAACGGGGAATCATGCAAAAATCTCCTCCTGCAGCTGTTGAATGATGCATGTTTTTCAAAAGATCAACCCTGACAGCGTGGCTCTGAGGCTAGTTTGATCACAAAGAGGCTTCATGGCAGCTTCCCCGATGTCTCAGCCTGGGTTTCAGTGTTGTGTTAAATGCTCTTGATACATTTGTTAAATAAGCACCATGTTTATTTGAGATTTTTACAATTCAATTGGTGGTTTGGCCTCCTGCGGACCAGTTTTGGGCCTCAGGCCTTCTTTGACACCACTGTAACCATAAGACCATTCACACTGAGGTGATGGGGTGACATACTGGGAGGATTGAGCAAGTTTAGATGAGAGGAGCTGTAGTTAAGTATATATGCACTGAATGAATGTGTGAGTGTGCACACGTGGATGTGATTGATGGGGATGAATATCACCATTTCAGTTCACACGAGGAGAAACTGCATTTAATGAAAACAGTTTGGAATAAGCAAAAAGCAGGAGTTGGATAAATTTAGAGTTATGTATGCAATGAATTAATGTAATTGTCATTCCCTTGATGAGGCTGGTGAGTGCCATACATTAAATACATTAAAACACAGTGTGTGATAATGTGTATGTGTGTGTGTGTGTGTGTGTGTGTGTGTTTGTGTGTTTTCTTTAGCTTTTCTCTTTCTTAGATACACTGTGAAACTCTCAGTCATGTGCATTCTATGGAGCCATTCTGGCACAGCAGACATGTGTGTGAAATAAGTGAATATGTCCGTGGTTCGACACTTTGTTTGCACCTCCCTGCATGCCTGGTGTACTTCAGTGAATGCCAGCTTGCTCCCTGCTGTGGGATTTGTTGCCAGTCTTACATGCTTTCCATCCAGTTTCACATCAACCTTGATTCTGTTTGCCATAAGCTTCAATCTTTAGGTCTAATGTGCCAGAAAATAAGTATCAGATGATTAATTCACAAGAGTATTAGATTGCATTGGAACACAATAGAAAATCAGTCTTATATAACTTTTTCTTTTTCCGTGTGACGTTCATTCAAATGTTTAGATGGCAGAAAAATAGATGAATCATTTGTTTGGTTTTATGTCTTATTCATTGAAGAGTTCCAGGTTTCCCTTGTTAGACTGTTTCTTCTCTTCGAATGGCATCATATTGAACTGATTAGCATTCATTCTGCACTCATCCTGTTGGCTTGGAGACGCATGACAGCTGAATCCATGAGTTTGAATCTATTTATGAGATAATTGTCAAGGGATAGTAAATTTCTATTGTCTCATGTCTTCACCATCTGCATACTCTTGGGCCTTCTTATTTTAATGAGCATACTGCGTTCATTTGCTCTGTTTGAATCATTCCACCCCTCCAGATTGCAGGAAATGCTATTCTGAAACTTGCCTTTAACTTTCATGACACAATACCAATATAAACCTGAACATCCAGAACTATTTAGCAATGAGTTATTGTCTATCATGTACATATATTTTATTAGTTTATCTCCTTGGAGAGAGCAATATATGTTCTTAAAGCAAAGCTGATATTTGGCCACACTTGAGTTTTTCCTGGTTTAAAGTCACTTTGTCGGTGGATTCACTCAGGAAGTCATGAAACTGAAGTGGGAGGTGATGCTATCTGTGTATACACATGAATGTCACATATTCTTGCCACCAGTGAAGCTGAACTGAAACCTTTCATGGGACTGCAGTGTCCCGCTGCTGTTTGATAAATATCACCAGGACTGCAGAGGGAGTCAGTGGATTGTGGAAAAACAAACATGGAGGAAGCGTTCTTGATAAAAGTTCATGTTCTGGTTGAGTTCAGGCCGTGGCCGCTACAGATGAAAGATGAACAAGTTTTGGTCCGATGCTTTGAGCCAGCTACACAGGTTTCATTATATATTTAGAGAGCCCTCAGTACAAGCAGCACAGAAACACTTTGTTGGAACACACACTCACTCTTCCATCCACTCATTCATCTTCCAGACCACTTTATTCAATTCGCTTGTCGTGGGGCGTTGGAGCCGATCCCAGCTGACTCTGTCCCGACTTATCGGCTCAGTGTGGCAGAGGACGGGTAAACTCTGGGCAAATCACCAGTCCATCACATGACAAACACACACTCACCGTTACATCCCCTGACAACTTAGAGGCATAAATCAGCCCAAAAAGCATATTTTTTTGGACTATTTGAGATAACTGGAGTTCCAAAAGGCATTTACAGAGAGAACATGATGTCTTCACACTGAGCGGACTTGATCTTACATTGTTTCACTTATTCAATGATAAACTGTTTTCAAATACAGAGATCACATTTTTGCTCCATATTTCTGAATGGAAACTCTGATGATTTGCATAAACTTTCAGTATTTTCTTTCACAATCTCCTCATACTTTCTTGTATTGGATGGATTTTCATATCAGATGAATGTCAGCCCACCAGACAGTGGTTCATGGTTCATGCTTCGACCTCACGATGAGAATGTCATCTCAAGTCCAGTTTTAAAGGCCTTTACGTTCATCTTCTTCGTATGCTTTCATAGGTTTTCTTTGGGTTTCCTTCTGCAGTCTAAAAAAATGCAGCGAAGACTTGTTGTTTATAGAGTGTTGTGTCCAGATGTGTTTCTCGTTTCATGGACCGCTGACCTGTCCTGAACAGATTACATTAAAAATCATTTCTTTTGTCCCTCAGCAGGGAAATTTCAAAGAACAAACAGGAGGAAATATATGATTAAAAGCTGAGGTCAGTCCTCCTGTTTGGAGTATTTCTCACTAGAAAAGGTCAGCCAGTGACACAGAGTCAGAACAGTTTGCAAATTTGACACAATGGCTTCCATATTGTTGCGCAACTAACAAAAACATTGTTTAAAATTTTACACTAGAGTTCAGAGACAGTCATCCAGTCTTCCAAAAAAATCTTCCCTTTGAGGAGCGAGGGTCACAGGTCACCTGCCAAGGTCACCTTCCAGCAGAATAACTGAAAACACAGGGAATCTGAGAGAATATCCAATGTGCACTTTCACATTACAGTGGTCAAAGGTTAGGGTCACCATAACCTGATGCCTCCCACACTGTGTGGTGTACATGTTGAAACTTTGAAACATTTAAACTTTATAACAAGTATTCTCAACAGACTTTCTTCAGAAAGCATATTGTTTGAGCAAGGGTGGATTTTCATGTAAAGTGTAATCACGTTCCTAAAATTGTGGCTTTTCATGTGAAGAATAGTTAGGAAGCAAAGCTGAACCGTCCACCTGGTGTTAAACTTTCAAGGTATTCATGAATAACGAGGAAGTGGGAAAGAGTCTGGAAAATACATGTGGATTTTGGCAAACTCCACAAATTTCACCCAGAAAGGTAGAAAGTTTTGGAGTTCTGCAAGAAGCAAAATTGACTTCTCTGAAAAGTTCAATTGTTCCTTTCAAAATATTCCTTGATTATGAATTCTGCAGTACGCAGCCGGACGCCACATACCAATATGGATAAAGATGGTGCCCTGGGGAGAAACGCAGGTTTTTGAATGGTATGGGCGCTTTAAAAGGGGCGAAATGTCCACTGAAGACCAGCCCCGCTCCGGACGACCCGCATCCTTACGCACGCAGGAAAAGATCCGCGAGGTGGAAGCCGTCGTCTTGGCTGACAGGCGAAGGACGATCGGGGAGGTGTCCACCTTGACGGGCGTTCCGTGGACTTCCTGTCAGGAGATCCTGTCCCAGGATTTGGGCTTGCGGAGGGTCGCAGCGAAGATGATTCTGCGCATCCTCACTCCGGAGCAGAAGGCGGCCCGCACGGATGTGTGCCGGGAAATCCTCCAGCACACTGAAGAGGATCCTGGGCTGCTGGGAAAAGTCATCACGGCGGATGAGACCTGGCGTCACGCCGACGATCCCGAGACGAAGCAGCAGTCGAGCCAGCGGCGACACCCGAACTCCCCTCGGCCGAAAAAAGCGCGCCAGTCCCGGTCAGCGGTAAAAGCCATGCTGATCTGCTTTTTTGATGTGAAAGGGGTAGTCCACAGCGAGTTTGTGCCTCCTGGGCAGTCTGTTCACCAGGACCACTACATCCAAGTCCTGAGGCGGCTCCGAGAAGCAGTGAGGCAGAAGCGTCTGGAGCTTTGGCGTGATGGTGAGTGGTGGCTGCACCACGATAACGCGCCGGCGCACCGAGCCCTGCGCGTAATGTAGTTCCTGGCGAAAAACGGGATGATCCTGCTGCCTCATCCACCCTATTCGCTGGACTTAGCACCGTGTGATTTTTTTCTCTTCCCAAGAATGAAAAAAGAGCTGAAGGGGCGGAAATTTGAGGACGTCGAGGAGGTTGAACAAAAATCAAAAGACATACTGAACAGGATCAATACACACGCGTTTTCAAACATCTTTGAAAGCTGGAAAACACGGATGCAAAGGTGTATTCAGACCAGCTTTGAAGGTGACAGCTTTGAATAATTGTTCAAATAAAACAAAAGAAAAGTTATAACCACTGTCCGTTTTTTTTTTTTTTTGTTGTTTTTTTTTCGGTTCTCTCTCGTATAGTGGTGGTGATTTGCGGCTTTGGTCTTCTGAGTTTGGGCTGAGTTCTGCTTAATGAAACTTTTATACTCCAGATTTTCAGTCATAAAAATGCAAGTGAAACAAATTTTGCTAGTAATGTTTCATTTCCAACGAGCTACTGCAATGAAGGAGCTGAAAGCTTCTTTCCTGATTATTGTTTTCTGTGTTGTCAATTATGTGTCTGTTTTTCCTGCTGTGATGAGACAAAAAATTCTGCGTGATAAATAAAAATCATCTTTTGCATCACACACTGCTGGGAGCTCTTTCCACAATATGTGCCACAGCATGCAGGAGGGCAGAGCTGCAGGGAGGGACTGAGGTGTGAGAGTAAAATAACAAAGGATACAGTGAAAGGACAAACCTGAGTGGCAGCTCTGGAGCAAGCGCTCAGCCACATGCTGTGGACACAACACAAAACAACACTGAGACCGGAGCTGAGATATTGGTGATTCTGCTCATAAAGCTGTTGACCGCATTGCTAGAATAACCACAAAACCTTGTGACAAACAGTGAGTTTGTAAAAATATGCATAATGTAGCTGCTATACAAGTTTTTTATCATTAAATTTGGATTTATGTTGAGATTGTGGGGTAACGCTTCCTTTTACAGTACGGTAATTACCATGTATTAACGTGGTAATTGCAAGGTAAGTACCATGTAATAAGGAGAAGTTACTGTAAAATTACCATGTAATTACAGACCTCACTTCCTTTTACAGTACAAATCCACTTTAATAACTATGTAATTTCCACGTAAATATTTTTCTATTTACTAGGTAACAAATAAGCAATTACCATGTAATAACATGGAAACAGACCTCACTTCCGTTTACAGTACAAATCCACTTTAATAACTATGTAATTTCGAGGTAGGTATTTTTGCAGTTCCTGGGTAACAAATAAGTAGTTACCAGGTAATAGTGTGGAAACAGGCCTCACTTTCTTTTGCAGTAGTCTACAGTTCAACCGTAATTACCAGGTAAATGTTGCAGTTACTGGGAAGTTACCAGGTAAGTAGTAAAAAACACTTGACTACTAGGGAAATGCATAGCGAACACACCTAGCAGTACCAAGTAATACCTAGTAAAAGTCTACATTTCCCAATGATTACATGGTAATTACTTAGCAATTACTTAGTAAGTACTTGGCAATTACCGACATAGTTGCTATATACATTATAATTACCCAGTAATTAATACTCACTACCAGGTAGTTACTTGGTATTTGCCGTGAATTGGCTTGGTAATTACTCTAAAAGTACTAGGTAATTAGCAACATAGTTACCTTGGTATTCGAGATGATGGAGATCAAGGGTTCCTGTAGACCAGACGGGTCTGCAGAAAACACATGATGATGTGAATTCACAAGACTGGAGCAGTGTACTTATTAATGTTGATTTATAGTGATTGTTTATCACTGTTTTTTGTATTTTGTTTTTTGCAAAAGAAATCTGTTCTGTTTCTTAAAAAAAAAAGGTGCCTGACTGCTAAAAATGTGCACTGTTTTGTAAATTGTTTTATAAGAAGTCGAACTCCATTTGATTAAAATGTTTATCTTTGGCAGCTCTCTTGTTTTTGCATGTCTGTCACAGTGAGGTGTTTGGAGTGAGGAAGTGTAATAATAATGCGTTCATCTTCATGTATTGTGATGGCTGGTGATGGTGGTTTTGATGGAAACTCTGATCTCCTGACAGATACAGTGTGCTGTTCAGAGACTGTATCACAGACACTGATGGGGTTTGCTGCATTTTTGGTGCAAGTTTGTGGGGTAATGTGAAAGTTTCCGAGTAACAGGCTAAATACTGAGTAATTACCAGGTAATAACATGGAAACAGACCTCACTTCCTTTTACAGTACAAATCCACTTTAATAACTATGTAATTTCCAGGTAAATATTTTTCTATTTACTGGGTAATAAATGAGTAATTACCATGTAATAACATGGAAACAGATCTCACTTCCTTTTACAGTACGAATCCACTTTAATAACTATGTAATTTCCAGGTAAATATTTTTCTATTTACTAGGTAACAAATAAGCAATTACCATGTAATAACATGGAAACAGACCTCACTTCCTTTTACAGTACAAATCCACTTTAATAACTATGTAATTTCCAGGTAAATATTTTTCTATTTACTAGGTAACAAATAAGCAATTACCATGTAATAACATGGAAACATACCTCACTTCCTTTTACAGTACAAATCCACTTTAATAACTATGTAATTTCGAGGTAGGTATTTTTGCAGTTCCTGGGTAACGAATAAGTAGTTACCAGGTAATAGTGTGGAAGCAGGCCTCACTTCCTTTTGCAGTAGTCTACAGTTCAACCGTAATTACCAGGTAAATGTTGCAGTTACTGGGAAATACTAAGAAGTTACCAGGTAAGTAGTAAAAAACACTTGACTAATAGGGAAATACATAGCGTACACACCTAGCAGTACCTAGTAATACCTAGTAAAAAATCTATATTTCCCAGTGATTACATGGTAATTACTTAGCAATTACTTAATAAGTACTTGGCAATTACGACATAGTTGCTATATACATTATAATTGCCCAGTAATTAATACTTAATACCAGGTAGTTACTTGGTATTTGCCTGGAATTGGCTTGGTAATTACTCTAAAAGTACTAGGTAATTAGCAACATAGTTACCCTGTAATTACATGGTAATTTTACAGTAACTTCTCCTTATTACATGGTACTTACCTTGCAATTACCACGTTAATACATGGTACTTACCTTGCAATTACCACGTTAATACATGGTAATTACCGTACTGTAAAAGGAAGCGTTACCCATTTAACTTTTAAACTGTGTAAATGTAATGGTTATTTTGTCATTATTTTACTGGCTCGGCCCACTTAGGATCAGATTGGGATGTGTGTGAATTAAAATGTGTTTCACACTCCTGATGGAGAGCAATCCTCCCTGCAAAACCTTTTTCTTTGTGTTTTTTGTCTGATCCTTGGATGATGAGTCAGAATTCTGAAAAAGATGGACTCTGCTTTTTTTATTGATTTTGCTGAGGCAGTGTTCTGCAGGATGATCCTGTAATGGCGCAGCTTTGGTTATACTACTAATGAAATGAAATGTCTGGTCTGAATTTATTGCAGTGCTTCTCCCCTATAACTGAACGGCTGCAGCTATTATCTGTGGATATGGACATGGACTGGCTGTGCCGTCATCTGTTTGTTAATGCAGTGTAAATGTGTACTTTTTGAGGTGGTTTTTCATTTGGACATGATATGTCAGCTGCCTTCACAGTGATTTGGTGCTGCTTGCTGAACCTGTTTTGGGGTGGAGATTGTTCAGTTTGTGATTCTTTTAGTCCAATGGAAAGCAGAAAATTAAGAAACAGATTTGGCTTAGCCCCGCTGGCAGCCAAGCTTCATTTTTATAGCTCGCTGTGCACGACACTTACTGATTCCCTGAAGATTTATAGCGTTCACTCTAACACTATCATTGCAGTTCCTGCTGTTCATGTTTAAAGAAACAACTGAGATATTGAGCGCAGGCTCTAAGCAGTTGGTGTTGACGGCCCTTTGTAATGAAGCTGTGTGAAAACGCCAGTGTTCAAGTTATCATTAAAATCAAAACTATGATTTAACATAGGACTCCATTTATAGGACTCCACGAGCTAAAGTTGAAGAGTTTAACAATTGTGTTGAAAAATTATTTGCAACAACATATGTAAAACAAACTCATACACCAACCACCATCACTTGTTTAGTCTATCGAAATACATGATGTCTGTCTTTGTCATGGACCAAAACTGGTTTGATCTATATTTAGCTGGTGAATGTCAGACTATCATATGATTCTTAACCAGGATTTGATGAGCACTGACTGACACTGGCGTGACTATTCCAAACATTGAGACTGTACCATAGAGCACAGATGGATTTTGACATGCTCTGTTGATCCATGAAATTATTTGATTCTGACCTCACGCTGTAGCCCCAACTACATGGAAATTGATGTAAATTAATAATTTGGTATAAATGGCCATAAGTGAGGACTCATGAATTCCACATGACAGATACTTTGTGGTCTTGTGAAAAAATTTCACCACTGTTCAGTAATATTATATCTGTGATAATCATCAAGACAATTGCCCAATGAATTTATGCAAGTTTGTGCAAGTTTTTAGCATTACCATTTGCAACATTCACTCATTTTATACACACACTTCGTTTCACTGCACCACAATAACTTCCTGAGGCTTTCCAAGTAAGGCCTATTATTATTTGAGCCATTTTAATGATTTAAACAGACATTAGCTGCTTGAAACAGCCAGAGCAGATGAGCATAAACACATCGCCAGATAAACAATGACTGAGAAAGGGAGAAGTTTGCAGAAGCCACAAATCCACACTGTACTGCAAACCTATGAATGGAAAATCCATCAGAACGAAATAACGAGGGGACTACTTTAAATTCATGTCAAGTGGTCGCGAAAATGTTGTCATAATTAGTAATACAAGTTCCTCAAACCTCGTACACATTTGTGAATATATCATGAAGTCAGGTGAATAATTATGTTTGTACATAATGAATTTCCATTAATGTAAACAAAATTATAATACTCTAAAGGATTTTCTACATATTAAATATAAAAGCCTAACAGCAGGCTCGGCTCTTTCCCCCACGCCAAACATCTGCTTGACTCAGTGTGTGCCTTAAAGCCAGGCTTTATTGGCTCAACCACTCATCCTGGTGACTTAACTCACAACAGTCTGCATGCAAACGCTCCACCATGACGGGCTGATCCAACCTCACAGGGATTCCTCCTTCACAGATTCAGGAGTGCTGCCATTCCTCAGGCATTTCTCTTTCGACGCTTTTTGGTGGCTTTATCACAATCATTGTCAGTGTGACGGTAGTGGGTGTGTTCTGAATGTAAATGGAGTTTTATTGTTGCTTTTAATCATGAAGCAGTAACAGGAGGAATTCTACATTTTGACACAAGTTTTAAGGATGGCTGGACACAGTGGAACAGTGGTTAACCCTGCCACTGTGCAACAAGAATATTTCTGTGTTTCTGTGTCTTATTGCAAGCTGAGTTTATACAATAAATCCTGTCATTTGCATAAGATAAATTGCTGTGAAAGGACACACATCATTGTGACCACGCAGGTATTACAGTACATAGTGTGCAGCTTATGATAGATGTGACTCCAGTCAATTTGAAAGAGGAGGAATGTAAAATTCCCTTGTTTATTTGTTGACGTGATTGATGATTGAAAGATTTGGTTCAAGAAGTCAAGAAAAGACGACACCAGAATAAAATCAGTGACATATAGTTTGGTCAATGTCCTCATGGGTTTTTAAGGTGTCCTGAGATTATTAAACCTTGAAAGTAAACATCCATAGTTCTCACCGATGTGCCTGATGCCTGACACAGCTACAATGATAACATTTTATTGAAAGTAAACTTTACAATTACAGCAATGATACAATTGACATTTCAAATTTAAACATCCAAAAATAATTGAACTTCAAAACTCATCAGTCACTCATTATGCATTTGAATCAGACTGACACAGAGCTTTTCTCTCATGTTTCTCTTCCAGTGTTCCAGCACTTTTTTTTTTTTTTTTTTTTTTTTTGCTTTTGGTTGTCTTTCTCTGTTTTAGATTTTTGTGTCTGGGCCAATACACGACGGCAACATGGAATAATAAATATATCTATTAGCGTAAATCTGTATTTAGTAGAGATCATAATGCTTTAGTGCCACACGCACACACACACAAACACACACACCAATCCCGATCCAGTTCTTGTTTTGTTCCTATAACATCTGTGACCCCACAAACAACTCAAGGCTCCGACACATTTCATCACTTTACGTTCCACTTTAAAACACCAGATGGATACAGTTTGATTTGTCACAGTGATGTTCAGAGGAAATCATTTCATGGTTGAGATAACTGTGTGTGTGTGTGTGTGTGTGTGTGTGTGTGTGTGTGTGTGTGTGTGTGTGTGTGTGTGTGTGCGTGTGTGCATGTATGTGTGTGTGCGTGTGTGTGTGTGTGTGTGTGTGTGTGTGTGTGTGCGTGCGTGCGCGTGTGAGCGTGCGTGCATGTGTGTGAAAGACCGTGTGTGTGGGTTTTCCTGTGCAGTGACAGTCCAAGCTGCACATTTGCAGTCACTGTAGCAGCACTGCTGCAAAGTGACTAAAATCAAACGGTGGGAAGAAAATATTCAGTGACACAGAAGTCATCCTGCAATCAGATTATTTTTCTCCCAATGTCTTTGAATTGCTGTTTTTATTTTTATTTTCCAGTCTTCACCAGTTGACAATAAATCCTCCCACAGTTATTAAAACCTTCATGTGGAACTTCTTGAAGGACGTAGATTCAAGTGGAAAAAGCGATATAACTCAGCCGATGAATGCTTTGACTTTTCGGAGGACTGAAGATTATTGTCACTCTTTCATATCTGCTCGACAGTCCATGCTGTTTGCCATGATTTTGATTGATTTAATAACATATATCTACAACCTCAAACACGTTTTCACAGTCAGTGTTGTGCAGCTGAATGGAATCAAGCAAAGAAAGGGAAATGAGCCAGTGTGACGGGCGCCTTCACACACACTCTACACATCAAAGCAAGCAGGAAATGTGTAACGCTTGCAGGAAAATAATTTCACAGAAATTAATTATCACGGCTATACGTTTGCTGAGCGAAAGCAACAAAGAGGCAACAAGTGATTGTTCAGAGACATAGGGAGCAGAGTGGACTGTTTGTAGGAGGATGCTCATGCTTCCTGCCTGCAGAGTGACTGGAGAGGAGCGCTTTCATGTATGGATGTGTGTTTAACTTTAGGAGCATGGTGGATTGGAAGTGTGGGGCTGGAGGGAAGGACATGGACAAAGCAACAGTGAAGGAACCTGCTCATTAGTGCAGAGGGATCGAGTCTGTTTGGGAACGGATGAAAGGAGGAAAACTCTAAGTCAAGACAGATCAGAACAGAGAGTGCGCCTTCAGCTACTGAACGTGACTGTGTGTTTCCCTGACAGTGTTCATGACGGCGTTTACCTGTGTGTTACCGGTTCAGCTGACAGTCAAGTGAGCAGAGCTGGTTCTTTATCCCGCATGTCTCCACACCTGCCTGACCCTGTTAAAGCACAACGAGCCTGCTGAGCTGATCAGCGCCGTTACCCAGCAGACCGTGGGCTGACGACCACTCATGATGGAATTTTAATCACTTGATAATAAAAATTAGATGAGTGCTGTGTGTATGAGCTCACACCAAGGTGTTTGGACTGAAATTCTTTCGATGCATCATGGGAGCTTTTTTGCATATTATCTAAAAATGGGAAATTTTAATACAGTTTCTCAACTTTCTCTGCTTTGCTCCACCGACCTCCCTGACAACCACCAGCAGAATGACCTCCTCCCATAATCGTAATCTTTTTATCACAGTATCAAAGATTCCATGTAGGGCTGCACGATTAATTGAAATCTAATTGACATTGAGGTGTGCAATAATGTAATTGTGAGATCCTGCATTTTTTTTCTTTTTCTTTGCGGCCTCTGCTTTGACGTTAGAGTGATAGATATATTAGCCAACCGGAATTGCCGTGGCTCAGGTCTTTATGACACTGGCCAATCAGAAGTGACGTAGTATTAAACAAGTTTGTCTGCGCTCCTGTTGCTGCGATCAAACCATGATGAGACAGTTGTTTGACTACAGTTCCCAACTTCCCATAAGTCTTTCCCACTTGATCACATGAGCAAATAACATCTGCTTGCTTGTGGCTATGCTAGTCAGTTCAAACAGAACCGCAAACATGAAACTTCATCCACATTCTCCACCTCTAACCTGTCACTCAACACAATCGCACAATTTGTCCTCCAGTCTCCCAAACAGGAAGCACAGCACGTGGCTGCACAGCCCAGCCAGAGGAAGCTCCTTTACGAGCGCCTGTCGACATTGTGTGAGTGGGCAGCCGTCGGCTGGCGGCCCGCTCCGGCTATGTGGTGAGTGGCCGGCCACCTGCTGGCATCATGGTGAGCGGCCGGCCATCGGCCGGTGGCCCGACCACAGGCGACGCGGTGAGCGGACGGGCATCACCCGGCGAGGCGATGAAAGCTGGCGACGCGGTGGGCGGCCGCCCGGCCGCGGGTGAGCTGTCGGTGGGGCATTTAGATGTCGAAAATTGAAAATCAAATCGCAATCGCAACATTGGTCTGAAAAATTGCAGTTAGGTTTTTTGCCAAAATCGTGCAGCCCTTATTCCATGTTTAAGTCTCTTTTGTTTCAGATCAATTTTATAGCAATTGTTATTGCATGTGTGTTTTCATACATTTCAAACCAGGACTTGATCCAATAATTCATTGAGTTTTGATAGAACGACTCTCTGGCTGGCTGTCACATTTAAGAGCTCCCAATTAAATCTAATACAGTCTTTTTTATTGGAATTGTATCCAAAGAAAAGCAGCTCAAAACTTTCATTGAATGCCATAAATTAGAAAAAAATAGATAAATAGAAGGAAAGAAGACTTCCAAATAAAGAACAAAAACAAAATCTCACACACGCACACACTTGCGCACTTTGTTTTATTTACTTGGATTTGGTTCAGTGTTTATTCAGAGAGGTGCACCTGCAGATTGAAATGGCTGATTGACACATTTGCTATAACCTGTAGAATTGTTCAGTGAAGCCATCATTTCTTCACCTGTTCTTTTCTGTACTTTTATGAACTAAACAACAGCATAAATTGTGGTAACAAGTAGTCGTCAACCAGGTGCTGCAGAAAACAACAGTAATCTCTTCAGCGGGTTGTTTTCAAAGGTTCAAATAGAGTAAAGAGTTAATGAGCAGAAAATCTGAAAATAGAATTCCTGTTTTTTATTGCTTCCTGATGTGATTTTTATTCATCATTTCCAGAATGAGGAGGTGAAAATGAGGCAACATCCTCTTTGCATCTGAATTTGAAGATTTCACTGTGTGTCGCTTTTAGAAAAACATGATTCATTAGTCTCATCGTGCCTGACTTCCATCACCAGAATATTCTCCAGAGGCAGTGTGAGTTCAGTCTGTGGCATCTGAATGAAATCCACCACGAGTCAATCAGTAGCCTTTGAAACAACGTGCCAGTCGATGTCCGCCCAGCCCTCTGGCTGTGGAGCTGAGAGAACAGAGGAGGACAAAGAAAGGGGAGGAGTGGAGGAGGAGACGCTACATCTGTTGACTCTGTCCAGTCTCCACACTTCACTACTCGTGTCATAAATCACTGGGGTGTCAGTGGCAGTGAAACAACTGAGCATGGGAGTGAGGTGCATACAAGCAAATCACGCATTTCCAGTGTATTTAGTGTTTAAAGAAATGTTTTTGTGCAACGACCAGTTATGAATAAATTGAAATATTGTGAGGAAACACTATATTGTATCTTGCACATTTCATGGGTCTTGAATATTGAACTATTCAGAGGGGTATTTTATTATATTTACACATCTCAGGTTTTGAACTCATATTCTAGAATGTTGTTACATTTTCTTTTCTGGTCCATATTCCCTTCTCTTATATTTACTCTATTTTAAGTGATATATTGGGGGGTGGATGTGCATATTCCACATCACCTATTGGGAATGTAAAAGTAAAAAATGGATTTAGCTCATTACCTTGTGCACTGTCAAGAAAAACCACTGAGAACTTTTATTTAATTTTATTTTATTTGCTCAACACTCGCCACAGGTATGAGGGGAGTTTCAGTGAATTATTGTGAATCACTGCTGGATTTTGGAGTTGACGCTCTCAGTTCTTCTCCCCCATCCTCATAGTTTGTAAATGTCAGTCTTGAGTCATCAATAGCATTAGAAGAAAAAGTCCTCTTTCTTCTCTCTCCTCCCACACTATATTCTGCTTCTTATATTTTCTCACCCAGGGATACTTTCATTTTCCATGGGAGGTATTCAACTCCTGTATGTTTGAAGCGATATTTAGCATTTTTCCTCCTACTCATTTCACCCCTGGTTCTTCTCATTGGAGTCTATTGAGAAAGGAGCTGCTCTGTAAACTGCTTTGGAGAGCGAGACTGAAATAAAAGGAGCTGTTCTAGTGTATGTTCAGTATTGCTGTCATAGTTCACTCTCATCAGAGAGTTTTTTGTATATATATTCACTCTCTTGGATATTTGATTATTTATATTATTTTACTTTACAATGGATTTGTAATAATCTCATGAAAGTACTAGTATTCACAAAAGTGAAAGATTTGGTGCAAATCCTCAAAAGTTAGTAAAGAAGTGGATTCTGTTATGGACATCAAACAAGACATGGGAATTAAAAATATTTTCATATTATCATTAACCTATCATTTTAGTGTGACTGCAGGATGATTGTCCAACAATTTTACACAATCTCCAAAGAAATCCTGGACAAAGGCAGACAAATGTATACAGCCTATATCTATGAAAATGAACCATAACTCGTACACCTTCAGTCTTGATTGGAGATGAGGCTGGAAATGTCTGTACTTCAGAAATACCATCAGAGTAAATGTAAAGTTTCCAGTTATTAAGATGTATTCACTGTACCCTGTATACAGGCATTAAAGCCACATTCAAGGTCTGAAGTGTCACCAGGCTGGTGACGACAGTAGAACTCTCTGTCGTTGATGCCGAGTGGTTTTCTTGTTGAGCTGAATGTTTCCTAATTACTTTCTTCACAACTATGACAGCAGCAACTATAAATCACATTTACATCCCACTGAAGAATATGGGATCCTCATTATGTGATGCCATCCCACCGTCATTCAGAAGTTTTTTTACAACCTCAAATCAATGTATTTCACTTTGGCACGTCTTTTTATCCCAACCAAGGACATCCAGCAATGGCTGAGATACAGACTAGGATTAGACCTGACAAGATGCACGTCAAGGTGCACCATCAGGAACAATAATGTAATAGTGCTATGATTTGGTTCTGCAGGGAGTAATTTACTCCACATGGTATTTTTTTTTTTTTTTTCATTTTTGCTGTCTATTGTTTTCTTCAACTCAAAGTGAATCATTTGAAGTTGTTTGTATGGAGTGACTGCTGACACAGCAAGCAGACCATGATCCTTCACGCTGTGGAGGATTTATCTGCTGGTTGCCAAGAATTTGTGACATTATTGAAAAATATTTCATGCAATTAGTGGACTAAAATGTGAAAGTACTTAGCTTGTAATTAGCATAGTGAATGAATGGTTGCTATGACAAGAAGTAGTTGATGGTCAGCACCTCTATCTTTTACCCCTCACTCTTTACTCTTCTTTCGTGCTAACCGCATCTTTCCTTTGTTTTTCTCCTGTTCATATCCTTTCTGCCTGCTTCTTTTTTCCCCCTGTCTCTGATCCTGAAGGATCCTACTAAGCAGCTGTGACTCATTTGCATTATTTCAAGCTATTTATTGTCTGCTCTGTGGTTTAAAGCACGCTTGTGTGGTGAATAATATGTCAGATTAAGCTGCTTGAACAGACTAAGGTAGTGAATATGACAGTTCTGTCACATGTAGCCCATTGATGCCAGTGACGCTTTAATGATTGCACTTTATACCAGCCTGTCAACTACCTGTGCTCATCATAATGCCATCAGATAGCTGTTCCATGCCTTGGTAAATCACTGACAGACGGACAATAACTTAGTATATGGTTTCTTTTTTAAAAACTGTGTCATTCATTATGCTAAAGTAAGTCACTTCAAGAATTTGTTCTTGACATATTTGGACCATGAGACATTATACAGTGTCTGGCAGATATA
Source organism: Salarias fasciatus (assembly GCF_902148845.1). NCBI lineage: Eukaryota > Metazoa > Chordata > Actinopteri > Blenniiformes > Blenniidae > Salarias > Salarias fasciatus. Next base: position 23,042,475 of record NC_043758.1, read on the forward strand.
TTTTGTGTTTGTAGGACTGATCCAGAATAAATAAAGTTATAGATATGCTAAACGTATATGGATGGTCAACGACTGATCTTCCATCCAGAGTAGAACAAAACCTCACTGCTCTCCAGACGAGAGCCACCGATTAACCTAACATGCATGTCTTTGCGAGGTGGAACGATGCCGAAGCACCCAGACAAAATCCACAGCCACACATTAACCTATAAATTACAAAGGCCTTGTTCCTTGAGTAAAACACTAATCTGACCGTGAAAGAGTTAATCGCAGACCCGACTCTGGAGGAAATTAGTTGGGCGGGCTGTGGCTTATTTTGGGGAGGGGCAGTAAGCACTCATTTTCTTTCATTTTTAAATGCATTTATTTAATGTTTCAAAACACATAAGGAATTTGGTCTTTAATAAAAAATAAAATAAAATAATCACTCACTCAATGACTTGTAATCTTAACTCAGATCATACATTTTAGAATTATTAGGAGCAATAAATCTCCATCATTGGATTTTACTCAAAGTGCTTACAAAAACAAAAACAAAAATCCTAAGTGCAGAAACTTGAAGCATACAGTCCATGAACTTCTGAAGAGAAATGAAAATGCTTCTTAAAATATGTTTGACATTATAACATTTCCACTCTTTTTGCACAAACCTTAAATGGAAAGAAAAACAGAAACATGGAAAATTCCAAAGCAAAACATTGAAATAAAGTGAGTGTTTTGTGCCTCTGTGTGGTGAACCTGCATCAGATCCTGGACACGAGTGAATACGAGCACTGCTGCTGCTGCTGCCATGCAGCGGTGAACACTCTGATACCTCCGCCGGTGTCGAGGAGGGCAGAGATGAAACTGATGCGCTGGTCGCTGCAGCGCCTGGCTGCACTCGCCTCACTGACGCTGGAGTTATCGTATGATGAGCAGCATCATTACTGCTTGCGCGAGCGGTGCTTTTTTTTTTTTTTTTATTAGCCACATTCAAATGTCCAGTTCAAACATTTATGGTAAAAATAACATGGAAAATGGAGCTTTTTTGTTGCTTTTTAATCCAAGGACCTGCTGGTCGGCCTGAAAACAGATGCTCTGTCCACAGTCAGAAACAGAAAAAATGAGAAAAGGGAAAAATGAAAATCATGTTCTTCTGGAATTTGAAGACTTTCAGAAAGGAATAAGTGGTTAATTACCCTGATAAGCCTCAAAGTTCTGGTATTATGGGCAGTTTTTAGTTTAGTACCTTATTGCATAAGGTCCACACTTGGTTTGACTTCACTGTAAACATCTTGGGGACACAAAAATAAATGAGATTTTGCTGCAATTGAAAGAAAATAAAGAAGAAAAACATTTTTTTAATCTCTGCATTTTTTTTATGGAGTCCTAATTAATTTCATGTTTGAAGCTGCAGACTGATATGCCTTTTTCCATCTGGATATTTTGAGCTGCTTTTAGTGAGTAATGAGATTCAGCTCACTCTGGGGAGTAAAGACCCAGCGAAAAAGTCCGAGACACTTTAACTAGACCTGAATCAGCAGGCAATGCTGCTCTCCGGAGTCGCTTGGCTCTTTGTTGGAGGCAAAGACCTCAAAACCTCAAAGTCTTTAGAGAACCACTTCCAGTGTTTCTTTTTTTTTTTTCATGCCAGCTGAAACACAGTGTAACAGCAGCAAGCCTGAGAATAATAAGAACAAAACAGTCATAAATCAAACACTGCAGGCAGAGTCACAGGTAATCAGCTGGGGTCTGGTGTGATGGGAAAAATAACACAGAGGCGGAGTCACTCGAAATAGACAGAGGAGCTCTTTATTCAGGGCAGAGACCAACAGCAGAGGAAACTGGAGCTCCAGCAGTCATTAGCATCTGAGCACAAGTGCAACCCTGCATCTGTAACTTTACTGTAAATGATCCACTTCTGGAGGTCACAGAACAAACTGGAGATGGCTTCATAATGTGGAGTCATATTCAGAAGCTGAATCAATACAGATCTCCTCTGAATGTATCCTGATACCCAGCTGATTGAGAGTGAAGCTCACACTTCAGCAGGCGCCTGGTGAGCTCCGGAGGAGGAAGCACTCTGCTCCGTGGCGTCCTCTATAGGATGTTATCAGACATAATGAAGGGGGTCCAGGCGCACCTTCAGGCCAGGATGCTTCCAGGAATCAAAACCGACAAATGCAGAGACTTCAAGACACTATCGTGATGAATGTTTGTCAGAAGAATCCATCAAAAGCCGCCCAGAAACAATTCAATGAAGAGAGTGTTTTTGGTGGAAGACACAAAACGTCAGTAATCACTAATGTGATTACTTTCTCCACCTTTTCTTCTTTCCATTTATCAACTGGTTGACAGTAAGAAAAAAAAAAAAAAACAAACCTGCTACATGCCACATCACGTGAAAAGGATTTTCTGGACATTTTCAAACTGTTTTCTCATCAACCAGGAATGCATCCTCCACATGGATTTCATACCTTCTCACCACAGTCAGTACAGCCCTAAATTCTCCAGTGCCACCCTGAGGCTTCCACGCTGACACATAAAGGTTTGCTGGAGGACAGAAAAACACTGTGGGCTGGAAATAAATTATGAATCAAGAAACGTGGAGGTTATTCTCTTTGACCTCACTGTTCAATACGTGGCGTGAGTGGACTGCATGCTGCAAAATGAATGTGGAGTTTTCTCTCGAATGAATGAGATGTAATTAGATGACTTGTTTTGACTCTGATTACATGAATGCAAAAGCTGGTCAGATCATTTGAAATTATAGTTTGAAACACGCATCTGTATTACTTTGTTGCATCATGGGAAGTTAATGTTTTCTTCCAGCACTGGCAACAGTTTTTGCGGAGATATTAACGACACTAACTAATGTGAAATCTCTTTCCACCATCTGCCATGGCATTACTCATTACAGTCATCTGTGGGAAGCTTTGCATATTTATGAAGTTTGCTGCACGGGACTATAGTTCAAAAATATTTGATTGTCTTTCTCCCGACTATTCAGTCTGTGTTCGTAGATGTGGATAATTCACAAAGCAGGCTGAGCGATAGTCTGTGATTACAGCATGGCTGGTGTGGCTTAAACATAATGAGCCGTTTCCAAGCTTTGACGAATGCTAAAATGCAAAGACAGCCACAGACCCTTTCAAATGTGCTTATCTCCAGAATTTGTGTTATAAATAATGCATGAAGACATGCAGTTTCAGTGCATTTCATCCAATTGACAACATTTTTCACAGTTTAACTCCAACACTTGCAAAAAAAAAAAGACTTGTCTGACAATCAACTCTTCTGCTTTGCTGACTTTGACAACAAGCTGTTCAGTGTGCTTATTGCACCATATAATGTTATAATGGAAAAAAAATATGTGTGTTCCTTGGAGTCTAAAATAGAAATGAGCAGGGTGATGGCAACAGGTGGGAAAAGAAAACAAATTCTTGGAACACGGCCCGTTCACACCATGAGCTCATGTGGGTGGAATTACCACAGATTTAAACCAAACAGGAAAATAAATAAATAAATAAACTGAGAACAAACAATGAACCTGACAGATAACAACAATTAATAAATATAATTAAAAAAAAATCTCCAAACAGAAGCTATCATTGTGTGTGAGATCAAAGATCCACAAAAGACAAACCTTTTACTGATGAGGTATTTTGGAGAGAACCCTGTAGAGAAGCATCATATTTCTATTTTTAATTCTGTATTTTGAGTTGTGAGGTACAGCAGAGTGGACATTTGATTCTCTGACTATTTAAATTCTCTGTCACCAACACAGAATTGCTCCTTCAATGATTCCTTCCTGTCCAAACCATGCTGTATTCTACGCTGTAATGCCTTCATTTTATTTCTAACACTGGCTCTGAGGGTGAACATGAATTGGAGCATCCCTGCATCGAGGTAAGAACATGTGATTGATTGGGGATTGGAGTGGTCAGTTCCTGCCGCAGAGGTCATGTTTTCAATGAAAAGAAATGAGGATGTGCATCGATGCATTGATGTACTGAATTCCCTTCACTTCTGTCGTGACATAAAGCAACAGGTTCCTCACAGCGAGATGACCTTTCTCTCCGATGCATGTATGTGAATAAGAGCATTAAAGGAAAATCACATGGGAAAAATGTCATTCAAGCGCAATTTTTTTGCTCCCCTTATTCAGTACATAATGGGAATGCTCTTTTCAAAAGGTGTTTATTTCCTGACAGGCAGCATTTCCAAGTATGGCATTAATGCTGCAACTTCTTGGCTTTACCATTCTACATAGAACAACAGCCATGGCACATGTTTTGTGCAGAATAACTAATGTAGGTTCTGTCTGGATGGATGCTTGATCACTCAGCTTTCTGGTGGTGTCAGCAATGCTGCCATTTGAAAGAAGAAAGCCAACTTTGCTGACTGAAACAAGTTTAGAACCTAAGAGACTTATATATATATATATATATATATATATATATATATATATATATATATATATATAAACACAACACAAACTTATATTAATGTTGAAATGAGGCAACATTTCTTGCTTCACCAGTGCTGCAAACCTCTTGTTGACTGTAGTGTATCTTGTTTCAAAGCTCAAGATGGTTTGTCTTTTATATTTTTTTCAGTGTTTTCGTTGAGTTGAGGGCTGCATGCAAAGTGATGAATGAGATGCTGAAGCCTCAGCGTATGAGAATATTTCCAGCTTTACTCTAAGGACTTTAAGTGGGGTTAGTAAGTTGTCCCTGTGTATTTGTGGAATTATTGTTTATTTGTAAAGCTATGCTGTGGTGTGAATGTTAGTGTTTGGCTGTTTGTGGATGGAGTTCAGCTGACTATCAGACATTAAACGATGAATGCATGAATAAATAGTTATATATTAAATACCTGACCTGACAATCACACAACTTATGATTTCTTGTAAATAAGTCTGCGTACAAATCAATACACCTGAATTAGAGACAATAACAATGTTCACTATAGTGGTGAAAATGATGAATTCCAAAACTGTTTTTTTTTCTATCAAACAAGGAAATACGCTTTTAGTAAATTTCCATTCGTGAAATTACAGTTTACACTTCCCGCACAGACAGCGAGAGAGACGCGCGCACGCACACACACACACACACACACACACACACACACACACACACACACACACACACACACACACACACACACACACACACACACACGCATACACACACACACACACACACACACACACACACACACACACACACACACACACACACACACACACACACACACACACACACACACACACAGGTGCGCGCGCTGTGGTGTGGGAGTGTGTTTCTGTAGGGGTCGCTAATGTCCGCTCGGAAGCAGCAGCAGGAGAAGCGGTGACAGTCTCCAGCTCCGCTGTTCATCAGCAACACTCACGCCGGGATTTCTTCCTCCTGCTCGGCTCCGTTCGCTTCTCTCCTCTGGAAACTACCCGCTGGAGCCTCCGGAGTCGGTCTGGAAGAGCGCCGAGCTTTAGCGTCTGATTTAAGGGAACCATGCGTTACTTCTGGATACACACCGTGTGGATCACCGGCGTCGCTTTCCTCCTGGGATTACAAGGCAAGGGATCTATTCCGTTCCTTTTTTTTAAAAAAAAAATAACATCGTTTCTTCCTCGGGAACAGCGGAGTTGAGCACAGTGACACCTGCAGCGGAGGGTTTGATTGAGGCGTCTGTGCGTCCGAAGCGGAGCGGAGTTGTGCAGGTATGTGAAGTGACGCCGCGGAGAGGAGCGCGGTCCTCACCGGGAATCCTCTGACTGCTGCTGCTGGAGCAGAGCCGCTGTTTGCTCTGGAGAAAGAAACAAAGTTGGAGAGTTGCAGAGGAGATGAGCTGACAGTGTGTAGTAGCAGCAGTGGAGGCTGACAGCTTCAGCAGAGTGGAGAGGGACAGAAACATGCTGGACTGGCAGCTCGGAGTTACTTCAGGAGGCTGATTCCTGACAGAAACGCAGAAATCAGCATTTAAGCACAGCTTTCTCTGGTACATGGAAATCCCTGCCTGTCCCTCTCTTGACCTTTGGGAGTGTGTTTGGCACTGAAGGTGTGTGGTGGCTGGATGCAGTCATGTCAGCTGGAGGAAGAAAGAAAAAAAAAACTGATGACAGGAAACTGAAGCTTGAGCAAACTTGCAAGAGATGAGAGCAGCAGTAAGAAATAATTCGTTTTCATGTCTCTTTTAGTGATTGATTGTCAACAAGTAAGTAATGATGTTCTGCAGATGGCAAAGAGAATGCAGCTGGAGAAGGAAGTGTGGACGACATGAGGTGTGCAGTTGGAGGAAGAAAGATAAAAAAAAATCGGAAAGGAGAGGAGCGAGAGAATGAAGTGACTGGCCAATGTGTGAGTGGAGTGGAGTTGAAAAGTTTCTCTCAGCTGCTTTTGCCAAAACACCTGCTACTCTATCTTCACCACCCCTACAAATCATCCTTCTGAGGGTTGAATTGGCATCCTAGTTGCCGATTAATCCATTTTATTCGACTTTGAATCATTAGAAAGATCTGATCAGACATTCTAAGTTCAATTTTCTTCTTATGTGAATTTTCTTCTCATCTGTAGCTGAACAGCACTGTTGGATTATGGGAACTTCCAGCTCGAGAGGCATCAACTGAGCCAAAGTGTTTATTTTGTTGGAAAACACTCGGGTTCCATGTAGTTGCCAGTTGTTTACTGGCCAGGATGTTTCTTCAGCAGCCAGTGGTTTTTTAGCACTTGACACACTGCATAAACATCCAACAAAGAGCCGGAGCTGTAAAGGTGTCCAGAGGATAAATGTGAGACGATAACAGATGTATCAGACCTCTCGATGTGTGTGGAGTGTTTTTCCTTCACTTTCTCTCGCAAAATAATGGTTTTATCAGCTGGACGAACCAAGCGGGATGAGATTTAGTGAAACACAGCTGGATAAGAGATCAATAGTTAAGATTCCTCTCACTATCTGACTCCAACTCATCTGAGTTGTTCATCTTTTCCACTGTCACCGCTTCCCCCTTCATCCAGTCCTGCTCCAGAGGATTGACGGCCACTTTTCCCCTTTTTGTCTTGTCCACCATTACCTCATATTTCATTGCACTAATGATTCTGTGCTCCTCATGTCTGTTCTGGAGCAAGTTTTCTGATGATGTTTGTGCGCGACAGACAGTAAAATCATTAGCTGCCGGCTGAGCTGTTGTTTCCTCTTAAGGGAGCAGCGATGCTCCTCTGGCCTCACAGCTTTCTGAAACTTGTTCACGGCTCAGACTTTAATTGATCTGGATGTTGACTCTGTTTGCTTCTGGCTTTTTCTCAGTGTGGCCAATGGAAAAAAAAGAAAAGATGGGAGACAAACTGTATTAATAAATAATTCACTGTTGGGACCCAAAGATGTTTAAACATTGTGGGGATGAAAGCAAAACCCCAACTTTCAGTATTTAGACAAAGATCTGTACTGACAGCACGTGTAGTGATCTCCCAGATAAACTTGATAATATTGTTGAGCATTCAGATAATGATTTGTGATCAATACAAACACTTAAATAGAAAATGAGCTTTGAGGTTTGTTCCTAATGATGCTCTTTGTCTGTCACTTGATAAATTGTTTAAATCTGGTTGAATTCATCCAGATTAATCACACATTTCTTTCATATCAGAAATTCTGTCAAGTCCTCTAAGTTTTTGTTCTCCTCTGGACTTGAACGGAGTGTTCTCTTCACATGGATGTTACGCAGGATTCCGCTCAAAGAAGAAGTCCAGGTTTTCTTTTTCAAATTGTTTTATTGGCATTAAATGTCTGAATCCTTAAGTCCCTTTAGGTTCCTTTAGCTTTCTTCTCGCTTTCTTTTGAATTATCTCTTAAGTGGGTTCTTAGTTATTTTAGGTTCTTCATTGGGGGAAAAACCTTAAGGAAAACACAAAATATGCCCAATTACTCCTAGGAGTAGTATTTAAGTCTCTTATAAAAGTTCATTCAAAGTGATACAGAACTAATAATGATTTGGCCTTAAAGAACCAAGTCATTTTAACAAAGGTAGGTTTTAAATAAACGTATTTAACAGTTTATACAGAGGTAGCAAATGCTTATCCTCACAGTTCCTTTTTAGCGAAATTTGTAACTTAAACTTTTCAACATCTTCAATTAATATTAATTCCTCCTTAAATCTAGTAATTGACACAAACTTTGGACTTTAATGGAAAGCCTTCATGCTCTGCGCATGAAGGCGGCCATATCGGTCTCCTCCACACCCAGCTGGCCAGGGGCATCAATCAGGTGATTGGATCCACCTGGTCTTTCTCCTTCTTGATGGGGTTTGGGAGGCAGAGCCACCTCACAGCCGGTTTTGACACAACACTCATTTGAATTTCCCAACATGAGTACACGATGAATAGAAATGGGATTAATTACATTTAGGTCGATGATACACACCGTTGAACTCGAGATATTGCTTACACAATTAGTTTGATTTATCGTGCAGCCCGAGGTTGCACTTTTCCTTCACATTTCTTCTGCTTGAACCCGGTTTAATACAGGTCACAGCTTTTCAGTGTGGAGTTTTCTTGTATTGCCAATGTATCCAAGGCGTTCTCTGTGCTTACTCCAAAAATACAGCGATCTGCATGTGCAGGTAATTGTTTTCTATAAACTCCTCAACAGCATTAGGCTCTCGTCTTTCTGTGCTGCGACTGAGATGGGTCAGCAACGTGTCCATGGCGTTGTATGTATGTATGTGTGTATGTATATATGTATGTATATGTGTGTGTATGTATGTATGCATGTGTATATATGTCTGTGTGTATGTATACGTATGTGTGTGTATATGTATATGTATACATACATATATTACCTGCCATGTATGCTTTATGACCGAAATAAAATCTAAATTAATTAATTAATTAATTGTCTTCCTTTCTGGTTTTGTCAGCTGAGATTCTTCATCCTTTGAGTTGGATGGAGCTGAGAAAAGATACAAATGGATACTTTCAGGACAGTAGTTTGGTTGCTGTTTGTCACCAGTATTTTACTTCCATCTTAATCATGTAATTGGCTCGGCCAAATTTTTTTCAGGTCACAACTTTTCATCTTATTCTTGGCATCAGCTTTCATCACACAGGTTGATCCATTGACTCTTTGTTTCCAGCAAGGCCAGCTGCCAAAGAGTGAGGGATGCATTAATCATCGCTGCTGTGTTACGTCTCTCATTTTATCCCTCATCCACCAACAACTGCAGTGAAAAGTGACATTAAATCCCAAAACAGGGATGAACCAGGACTGATACCAGTATTGGATATCCGGTGTGACGCTGCACGGTGTACTTGTACTTGTAAAAGCTCTCCGATACAACGCAGAGAGCATCATCTGTCAGCAAGGAGAAAAGAAAGGACAGGTGATGCCGGCGAGTTGGACATCTTCAATATTTATGAGTGACAGAAGTAAACCAGACTGTATAATTATGTTCTGCCAAAATATTAAAAGGAGGTGAAAGTTGCTTTGTACAACACCGGCAGCTTAATTGCCAGTGACGTTTGAACCAGCAGTTCACTCGATGTTGCTCTTTAGTTTAACTGCTCAGGAGGATTTTACTCCAAACGATGTGACACATGAGTGAAGCATGACTGATACACTCATTATTACTGATCTGGGGCCTGTACGTGGCACAAAGTCAACAGTATGCAAAACTGTGTGTAAAAACATGCTCCACACTGCGTACTGTCGGCTGTAAGGCTGTTGGAGCGTAGCGACAGAGCAGAGACTGAGCCGAGTCGGTTCGCAGTGACTTAAGCCTTTGCTTATTGTATGGAATATAAACAAGGCTTAAATTAATAAGTGTTAATATTATTGGTACTCAATACTGCTCAATAGCTCAGGGTTAGTACATGTACTTGTCCTTCTAAAAATACGGTAACATTGCTTACCTTTTCCCAGCTCTTTTTTTTTTTAATTCTCAACAGGGGTTCTGTAGATGTTTCTGTTAAAAACCATGAGAACATATTTTAGTTCTTCAGATGAAATTAGAGGAACCAGGTTTCACAGTTTCTTAATAATGCTGGAGAACAGATCTTTATCTCTGTTAACAAGTGTTGGTTTATGAGTCTTTATTTATTTTTTATTTCACCTTTCTTTAGCCAAGAAAGTCTCGTTGAGATTAAAAACCTCTTTTTCAAGGGAGTCCTGGGGGTTACAAAGTTACACATTTAGTCAAAATTAGTCTTATTTTCTGTGCTTTCGATCAGCATGTGTTTTCCTTTATTTCAATAAGGGGAACCTTTCATGGATATTTCATCATGTGTCTTTCTGTTTTTTCAATCAAAAAACAAAAAACTCACCATCCCTTTGCTCCCCTTGTTTCAGCCTTTAGCAGATAATTCGCTGTAAAATTTGTGCTTCAGTGATCAGTAACGTCTTTCGACAGTCACTGCTTCAGACGCTGCGATTTGGGAATCACTGACATGAGAATCATGGAAACAAGGATGTCTTTTCTTTGGCAGCAGTGGACTTCATGGTTGATTTAAGAAGAGAGAAATGTTTCTGTCACTGGAGCTGAAGACTGCTGCTTCACTTCCTGCAACTCTTTCAGTGGTTTGCTGATAACATTTTCAGGCTCTTGTGCTGTTACCTTCTCACCTGCTGCCTCAAATAAATGTTTTTCATTTTCAGATCACAGTGAGCAAGATCTTTTCTAAAATACTGAAAATTCTTTTCTTATGAAAAATTTAAGCAAATTTGGTCTTGCTGATCAGGTCTCTGGTAATTTTGTTTTTGAAAAAAACAGTCATTTTCTGATAAAGTTAATTATGCTGACGTGTGGAAATAATTCAGGTTGTCATAGGATGTCTGAGGTTGCCTGGAGCGATGTGGCCAAATGGTTCATATTTTTCTCATTAATTCTTGTAAACAAGAAACAACAGGAACATTAAGACATCATTCTATGTATCTGTTCAACTGGTTAAGGTTGGCAGCACAAACGCAGAGCTGTGGGGATGTTTTTTCTTTGTTAGTCATAACTTTTAAGCAGCTCAGTCTGAGAAGCTGCAGGCAGCTCCCAGGGCTCCAGGAGCGATCTGATCCCTCCAGCATGTCCTGGGCTTACTTCAGGGTCTCATCCAAGTTGGCCCTGTCTGGTAGCCCTCCAGCAGGAAGCACCCAGGGCCATCCTAATTATATCCCTCAACTGCCCCAACCAGGTTTTCTCCATGCAACGGAGCAGCAATTGAACTGTAGGGTTTCCTCCCGAAGGGCCAAAGTTCGCAGCATTTTAAACGACTTTGCAGTGAAAACTGAGCCCAGCTACTCGTCTCAGTGAAGTCTGTCTTTCTGCCATCGCTTTAATTTTGGTGCAAAGGAATTTAGACTCACTTGTAAATAGCAAATCTCCCCAGAAGACTTTGCGCTGTTTATGCAAGGGCTGTCAAATAATTTTTAGTTCAGGGGCCACAGACAGGCCAAGTTCACCTCGAGTGGGCCGGCCCGGTAAAATATCACCACAGTGACCTTTAAATTTCAAACTTTGGTTTTTATTTATTGTGGCTCAGAATATACTTGATGAAAATCTCTCTGTTTTCACAAGAACCAAACAATTATTACCAACCATTTAATTTAATTTCAGAGTTCCATCACAGTTCTTGAACAACTAATTTAATGCATCAGAAGAAATATACATTGTTTTTGACATTCTTTCACTATCCTAGTATTATCTAGCCATGTTTTTATTGCTCCTTTCTGTCACTGTGACTCATGGAGGTCTGAAGTTACATCATTCTCCAAAAGGATGCAGAAACCCTCATTCAGTTAAGTTTTTTCTGCCTCAAAAGCCTTTAGTTCTTATTCAGGACAGCTATTAAGTTGCTTACCTCGTCTTCCTTTGTGAGGCTCTCAGAGCACCTGTAAAGTGAAACAGTGACTGAATCTCAAAAAGGGTTTGTGTTCATACACTGTCTGGTCGGTGGTTAATGATATCTTCACGATCTGTGTTGCTTGCCTGATAGTGTATTCACTTCTTGAACTTATTCTTAAGAATCTCACACTTCATATACTCCAAGAGCACCTCCTTCTCACAGATAATCAAGAATTACGCTCAATATGATTCCTGTGTTTGGAGTAGATTGGACAAGCAAATTGAGAAGAAAACTAAAAAAGTGCAGTTTGTATTGAGAGCTTGTACTATATGCTGACAAGAGCTGGGTACCGTTTAACGGTACCTCAGTGGTACCGACCGAAAAACTTTGGTATATATTGGTACCGAACAACAGACGTGCGTACGGGTATCAGTTTCGGTTCTTAAAGTGGCTGCGCGATCAATTAACATGTGCGGAAACGACCTTTCAGTTCGTCTCTTTTACTGAAAAAACGGTACATCGCATCATTGAACATATGACCATGTCTTGCCGGCTCACACTCTTTTTCTAACAACATGCAGAGCCTGCAGCGCCCTTCTTCTTCTGTGGTGTCTGTGTAAAATAAGATTGAACCTGCAAACAGCACACCTAGTGGCATGAATTGCAAATGCCGTCATGGTGTCGTCTGTGCGCCGTGAAGGCAGCTACCGAAAAAAGTACAGTTCAGGAACCGGTACCGTACGTGACGTGAGGTATCGAAAAAGTACTTGTACCCGAAAAATATCTCACGGTACCCAGCCCTAGTGCTGACGGGATTTTAAATCCAGGACATTGGCTAAAACCCCTTGATCATATTTGTATGGTGCAGAAGCTGCCTTGCTCTCCAGTGAGTAATATGATTTAATGTCATCTGAATGATAAAACTTGTGGACTAAACGATACACCAGCTGGTGGGGTATAGTCTGCAGGCATCGTCAGGATACAGTGACAGCGCCGTGATTACATTTGCATTCAGGTCTGAGCTTGTACTCGATTGTCTGGCTGTGTTGCTTTGAGCTTCCTTTCTTCAACCAACTGACGATCATTTGCAAATTCTTCCCATCAGCCCTGTTCATTTGGGTAAATGATGAGAGAGTTCTTATCAGGAATAGATGGGGAATGACAATCAGGATGTATCCCTCCAGAATGTGAGTAAATACATTGAATCAAAACTCAAATGCAGTCAAACAATAATTCTCAGCAGAGGACTTTATGCTGATCTTTCTGCCTTTTTATACTCAGTTCCTGATCTGAAAATACTGAAAAACATGAAGAGGATGAAATGGATCTTTGAGGTGAATGATGATCCAGGAAGCCAGAACAGTGTTTGAAGAAGAATCTGTTTTTGTTTGTAATTCTCAAGCTGCTCGTGATTTGTCAACTGTACAATGAATGCATTATGTGCATGTGCGCTGAGCAGGGAAGGCAGGAGCAGGGTTAACCTCTTGGATGCAGGGTGGGGGTGTAGCTGTTGTTCCTGATTTAATAATGTGGATTGCACTGTTTCAGTTGTAATAACTGACAGGGAACAGCACCAGCTTTATAATTGCATTGAACAGTGACGGATCCATTGTTCGGCAGAGACGACCTTCTTTCCAGTCAATTAGCAAAATGTGCTCTAAAACAATGCAAACATTCATCGTGCAGTATGTTCATGGACATAAGGGAAAGGAAAATTGAGTTGGCTTGCAATCATTTCACTGGCTTGTCCCAGTTGAGGATGAATTTCAGTGTTTTGTGGCCTCTGAATTAAAATCAGTTTGACATCTTTGAATCGAGCTCAGTGAGACACTTTGTCCGAAACACTGCGACTACAAGAAAATAAAGACAGTCGATGACATCTGGGATCTTAAAAAGAAAATGTCCCATCACCGACACTCATGTTGAGATTGGCGCTGCATATTTGTACTTGATCAATCATTCAATTTGTTTTTGCAAAATAGAACAAACACAACAACCCACTCAAGGTATGGCTCTCCAATTAGCGTAACTACAACTTTGCCTTTCATCCACGCATGAAACGAAACCATCGAGGCATGAAACACAAACATGTTGTGGAGAATAACTGCAGGTCTAAATAGAGTGTGTCTTCATGCATCTTCCCTCTAATTCTGACAATTTGACTGGCAATTGAGAAAACATTGTCTGTTGATGTGATTCTTTTGTGGGTGCTTCGTCTGAGCAGCAGCTGCTGCTGAGCGGCCCATTGACCCATTAACTATTAATGGATGATAGCTAATAACTGTGAAAAAGCTGCATTGCTGCAGGGCAATATAAAACTGTGCTATTATGGAGTGAAAAACAAAACAACCGTAAAGTATTTGTTGATGTTATTGTCTTGCAGTTGGTAATTTGTCAGTGTGAGAAATAGTTTGATTTTAAAACTTGAACTCTATAATAATGGTGCACTTTGGGATAACATTTGCAGAAACTCGGTAAAAGTTCTGTAGTTCATTGATGCACTTTTCATTTAAACAGCACATTTAGCATAGAGAAAATATTGAAAGTGAAGAAATGCAGCTGCCATCAAATTTTATGTGGCCATTTTTAATTTGATATGGTTGACTTCATTCTAAAAAGATGGTTAGAAAATGGAAATGCTCCAACAGACATCTGTATTATGATAATACATATCAGGGCTGGCCATCAAAAGAACATTTTAGAGTTGTTTTCAGAAACAGCCTGTGAAACACTGCAGGAGAGCGCTGTTTTGTATTTTTATATTTTCATCTAAATCTTTTTTATGGTACAAAATATCATTTAAAGATGTATCATGTCTGGCAAAGGCCTTGACAATAAACTTTGGACAGTTGACACTGTACTGGAGGTCACTCCTGAAAACGATGTAGAAACTATAAGATCTATTATTATGAAGTTTATTTCTCACTTATGTCATTTTTCTCTCTTTTTGTCCTCAAACCCAAGATAGAAAGCTGGGTATAACTGAACTATTTAACAGTCAGCCCTTTGACATTATCGATGTGGAGGAGTGGAGAAATATGTTTCACTGCTTACAGTAGCGTCAAAGTGAGTCAGGGAGTGAGACACACACACCCACACCCACACACACACACCACCAACAAGCTGTCATGTCAGGCTGAAGGAGTCATCACACTCATGATTTACACGCCTGTGAAGGGTCCAGTAATGCTGAGCAATAATCACTGTGTCATATGCTGCTGTGCAGACCGTATCTTTTTCACAGAAGACCATTTTTTATTGAGCACAATAATAGGAAAGCAGATTCTATACGTATTACAACCAGGTGGCTTAGAATAGTCCTGTATTTTCCCAAAAACTACTTAAGTAAGTTGCACACTGTTCTGATATCAATAATGTGAGGATCCAAGCATTGGCTCGGTCCCTTTTGGACCCAGCGCTGGGTTAGCAATGTCACTCAATGTGGGTTATTTTTACAGTAACCCAGCAGTTTTAAGAGTGTGTAGTGCACAGAAAATGTTTATTTTACATATTGTAAATGCATTGAGCAAAAAAAAAAAAAAAAAAAAAAAAGCATCTAAGTCAAAGTGATATCTAAATTCACTGTCATAACAAAAAATAAATGCAAAACAAACAAAACAAAAGCACACTATTGCATAGTCACGGTCATGGAGATTCAGTGTCCAGCATCTTGTCTTTGTGCGCACTTGGTCTGATCACATCATTAGAAATATGTGTTCAATTTTGAGTTGTTGTGTGTAAAAGATGAGGGCTGTGTTGGAGTTGTGTTTACATTTTGCTGCCAGTGATTACAATCTTGCAAAAATGTTGTGAAATGTGTTTAGTGACTGAGAATGTGTCTAAGATTTTGCAAAAAAGAGCAGATTGGTTTTGCAAATTGAGCATAGGACCTGAACAGTGTTTAAGTTTTTGCCAAAAGAGTGTTTGATTCGAAAAATTAGTTTAGGCCACTGGGAATTCGGTTCAGGCAACGGGGGTTTAGTGTTTTAGCATTGTGAAAAACTGTAACATAACTCTGCAATAGCAAAGGGAACAGAGAAAATTTTCACACCTCATCCTCAATAACAGCAGAATTTAACATTTATCACTGACAGCAGGGCATCAACATTGAGTCTTTGTCAGCAAACAGCAAATTGCTGACAGTGGAGCTTTCATCCACCTTTGAACCAAAGCTTTTCTTACTGTTTGTTTCTGCATTTCAGAGTCAATAAAAATCAGAGGTGAGACTGTATTATAGGATTACAGGATTAGAGGTTTTTTGCTTGACTTAAGTGTTTACCCATTAAAAAATCCATGTGTCCCATTTCCATTAATCCTTCATTCAAACAGGTAATCCCGTTGAAGGAACCACCTCCAATACTGTGACACGTTGACGGATTCACAATTCAGTCAGTTCCTCACAATGGAAAGTCTGGCACTTCTTTAGATGGCATTTACAAAGATGTTTTATGCTACAAACCAGAGGATTAGAGGCCATCACTATTCATCAAGTGAAAAGAAGTTGGCTTATTGACAAATTCTTCTTTTGGAAATGTTGCATTAAGAGTTTTGTTTCTGTATGTTTCCAGGACCTCGGGAGTTGTGAGTGGTGGAAATTGTGTGAGAGCTGGACATAAATTGGCATTGTGGAAATGACTGCATATTTTGCTGGATGTTGTGCACATGCTGTGGCGATCAAAGCGCTGATTAGTTTCACTTGCAGTAGTAACATTTTGTCTGCGCAAACATGCCAGATTTGATTTTCGCTGCAAGTGCACAGCCAGTGGCATCGGGCAGGCAGACAAGAGATTTTACCAGAGCTTAGTGTGGATCTGCAGCGGAACGACAGGCTGTGCGAGAGCTGGAGGACCATTTTACTGGGACACACACACACACACACACACACACACACACACACACACACACACACACACACACACACACACACACACACACACACACACACACACACACACACTGAAGAGCCCCAAGTTCACTTTTAAGCAACATTTCAAAAGCACTGCTGGGATACTGAATACTGTACTGTGGAAGGAGGGGAGAAGGAGTAAATGGTTGAGTCAGGCTGTCTGTCAGCAGAGGACAGGATCATAGTGTGTGTCACTGAGGAGTGAAAGGCTATATGTGTCATTCCATGGTGTGTGTGGCTTGAAGGATGTCTTTCATAGCCACCCTCCATTCAGTGTGGGTGTCCCATCAGCCCAGATTGATGCTGTCAAGCAGCGAAAGGATGTCTGTCTGCGTGAGCAGCAGCCCTCATGCTGAGGAACAAGCAATCACACTGGCCCTCATTTATCAAGCGATCTTTCAAACGGGTGTACTGTATATCTGAGCGGTGAGCTCATCGTACGACGGGGCTCGCGTGGCATTACAGAAACTTCCGTACCTCGCCGATCTCAGCGTTTGAGTGATCGGGTGTTGATAAATGTGGCGGCTGAATTTGATCGTCATTAACAATGTTACGCCCTGAAATACTCACAGTTCCGAAGCCACGCCGACTGAGGTCAAACACGGAAAAGGAGCAATTTTGGCAAAAAAAGAAACTTTTGGGAGCTGGAAATGGATCCTCTCAGGTCTGAGATGGAGGTAAATCAGGGGGAGCTCTTTGGAAGAATAAAAACTGAAATTAAAGGAAACGAAAAATGCAGTCTGGAGGATGCTGCTCACAGCAGCGGTGAGCAGCGTCACCTGGACAAATGGACACCAGCTGAGGTCTGAACAGATTATAGATCCGTTAATTTAACTCTGATATTACAAATAATGAGGCTGATTCATGTTGTACAGCTCAGAGTTTTATTGTTTTGTTTAATTATGTCTCAGAGTCAGACAGCAGCATCACCGCGGCCCGGTCTCCTCCCCACAGCAGTGAAGGTCTCACAGTCTGTATTTAATCTCCCTTTAGTTCATATGTTCATTTCTCGGTTACTGGCATCACATCACTGATAAAATAGATCATTTGCTATAGTTTCGAGTTTATTTACATTTCAGTAGCGGTTCTTCAGGTCCTGTCTCCTCCATCCAGACCCAGTGGAGGCTCTGCTGGTTCCCGCATCCTCTTGTGGCGCCTGCGCATCAAAAGTAACACTATCGGCCAGTGCAATATTGTGTGAAACTGCCTAAATAAAGTCACACACCTTTTCGTGGATGAACAGGAACAGCAGCGTTTTACCCGCTGGATCTGAGCGTCTGAAGCTGCTCCGCAGCAGTGTGTGCATCTTTTCACACTCACACACTGTTAAAACTGCATCCGTGGCAGGATGGACCAGCGGACTTATTGAAAGTTAAAAATCCTTTATTAATCCCATAAGGAAGAATTTTATTAGATATTCCGTAAGGGCATCATTTTATGTTTTATTTATTTATTTTTAATCTGTCCTGAATATGTGCTGCTTGTGCTTTTTGGCGTGTTTGAGATTTGCGTTATTATTTTCATGCTCCGCCAGGTTTTTCTGCACCTTACTGCAGATCCACACTGACTCAAACTTCCGTACACGATGTCAGACCTGTCGTGAGATTTCATCTTTCCGAACGATCATGACCAAATTGATAAATAACTAACCCATCTTTCATATGGCCGTACGACGGGTGTACGCCCATATACCGCCGTGCGACCGTTTGATAAATGAGGGCCACTGAGTTTTAGATCAGGCAGACGAGCATTGAAGGCTGTGCTGCTGCATTGTGGATGAAGGTGAGGGCGTTTGAGGCCCCAGTTCACATGGCGTTTCAAGTCAAATCCATGATAGTAGCCAGTAGGCACCCCTGTCACCCAGGAGCCCCCCCCAAGGAGCTGCTGACCCAAGAGGCGCCCACCCATCATGCATCAGGAGGAGTGATGGCGAAGACAGACAGGGGGCAGCGGGAGGGCCCCAGGGCACCACACTCTCTCCTCACATACTTACCTATCCAATTGCCCATAACTTCTCTCACACACACACACACACACACACACACACACACACACACACACACACGCACACACATACACATATGCGCACATACACACCCACACTCCACACCTCAATCATACCCCCCTCAAACACAAACCCCTAGCCCCCGCCTGCTGTCTTTGTCGCTCTGAAACCAGCTCTCCCTGATTACATCTCAGACAACGCACGCACACACACACACACACACACACACACACACACACACACACACGACACGGAGACGGACGACAATGGTTGGTCGATCGTGCGAATCATCCCAAAGCGCTTTACTGAGTAACTGGTGTTACACTCTGCGGAGAACGCAAAAAAAAACATGTTTCAATGATGAAAACTTCTTCTTGTGCACCTCTGTCAGCAGGGAATGTTGCATTGTTTTCTGTCATCGTGATCAGATCTGTCAAACATATGGTCCGTGGGCCAAATCCAGGACGCCAGAGGGTCCAATCCTGCCTGTGAGATGACTGTTCAGAGTAGAGTCATTGTATTTTTAGTTGCATGATGACTGAACGATATGTTTATGAATAAATATATGGAATCTATATCATGTCGTAATTACCTCCGCCATGGAGGTTATGGAATCACGTCAGTTTGTTGGTTTATTTGTTAGCAACATTACGGAAAACGTTATGGACAGATTGCAATGAAACTTTGTGGAGAGGTGGGTCTAGGACTGACTTAGAATCCATTAAATTTTGGTGATGGTCCGGATCACTGTCTGGATCCAGGAATGTTTTAAAGGATTCTTTATAATTGAGAGATAGGGCAGTCTTTTGACCTAGTTCGACAGGCCTGCCGAAAGGGGGCGTGTGGCATGGCGGAGGTCTGCGCTCTCTGAGTGCCAAATTCTAGTTTTCAGAAAAAAATCACGAGATACGAATTTTGAGCCGTAACACCCAGTTCTATTTACATGGCAACATTTTTAAAATATTGTCCATTTACGCAGACACAGCAGAAACCTGAAATCCAATGTAGTTTTTATGTTGCTCTTGGTTGTTTTTGCATAAGTGCACACAGAACATTAACAGGAAACGGAAGTTTTCACTTCAAAGTGTTGTCGTGTAAAGCCGACGTGATAGAGCACTGGAGGGACGATGGTGTAGACATGAGTATTTTCACCTTAGAGCAAGAAAATACCATTTATTTTGCTGAATTTGCATGTGCTGATTTTCTCCAGGTAGTTAGATTTCCGTCTGCATGTGGATTAGATGAATTGGTGTCAGACAACTGATTCTAGATGTAACGGCGTGTGTGTGTGCATGTGTGTGTGCGTGACCTGTGATGGACTGACAACCTGTCCAAGGTGTAAACTGCTTTTCCCCCGGTGTCAGCTGCAATCAGCTCAACCGCCCAGAAACCTCAGGTTGGATAAAGTGGGTGTCGAAGACAGAGCGATGAAGAGATTCACTGACACTGTTCAACCAAAATCCACACATTTCTACATCAGTAAAACCAAATAAAGACGTCCCTAAAAAACATTAATTATGACAGAAGTTCAAAATCATAATTGCTTTAGGTCTCAAACTATTTAGCAGTGCAATCCCTGTAAAGTACATGAAGCTCATATAGAACAGGGACATACTGCATGTGTGTGAATCTTATCAGAGTTTGGTTGAATTGGAAGGAATGTGTCTTTGGCTTAATGAGAGGATTTTTTAATTCAAGCTGTTTGTTTTAATTAATTGGAGCACTGCGTCAAATTTGTACGGAAATCCTTTTGTTACAAACAGCTGCTGATCCTCTTCAGGATAACCTCACATGCTCCTTTTGTGAACAGTCTGTTCATTCATTTTCACAACAAATATTGTGACACTTGATTTATATTTTTCACTCATGAAAAATCAAAGCCCTCCCATTTCTTTTTCTGAAAGGTTTTATGATCATTAGCAAATTATTTTTCTTGCAAGAAAATTGTGGTTTAAGATGACATGTTGCAGGGTGAAACTAGTTTTTTTTCTTTGCTTTTTTTATTGTTTTGAATGCTGCGACAACAGATGAAAAAAAGGTCTCTTTTGTAACTTCCAGCAATTTGAGCAGCAGGTCCTGTTGTGTACTCTCCAGTCATTTTCTCCGCTTTGTTTTAAATTTCCATCTTCTGTGAGTTCAGTGAGTTCTCTGGCAGGGCGTCTGATTCACAGACATTATTGAAGAACAATGTCTGCGCTTGTGTGGGTTTGGTATTGTGTTGCTGTCTTACTTGTGTTGAACATTTCAATAATAATAATTACAATGCAGCCTGGAGGCAGAAGTTTTATAATTAAACTTCACAAAAATGTGAAGTTCGTACATATTTGTCAGCTTTTTCATGTTTTTTTTGACAGTCATGTGCCACTGAGAATAATGACTTGGTATCTGCTGTTTACCCATCACATCTGACACTTTGGATGCAATTTTAGTCAACAACTTCTGTTGACTCCCATTCTGCACTCCTGCCATTTGACACATCTCAACACGAAATTTTCCAGGGACCTCCCAGGAAATATTCTTAAATTTGACCTGCTTTTACTTTCTGTCAGCTCAGTAATTCTTCTCTGACTAATGTGCTTGAAGCTGTGTGTACAGAGTTCACCTGACTATCTGCTGTAATTAGAGAACCCTCCTCTGGAAGGGTTTTCAAGAAAGTACGGCGAGTATAACTCGCTAATCAACACATTTATATCTGCCACACTCAACAGGAAATACACACAGTCACGCCACATAGCCTGCTTACAATGACTCCTGCATTACTTTTTTGGAAAAATAAACACCCTGACTCTCAATAATAGTCGTGGTTGTTGAATTTTCAGGTTGTAAACCTAAAACACAAACATATTCTAATATCAGTCATCAAACATTACATTTCTCAGAAACATTACTCTTTCTAACTTTAATTTACGTTCTTGACAATGAACTCAGACTAATGAACAGACTACAAAGCATCCCCCCCTTGCAGCAAACTTAAATTTACATCCTAACACACATTGACTATTTTCATATGTGAACAAATAATAATAAAGCACAATTATGCAATCTTTCCCACAAAAATAACATTTTTCTTCTCTTCCCTCACTGCAAAGTTATACACTGTGTGTTCGGGCTTGTTGAGTGATTCTCTTGTGATTTTCTCCTCAGGCTATGAACACAACATCAGACTCATTCTGTGATTCATTTCAATCTGTGCCTCTCTGTTGCTTCACATCTGATCCATCCAACAATCTTTTCTGAGTTTCAGCTTTTTTTTCATGTTGCACTTCCTCTACCCACAAAGAGGCTGGAGGCTTCAGTATCCCACGTATTCAAGCTGAGGTTTGAAATGATGAATGGATGGAGACAGCAGACAGAAGCATCTCCTGTCTCTTCTTTTGTAGAATTTCCTCTAAAAAGCCTGTGTAGACTTGAAGCCTTGAAGAAGATTGAGTGAAAAATGCAGTTGGTCTTTTCTCAGCTGCTCACTCACCCCTGGCTCTTTTTCATCACATGTATTTCCTCCTGCTAATTTTCTGATCTGATTTCCTTTTTGTGCCTTCATTTGATTTTTTTTTTCAATGATATGTAATTACTTGATTTTCTATTTTAACTCTGATTTTATTTCAAATGTTTCCCTAATGAATCCTGGTGAGTGTGAGCATGACACCACAAGGGCTGCTGATCGTACTTCGGAGTGATCATGGCTAATGACAGCTTTTGCCAGCAGTGCAGATTACCATGCAGGCACCAATTTCTCATTTTCTCTCATCTGAGTTCCATCATTTCATCGTTTTGTACTGTCAAGTTGATGTGTTTGATCATGTCTTAACCCATTAAGCTCTGAAACCTGTACAACTGTGTGTAAAGTATTGATTGATTTATTTATTTTTTGCATCACTAGCTTGTATGTGTTGTTCTTTGTGGCCTGTGCTCAAATAACCAAACATGCATAATTTACTGATTTCTCAGGCGCAGTGATTAAGAAAGTAATTTTAACATTTTTGGAATCAAATATTATTTGAATATAACATTCCATTGCTTTGCATTACTGTATCAATATCGGCATTCAGTTTGATTAGATCTGTGAAGGATTCATGTTGATTTATAATGTTGAAAGTTTTTGACATTCAGGCTTAAAGTATTTATCACAATTTGACCAAACGATGCCCATCTTCTCTCCAGTATACAAACTTTGTACTGTTGATATACTGGGCCTTTATCTCTCAAGAGCTATATTAGCTGTCATCATTTGTCCTGCATGAGGGATGACTAAGTCCACTTGACTTGATTCAATTTTACATTGAGATGCCTTCAACTTGGAGCAACAAGTAAAGTGGCATTATGGGCTTTTTCTACTATTGCAAAAAAATTAAAGAATCAGACGGCTAGATGCCATGCTTACTGAGCTACGTATTTGTATTAGCATCAATAAATGCTGTTTTTACATTGAAGAACACAATTTTTCACAGAGCATTTTTTGTTCAAGGAATGCCGTCTGCCTTCGTTCTCAAAAATAGACAATATGGGCGAATGTTTAGCTTGTACTTGGTGAGAGTTGCATTACATGTTGGATTACTTCCATGCCTTTCCTGTTCTGTGTCTGCTTCTTTTTGGTGTTTGAACAGCTGACAATATCTGTAAAATAACTTGAAGAGGTAACACAAAATTCTCCCACCACGAAATAATGAAGTTACTCAACTACTTTTACGTAACTTATTTGAATACCAGTTTTTGGTACCTTGTACAATGGTGACCATTGGAAGTTTGTTTGTGGACACGATTAGGAAACTTAATCTGTTTTACGATAATCTAATCCCAGCTCATGATCTTTTTTAGAGGGTTAACAATCCAGTGTTTGTGAGTTCTGTTTTACAATGATCGGATGTTTTTATGAATGGTGGCATGTCTGAATCAAACAGAAGAGAAAATACAACATTCACTTCCACAGATCTCGTCCTGCCTCAGGATTGCTCATCCAGTAATATGAGACATTTAATAAATCTTCACATTAACAAAAGGGTTATTTTTTTTCACATTTCTGGTTACTAAGGCAGTCGAGTTTCAGTTTGATTTGGTTGTCATAAAGCAGTTGGAAGTATTTGCAGGAAAAAAATAAATTGGACACTTTATTTGAAGAAAGCAGCTGCATACAGAATTAATGTTTCAGCGCAGCGAGGTCACGTTGTCGTTATCTTTTTAAACACACTGTCTTTGATGAAGTGTTTTGTCAGAAATTAGCCCTGCCACCCCACGGAGCTCGATAATGACTGTGTGGAATGTGACACGTTGAGGTGAAGAGACAAGACGAGTTTGGCCAAACTGCACTTTATTTTCCAACCATGTGTCCTTGCTCATCAGAAGTTTTCTTTTCAGATGGTGGCAAGATGCCTTTTATGCGCGAGGTCCTTCTCATCCGTGTCCTTTAGTGACTGAAACATACTGTGTGCTGAAAAAAAAAGCCTCATGCAGCAACATGTCACTTTCTGTCTGGAGAGAACTTAAGACAATCTGCTCAGTGGTGAATGCCACAAAATTTCAAATGGTTGATTGTTTCTTAATGAGCCTGTATAAAAAAAAAAAAAATCTGTCAGATAGAAATAACTACTTTCCCAAAACCTTGCGTTGATTCTCAAACAGGTTCCTTGCATTAGCTTGTATTTCCTGATGAAGTCAATGGTTAACGGCTTGTTAGTCGGGTGAATTGATGTAAGGGGAGCTGGTTTCTTTTAATTGCACAAAACATTGTACTGTTGAATCTTTGATGGAAATGTTAAAAGTTTGAACCAGACCTCAAAGTAAAAGGCTGTTTGTTTCGTGTTTTGTGGTTCAGTTGTGTTTGCAACTCATGTATGTTGCATACAGTATTGCAGTATATGTTTGTATATTAATGAATCCCTTCTGTATGCAGATATTGCACGGCCCTTCAGATTAATAATTGTGACTTGCACATGCTTTTTCAGAGGAACTATTCAAAACAATCTCGGGTAGGTCTGGGATTAAAACATAAGCTGTGAGGTTACTTATCCTCTGGGGGCAAAGAATTTCATCATTGTAATGCTTTCAGTGTCACTCTGGTGGTGTGTGTTTAGAGGTCACTTTGTTTACTCCCTTCCTGAGCGTCGCTGCTTTTCCTCCTGGCAAAAGAATCTCGATGGGAGACACTACAGTGGCAGACATTGCAGAGTTTTATCAGAGGAAATGTGCCCAGGGATCCAGCGAGTCGGAGAAACACTTGACTGATTTTACCTTAATGGTTTTATTTGGTGAGTTAAGAATTTAGTGGAGAATGATTGTTTACTTTTAGTGGGAGATGAGTTTGTTTCATTTTCATTTCTCCTGTGGTTTTCACATCAGTAGCTGCTGTTTACTGTGGCTCCTCTGAGAGCTTCAGTATGTCTCACTGTTTGCACCTTTTAGTATATATATTGTCTCATTTTGTACCAAGAATACACTCTGAATTCAAGCAGAGCCTTAAATGCACAACAACAGCGTGGGCTCATTGGCTTCTCCCACAGATCATCAAATTGTAAAGCATTTTACCTTCCTATGCTCTTTTTTTTTTTTTTTTTTTTTTTTTTGATAATAGCATTAACATTAAATGTACTATATAGCTTTATAGAATTCCAGAGCTGACGCTGTGTTGTGCAGATATTAGAGTTAAATTGATTGGTAAACACGAGCTGTGTCTTTTTGTGTCAATCCTCTTTGACTGAAAGATGCGATTGTTTTGTTTACTTGAACACGATGAAGTGATTCGATTGATTTGCAGGTTTATGAGCACAGAGAATACTCTACAATGAATCCTATAATCTGTAGTGTAGTCAAGGGTATATGCCAATGACGTATAGAATTACTAGACCGCTCGCTGCTCGGCGGACAGCAGCGGCGCCATGGCAAATCGGCGCTGACTTCCGGTAGGGGCAAGAAGCTGTGGGGCGCTATGTAATCCAGTGTAAATACACTGACTTCAAGGCTTGCTTGTCATCACTGATGGGACAATATGTGTTATGTTATGGGGTTAAGGGACCATCTACAATTTACAAGACGCTGCAACAGTGAAGATAAACACCAAAAAAAAAAAAAACTAACACAAAGAAAGAAAACATAATACCACCACTGGGATTCACTGCAGTGTCACCATAATCACCACAACATTCATTTGTCTCCTATCAAATTTATTGGATATGGCGTTTGTCTTCACTGTTCCAGCGTCCTGTAAATTCTAGATGGTCCCTTAACTGCTGATTGAAATCAATGTTTCTGCCAAAACAGAAATAATGCCAAATAAGAAAGTGTTTTAAACAATTTTTCTCCAATTCAAATTATTCAGTAGGACTTTCACAGCTGCTCAGACCCACATACCTTGGAATGGTTGCTTTTTTCCTCCCACAAAAATGGCCATAAAAAGTTTCTGGAGGAGCAATTGTTGCAGTCAGAACATGCACAGTATTTATGTAATAATGCTTTAATGCTCAATAAGAACTGAACTGAACTGAATACCTTAACATACACAGAGGTTTCTCAGAGTAAAATGTAAGAGATAAAGTAGTGTAATAAAAAATGAAGTCAATTTAAGCAGTGGGGGTCCATTGAATACAACGGACACTCATTTCTACAATAATTACAACAGATTGAGTGAAACAGCCAAAGGAAGACAACAAATGGAAAAAATGAAAGCATGAAACACAGTAACTGCAATAAAAATTAAAAGTTTATTCACAGTAAATGGAAAAAATGCACACAATGACATATTAATTGCACATTCCGTAGTCGCAGGTTACACTTGTCTTTGTGACTTCTGTTTCAGAGGAGATAAATAAAAAAAAACGCACAGTATGGAGGGATCCCTCTCCCAGGGACGGACAGCTTTGGCAACAGCTAGCATGAGACAATAAGAAGTAAAGCCTAGGACAGTGTTGAGTATGTAGTTGACAGCAGTAACCCAAATACACCACAAAGATATTGCACCATTAAAACAGTTGGCTGCTGAATTACTTAACTTCTGTTTTATTGAACAACAATTCAACAATTCAAAGACCTTTCTGTCACTTCAAAATTATCTTTTCCTACTTAACACATGTAAAAAAAAAGAACAAAAAACAAAACATGGAAAATGTTTGTAAACAACCATAATTTAATTTAAATGTTCGATTTCCATGATTGCTGTCTTTTATTTTATTGAGCTGTACTACCAATATTTGTTTGCTGCAAGCGGAAATGAACTTCCGGTTTTGATATATGATGCTTTTATTTTGATAGCACTGTTTCCTGTAAAGACGTTTTTTGGTGAGGTTGCTTGACGAAGGTTGAATGAATGGAGCTGAGTTTGAAACGGAATGGAGAAATCAGTTTTGTATTTTGGTTATTTCATTGTATTTTGTAATTAGCAGCCCCCGAGTGAGGCACAAGCTCTTACGGTGAAGATGAAGATTTACTGCCATTAAATCCAAAGTTTTCATCAGTTAAAGTGTCATCCTTCAATGGGGGGCATGTTATGTTTTTCCTTTGGAGGTCTTGAATTTGTGTTTAGGCAGTTCTGATAAAATAAAGGGAAAAAAAGGCAATTACTAGCAGCCTATATTATGAATTGCATTTTCTTATTTTAGAAATGCATTTGAAGTCGTTTGCGTACCGAGTCGAGCTTGCCTTTGCTCCAACACATGACTGGCTGTGGTGCTGCGGTGATCCGTCTGACTCCGCCCAGCAGCCGGGCGACAGCAGGCAGCTTCAGCGCTCGTTGGCATGCGAGGTTTAGGGTGTGAGCATAACATCGGATATGTAGAAAGTTGCCAAGCCCTGCAGCCAGGTTAATATTTGAGAAATTGCCGGTGACCAGAACGAGGTCATGTGTCTCCGTCCCCCATTCGTCTGCCACAGCTTGGATAAACTCGCACATATTTTCGCCTGTGTGGAGAGGTTCAGCTTGCTTGCTAGTGGCTGCTTTCTCCTCCATTTCACCGCTCCCTCCCTCTAGCCGCTGCACGCACCTGAGGAACTCGGTCCGCGCTCTACGCGCAATCTAATTTTTACATAATAAAATAATGGGAAATGAATCGATTTTTGAAAATTTAATAATCGATTCGTACTCGTCCATAACATATTCGCGATTAATCAACAATCAATTTTTTTCACCACCCCTAATAAATGGTGAAGGAGTCGAGGACAGCATGCTGTGATTACACAGTGTGGAGAAAGTGTGGTTTTACATGCAGCCACAGAGAGAGAAGCTCCATCGTTTGTCTTTACACTGCTGAAGCCTCACCGAAGACTCCTTTGAGTGTTGAGTCATATTCCAACACCTTTCATTGTTTCTATATCTGCAGCTCAGAGGTCAGTGAGAGGAGGGCGTCATAGAAATCCCCAACATTGCTTCGTGTTGTCAGAATGTTTTGAAAGATAGTGTATGATGCCTGCTGTGTGAAGACGTAGATGTTCACAACTTGGTGCTACAGTGTTTGCTTTTGTAGATATGCTGACTGATGCAAAACTGGTGAAACCCCTATTTCTGTGAAACTGGAGCCCAGTAATAAGTAGTAAATATCCCACTGAGCCACATGAAGCCAAGACTAAATCCCCATTTACACGACAATGGCTCAAATAAAAAATGCATGGATTTGTGTTTGTACAGCCAAGTATTGAAAACTACATGGACATTCGTATGAACAGATGGTAAAGTTGCGTTGCTGTCAAAATTGACTCTCAACTAAAAGCCTAACAAGTCCCAGCTCATTGCTAATTGTTTTGGTTTTGTTCGTTGTACGAGCACACTGAAATATCTATTTTATGTGAAGTTTTTCCTGCTGTCAGAGTTAATGCCATCGTAACATTCTCCACAGTTTGGAGGTTGCTTCCCTCCCCTCTTGGCAGAGTCCAGTTCTGTCTTCCTGCCGCCTTGGTGGGCTGCTGTCAGCAGCAGCGCTCAGCGATGTGGGTGGAGGAACGCCGCGAGAAGCTTCACTGTTTATTCCCAGTGCTTCTCTTTCGGAATGCTCAATATATATATTTTCTTTTAGTTTGGAAATATTTTTATTTTTTTACTCTGTCAGTCAAGCTTGTCTTTATGTTTTGTATCCTCTCTGAACATCTTTGATTCTCTCCTGTCGATAGTGGGATTTACACTGTTTACCGCCTGTGTTTTCTGAGGAGTGAGCAGAGCTGAACAGTTTGAAGCCCTGCCACGGTTAGTCATCGTTCTCACAGTCAGAAAAAAAAAAAATCTGTCTTCTCGAACTCATACCAAGTAAATCTAGCTGGAGACAGAAGAAATCCTCACGTTTTGGGGCAACTGCTTTCTGGTCACGACAGCACGTGGATGAGTGGTTAGCACTCACAGCAAGAAGGTCACGTGTTCGATCCCCGAACCGAGTGGGCCTTTTGTGTGTGGAGTTTGCATGTTCCTCCCCGTGTCTGGATGGGTTTCCTCTGGGATCTCCGGTTTCCCCATCAATCGATAACATGCACGATAGGTCAGTCCTCCAGTCAGGTGATTCTGACCATTAGCCTGGCTCCACACATGGAGATGGTTCCCCGGGCGCTCTCCACAGCTCTCCACTGCTCCTTACGGAATTCTTCAGCGACATCGAAGGATGGGCTAAATGCAGAGGATGAATTTCATTGTACATTCACTGTATAATGACAAATAAAGCACCTTACCTCACGAATCTCTCCATCAGTTACAATCGCAGTAGTTATGCCCAAGCGCATTACAGAGAAAATGCCTGATAAGTCGATTAAAGATAGTCTGATTGTCGAATAACTAGAAACTTGAGGTAGACTGAAGTACCGCAATAATGCGGAACCACTCTCAACCTTGATGTTGCTTTGTGTTGGATGGCAGTAACTCAGTTTGGTTCTGGACTGAAGTGCTTTTCTTTCCCTTTAGGTTTTGTCTCTGCTGTTCAAGTTTCTTCCAATTGCTGTAACACAGCACTGACGCAAAGCAACAATGGGGATGACAAATTATTTCCTCGTTTTGACTGCAGGGATGCATGTCAATGTGAAATAATACGACTGGTTGCTCTGAGAAAACAGTTGGCTCTGAAATATGTGTTTTTCTACCCAGATCCTCTGGTATTGCTCTGAGAGGACAGAGCGATAACAGAAAAGTTTTATAGCAGAGCAGTTTTGACTGTCAAATGAAGCTTCCTGCCTTAATATTGTCTTTATTTGACTTGCTATCAGAGTTTTAGCTCTGACCTGTCAAGACTGCTCACTTCTTGGAGTGCTCATGCTATATTGGACACCATTTTTTTTTTTTTTTTTTTTTTCAAAAATGAAATATGCAGTTTTTCCACATATTTAAAGCTTTGCATTTTCATTCTGAGACACAAGGAAAATTCTACAAGTAAGATTTATAATCAATGTGTCTTTTTTTTTCTGTCTCTCTTTCCTTTGTATCTGCTTTCTCCAGCTTTGAAGGTGGTTTGCAGGATTGTTTAAGGGGCAACTGGCTTCACAGGTCACCAACACACCATCAGTGTTAACACAGGGAAACAAACATCATCCACAAACACACATCTTGTCAAACCTTGACCTCTCTGTTCTCCCTCTATCATGAGTTACTGAGTATTACATTAATAATTGGCTCAGTCTTTTGAGGATTCTTTATCAAAGTATGTCCCAATCATCTGCTTAACATTTACAGCAAACCCAAAACAGTGTCATTTACACACAGAGTAAGAGTCATTTTTGAGGATTGTTGAAGGAATATCAAGAGAAGACCCATGAAAGGTACAGGAATAACATGCAAACTCTACACAGAAAACAAGTGAACTTGAATTTTTACTTATTTATGGACATTCAACGATTTTGTGGGTGATTCTCTACATTGTAAATTCTGCTTTACTTTTTCTTCTCTTCTTTTTCTCCAAATGCTGATGAAAGGCTTGCTGGAGATGCTTTTTGATCCTTTGTATTCCTTTATTCTTGCTGCATTACACGCGTCAAACAGGCACACTGCAAAGGGAGCCATTTTTAGAACCGGCCGACTGTTGCCATCGAGTTTCTCGCTTTTGAAACATTAAACAAACATTTTGAAACATTAAACAAAGTAAATTAGTCTGGGACAACTGGCTGTGTTATGAAATCAGATTATCAGACTCCCTTTTTTGCCAACACACCCTGAACTCAAGCTGATAATGATAATAATTTGCTCAGGTGTTCATCAGCCCTGCCTTATGTTTGTGTGTGTTTCAACATCTGCTTCATCATCAGTTCAAGTGTAGCAGCACCTGCAGGACGACTCCATGGCTTCCTGCCAGATAGAGTTGTTTATATATCTCCACACAGACCGGCTCACATCTCCTCCCTGCTGTCCGTTCTTGCGCTCACCGCCGTGTGGCTTCATGCAGCACCTTTTGGTTGTGATTCTTCTTCTCCTTTCGGTTCTCTTCAGACTTTTATCCATTGAAGCGTCACTACCGTCTTTGCAGTGCAGTGTTATCTCGACAGTGTGTGTGCTGGATTCTCTGCTACGCCGCGGTAGTAGAGACTTATTGCCCCTGGCAGCGTCTCTCAAATGCTGCTTTGATTCATTTTGGAGATTCCCAGAGTGCACAGCTTCATCAGTCAAATGCTGCTGTGTAACCTTTTGTTGCTGTAAGTGGAGCAGATGTCTAAAACATGCCTCTCCTGCTGTGATATATTTAAGCTCTTCACAAACATTTCCCAGTGACTTATTGCACACCATTGATCAACTGACTTCACAACAACGTGGTTGGTCCTCAATTCTAAAGTTACTGATTCCACATTGGGTACAGTATATGCAGTGAATTCCAACAAACCATGCAAAGTTACTATTACCCCTTTCCCACTGCAACTAGCGGGTCGACCCGTGTCTGCGACCCGCTAACTACCGCCTTTTTAGACGCCTTTCCCACTGCCTGCAGACCCGCGTCTCACCTCCTGCTGGCGAGCTGCGTTGCTGCGTTTTCCCGCGCTGATGGTGTCCCACGTTGATGACATTGTCAGCGCGACGGAGCAAAATGAAAGTAAACAATGCAGCAGAAAACAGTCCCTGTTACCTGTAGACGAATCTCCTCTTCCGCACGGATCAGGGGAAGCTCTCTGGTCTCGCTGTCTTGCCATTGCTGGGTCATGTTGATGAAGGAAATCTCACGCTGTGTCCAGAAACAACAACTAGCGCGCTAATGTAGCCGCGCTTCATCGACGTCATCATGTAAGTTCCCGGTAAGCCGCTACAAACTCACCTGGCAAATTACCGGGTTGATTACAGAGTCAACGACCCGGGTTGAAAACCCAGGTTAAACCTTTTCCCACTGCCATGACTTAGCGGGTTTAAACGGGTTTTTTGGGAATTTGTTTATATTGTCGATTCTCATATATTTTTTCTGTTTACTTCGTACACCTACGCTGATTTGTATTTCACGAATTTCCCCTCAAAACACGAGTAACAAGCAATCAGAATTATACACTGAAACTTTTGTTTTTGCTTCACTTGTTGTTTTCATTTTAGAAATAATAATCACGGTATAAAGCAGGAGTTGTATTTCTTCCTCAGTGATGACAACAAGAGCAACAGGCTCTCAAATTGACACACAGAAACCCCAAAACAACACGGAGTGGCAAGCTGTGATGGGACTCCAGTATGCCACAAATGAAGTGGATGAAGAGATTTAAAGGTTGGATGGATCACTAATATCATTAATGAAATTTATATTTGAGAAATATTTGCCTATGTTAGTTTAAATCATGTCTGTTTTCCTAACTAGAAAGACATAAGATGTATGAACTGCCTTACGATGGCAAATCAGATGATAACGACACCTTTCATAGAAGACAACCAAAATTCTCCACTTCTCCTTCTGTTGCAGCCTGCTGCTCATGCAGTCGAGGTACTTGGTTGAAACGACTCCTTTCTACGCTTTGAAAAATTAACTGCATCCCCAATATTCTTTTTAATACAAGGTTGTTTCTTTCAAAGCAAAAACAATAATGTAAATGTATTTAATCTGTGGATGAAAAGTTGCGTCACCACTGAAATTATAATCATTGAGTCATAAATATTGTATTAAGATGATATCGAGCATGTAAAGATAATAACCAGGAGTCCCTTGAAAAAGAGGTTTTTAATCTCATGGGACTTTCCTGGCTAAATAAAGGTTAAATTAAAAGAAAAAAACAAACAAACAAAAAAAACAATTTACAGCCCACACTGCAGTATCTGTCAGGAGTGTCACATTTATGGAAGTAGTGCAGAAATTCCTCAGTGTTGCATTAAAGCAATAATATCAGTTGCGGTCAAAGTGGATATTTGTTAAATTGATGTCATTGCTAACTGAAGTGATGTTTGTGTTTCACACTAATGGACTTCTCTGCATTACAGAAATGAAGAGAACAGCTTTCTAAAAAGCAGCTGCATGACAGTCGTGACTGTGAGCGGATAACTAGCTGGTGCGCTTTATCGACAATGACGTGTTGGAGGAGAACTGAGTAGCCTGATGGTCTCTCTGGTCTTTTCTGAGACAGGTTTTCATATGAGCTGTCAGTCCGAAGCCCGACTCTCATCTGTCCATTTATACAGGCTTGAAGCTGTCAATCCTCTCTCACTCACTCTTCCTCAGGAGGGGTTCAGCTGTCTAATGCCTGGTGTGACACTTCTGAGATATACAGTAATAATATTAGCTGTCAGTCTACAAACTCACACAGTTGCTTCTTTAATATACTCTCCTCCTCGTGTTTTTTTTCCTGTGTCATGCTTTATTAAGAGCATTATTCTCAGTGTCTAGTGATTCTACATTATGCTGTCTGTCACTCCTTTATGCATCAGGATGCAGAATGAAATGCTGAATTAGCATAAACAATGATTATTGAATGTCTTCATCCATCCTGTCTCGCCGCAGAGTAGCAGAGCTAGAACCAGGTCTTTGTCTTGAATGTGGCCCCAGCGGCTCCAAGCATCGCTGACTGACCAGTCTGATCACAGCGTGATTCTTGGCTTTCCTTTATTGCTTTAATAGCTGGCAGTTCACTAACATTGTGGTCGGTACATGGCAGTGAGTGCTGATATTGTCCATTTTAAACTTTAAGATTCATTATTGTGTTGAAATATGGTGGTAAAATCTTTATTCTTATGTTTTATTTTATTTGTTTTTTTTCATTCATAGTGTTATTTGTTTTTGGCTTGAGTTTTAGCCAGAGCAGATGGTACACACTGGGTGAGTGGAAAAAAAAAAAAAAAAAAAAACAAGCCTCTGGAGGTTCAGCTCAGCTCCTTCGCCGACAGGGAGCCAAACAAACTTTCAACCAACAGCTGGTCTGAAAGTTCTTTTTTTTTTTTTCAGAGCAATCCCACTGCAAGTGTGTGGTCACTTCAGTTGTCAGACACATTTAAAGTGGAATTTTTCACTCCTGATAATTATATTGACTCGTGTTTTGTTATTCGCAGTGTGATCTGCATTAATGTATCAGAGGTGACTTATTACATCCTTTTTCCACAATAGTTCCCTCAGGTCCTCATAGAATGTTTTAAAAGGTTTTACTTAAAATGCTGAGAGAATCAAGTGCCTTATTATCAGCCTCTGTGAGCAGGATGTCTCAGACCGGCGAGAGTGGCTCTGTTCTTTTTTAACAACGTCTGCCTGAAGCACCTCTTCTTTGAGATGCTGATGTGAGGACAGCTTCATACTGACCTGGACATGGTTGAGGATGACAAACTATGAATATCAATAAACAAATGTGCCAGAAAATGTCCCTGAACACCTTTCAGTTTGAGTTCAGTAAACATGTTTCAATGCTAAAGATCAAGAAGCAAGAAAGTTGGCCAGCATGAGCAGAGATAAAGTTAAAAGCAATCAGGATAAGGTCTTAATAGCAACCAGGAGATAACCATGTCAAAATATCTTTGAGGGTCTATGATGACCACAGTCTTCAGTCAAACTTCTTACAAGAAAGCAAAAAGCTTTCATGCTGATACCAGATACCCAATGGGAAGATTTGCCAACTAAAAACCTTTGTTGTGCGGACAATTTGGATTCTGCATTGATGGATTTAACCTTGTTGGGAAACTTTACAGACCAAGTACTTTTAATCAGCTGGTCTGTTCTTTCAAGACAATCCATCCTGAATTCATCTTGCATCTTCATGTTCTGTTAACATTTGTAATCCAGATATAACGTACCTGCTACGTAATCCTGCCTCAGTGCAAGCTCCAATACATAAGTCCTGTTGTGGCAAGACATATGGGAGTCACATTCTTTTTTATTGTATTGTAATCATACAGTTTGTTTGTTTGTTTGTTTGTTTGTTTTCCAGCACAATACAAGACCATGTCGATTTTCAGTCTGCCAACATCACACACTATTCTTTTACAACTGTAAGCGCCGTAGCTAACCCCTGGTTGCCATTGTGGCACACAACAATAATAACTGCAACAGGGTGACTATTTGAATGTAATAATTGGGAATTACACGTCAGCGCCGTCCACACAGTGTTCACTCCCTCATTGTTCAATTCAAGGTTGTTAAACGACGCTCCACTCACATCCATCTGAATTACAAAATAATGGACTCACTGTGAATAATGCATTCCTATGGGCACATAGGGGGAAAACATTGTACAACTCAATGTGAACGCTGTGATTTGCTCTGACGAACCTGTCAGAGGTGTATTCAATTCAGTTTTTTTCAATTCAATTTTATTTGTATAGCATATTTAAAAACAACTTCAGTTGACCAAAGTGCTTCACAGAATATAAAACGTAAAGGTTCACCTAAATATATTTATAACACACAAATAAGACACCAAGATGTACTCCAGTTTAGCTCGTGTTAAAAGCCTTTGAGAAAAGGTGCGTTCTCTTTCATAGCATTCGTTTCGATGTCTCACTATGGGATACGCCCCCAGCGTATGCCTCAGAAGCATTTATCTCACTACGCCAATCCTGATTGGCTGGTGATCGCGACGCCCACCGAGGGTGGAGCCACCTACCCTTTAAGTAGCCTGCGTCATCTACGCAGCGTCACTCAAGCACCTCTTCTCGCTTCGTGTAGCATATCTCTATCCTCAGTGACAGCAAGCTTAACTGTTCACAGACGGAGCTATCTCTGCTCCATCGCCGAGCGCTAGCTGCCACACTTCGCGACCCTCCAGCCTTCACCATAGCCTGGAGAGTCCTTACCTGACCACACCACGGGACGGTGGACGCGGTTTAGCACACCAGCTAACTCCGTCCTTCTGAATTAGCACACCAGCTAATTTCGCGGCGCCTCAGGTTAGCTTCCAGTTAACCACGATGGACGCCCACGCTTCTCACACCAGAGGAGATGGAGACTCCAGGGCCCGGGCCTGCGCCTGCGGCAATAAGATATCGAGCCGCGACTCACACCAGGTCTGCTCGTTTTGCCTCGGGCTGCAACACGCCCGGCAGGCTATCGAGGCCCCAGGCTCCTGCGAGCATTGCGCCCGCTTCACCGCCAAGAGTCTCCGACGACGCCTAGCACGCCAAGCTAGCTCGTCCGGTCAGGACCCCTTCATTCCTGCGGGTGACATACCTGTCACCAGCGGGGAGAAGGAAGGTGACGATGCGGTTGTCGGCCCGCGCGCTAGCGGCAGCTGGGGCTCCCAGCTGGACCTAGCCGCCCCGACTCCGCTCGCGGAAGACGTTTTGGAGTTGGACTATGAGGATGACTACGAGACAATCTCGGAGCTCCTCATATCCGAGGAGGAGAGTGAGGACGATGTCCTCATTCCCTCCGCTCAGCTTGCCGCTCAGCCCGCCACACCAGGCGCTGAGGCTGTCCTCGGGGACGAGGAGGGGAGCGCGCCCGCTCCCTCCGCTGTCAGCATGGACATGCAGACCGTGTGTAAACGCGCTGCATCCCGGCTGAACATCCCCTGGCCTGAAGCGATAACGGAGACCACCAGGTCCCGTTATGAAGGGAAGAAATTCCCTCAGGCTGCGAGGACAGCTAAGCAGCTGCTCCCCGTCTTCCCCGAGCTGCTCGACAAGTTGTCCTCCTCATGGAAGGATCACCCGTTCAGCGGCAGAAGCTCCATCCACGGAGCTTCCTCCCTGGATTGTGAGGGCATGGAGAAGCTCAGTATTCTCCGTATGCCCCCCATGGAGCCGCTAGTCGCTGCACATTTGCATTTGCGGCCGCTTCATCCAGGGATCCCACGCTGCCCTCCAAAGCGGACCGCGTCCAGTCCGCCATGACTGAGCGGGCTTACAGGGCAGCAGCACTGGCTGTCAGGGCGCTTAATGTCTCCTCCATGCTCTCCGCTTACCAAGCGGAGCTGTTTGAGGACATGGCGACCAAACCTGACCCAGCGGTGTGGGACGAGATTACCGTGATAACGGACATCTGCCTCCGCGTGCAGCACTGTGCGGTCCAGGCCACGGGTAAGTCTCTGGGGACGATGGTGTTACAGGAGCGAGCCAGATGGCTCAACCTGTCTAACCTATCGGACAGAGAGGAGGACATGTTGGACATGCCGATCACACCAGACGGCATTTTTGGCTCCGCTCTCGCCTCAATGCAGCAGCGCTGCGAGGCGAAGAAGAGGGAGGATGAAGCTCTCCAGCTCTGCCTCCCGCGCAAAGCCGAGCGTCCACCTGCCCCAGCCCCGCGGCAGAGCGCCGCGCAGGCTACGGCACGTCCTTCTTTCCCTCAGTTTAAAATCCCCACACGGCCGAAAGCCCGTCCTGCCCCTGCTGGTCCACCCAGACAGGAGGTGAGGTCCGGCTGGCCCAGAAAGGCCACTGCAGCGACAGCAGCTCTGCCGTCACAGAACGAGCAGACTGCCGGTCCGCAGGCCAGGAAGAAGAAGAAGCCGACCTGATGGTCTCCTTCCTCAGACCGGTGCCGGGGCTGCACGTTCAGCAGCCCCACCTGTCTTTCTTCCTCAGCGTGCTTGGTTCGATTTCCGGAGCCCACGAGTCCCCGCTACTGCGTGCGCTCCCCGAAGTCACACAAGCACACTTCACTGTTCTTGTTTAATAAAAAGTGTCCCACTGCCGCATCCAGACCGCAGGTCGAGGGCGCAGTCACAATTAACAAACAAGAACATAAACAGTTCGGTGTCGCTCCCGGTTCCGGAGCGGGTGACGTCCCGTCTCCGGTCCCGGAGCTGCACCGGACCTGTCAATGCACTAACACCCAGCGCATGCGCAGTGGCGCACGCCGGTTGCAACCGCATCTTGTCACTAGGGGGCGCCATAACACCGTTTATGGAGTCTCCAGTGACAGGCGGTCTGACAGACGCTGTCACATCACTCTGCCTGAGGACAGAGAGATGGGCCGCGCTCCCCAGCTCAGCCTGGGTCCTGAGAACGATATCGCGGGGTTACAGGCTTCAGTTTGCAGCCGTTCCCCCTCGTTTCTCTGGTATAGTGCATTCTCAGGCGCGCGGAGAGTCAGCTCGTGTTCTCCAGGAGGAAATTCACTCGCTATTGGAAAAGAGAGCAATATGCGTGGTGCCTCCCGGACAATGTCAGAGCGGCTTTTATTTCAGGTATTTCCTGGTCCCCAAACGAGGAGGGACCGGGATTCGCCCAATCCTGGATCTCCGGGCTCTGAACAAATACCTCAGAACATACCAGTTCAGGATGCTTACACACGCATCCCAGCTGCGTATGGTGCGTCGGAACGACTGGTTCACGTCAGTCGACCTCAAAGACGCATATTTCCACATTCCGATATATCCTCCTCACAGGAAATATCTGAGGTTTGCTTTTCAGGGTGTTTGTTACGAGTACAGAGTGCTGCCCTTCAGGTTATCTCTGAGCCCAAGGGTGTTTGTGCGTTGTACGGAAGCGGCCATTGCCCCGCTGCGGCGACAGGGCATCAGGCTGGCCACGTACTTGGACGATTGGCTCCTCCTGGCACGGTCCAGAGAGGACGCCATCGCGCAAACGCACATCCTCATAAAACACCTGATCGACCTGGGTTTTATGATAAACTCGGAAAAGAGTGTATTATCTCCAGTGCAGAAAATAATCTTCCTGGGGTTATCACTCGACTCGGTGTCCTTCACGGCCCGTCTGTCAGCGGCGAGGGTGAACGTTTTCAGAGCCTGCCTCTCGCGTTTCACCCTGCGCAATCTGGTCCCCTTCAGATTATGCCTCCGACTACTGGGCCTGATGGCTTCGGCCATCCTTGTAGTCCGGCTCGGCCGTCTGTACATGAGGGATTTTCAGCTGTGGGTGCGTTCCCTCAGGCTGAATCCCGTGCGTCATGGTGCACGGAGGGTGACGGTCAGTGCGCAATGCGTAATGGCACTGCGTCGCTGGCGCCACCCGGCTTGTCTGGTGACAGGGGTGCCTATGGGCCCCGTCCTGTCCCGGAAAGTGATCACCACAGACGCGAGCATGTCGGGCTGGGGTGGTATATGCGAGGACCATTACGTGAGGGGCGTCTGGAGCGAGGATCTCCAGCGCGCTCACATAAACTACCTCGAGCTCTTGGCGGTGTTTCTCACGCTGAGACGCTTTCTCCCGCTTCTCAGGGGACATCATGTCCTGGTGAGAACGGACAATACGACGACGGTGGCATATATCAACCGTCACGGAGGTCTGCGCTCCCGGCAATTACACATGCTGGCACGCAGACTGATCCTGTGGAGCAGCGTCCGCCTCCGGTCTCTGAGAGCCACCCATGTCCCGGGGGCTCTGAACCGGGGGGCGGACCTGTTGTCCAGGGGTGCGCCGCTCTACGGGGAATGGATGTTACATCCAGCCCTCGTGGAGCAGGTGTGGGCCCGCTTTGGCAGAGCCGCTGTGGATCTGTTCGCGTCGAGAGAGAACGCGCAATGTCCGCTGTTTTTCTCAATACGCGATCCAGGTGCGCCGCTCGGCGTGGACGCGCTCGCGCACGTCTGGCCGTCGGTCCTCCTGTATGCTTTTCCCCCGTTGGCTTTGATTCCCCCGACTCTGGACAGAGTCAGGGAGCATCGCCACACACTGGTTCTGATAGCTCCGCAGTGGCCGGCCATGCACTGGCTAGCGGAGGTTTATCAGCTCCTGTCGGGGCAGCCATGGCAGCTTCCCCTCCGCAGGGACATGCTGTCACAGGCAGGGGGAGCAGTTTTTCATCCACATCCGGAGCGCCTGGTTCTTTGGGCCTGGCCCCTGAGTGGTGTAATTTAAATACTGCTGGACTCCCTCAGAATGTGATTGACACTATTCAGAGTGCTAGAGCAGCCTCCACTAGGTCTCTTTACGACTGTAAGTGGAGGGTGTTTGAGGAGTGGTGTCAGAAAAAAGGACACATCTCCTTTCAGTGCACTGTTGGTGTTATTTTGTCATTCTTGCAGGACTTGATTGACAAACGTAAAGCCTTCTCCACAATAAAGGTGTATCTGGCTGCAATTGCCGCGTGCCATGTGGGGTTTGGTGGAAAAACGGTCAGCCAGCATCCTTTGGTCTGCCGTTTCATGAAAGGGGCACGCAGGCTGCTTCCTGTTTGCAGGCCGCTGGCGCCCCCATGGTACTTGGCGGTGGTTTTAAATGGGCTCTCCAGAGCTCCGTTTGAACCACTGGAGGAGGTGAGCTTGAAGCATCTGTCTCTGAAGACAGCGCTGCTTCTAGCTTTGGCCTCTGCCAAGCGTGTTAGTGACATTCATGCACTCTCAGTGCACTCCTCGTGCACTCAGTTTGCCCCTGGGAATGCCAGGGTGTCACTGAAGCCCCACCTGGCCTTCGTGCCCAAGGTGGTGGGCTCATGCTCTCCTATTGTTCTTACAGCATTTTCTCCACCGCCATTTTCTTCTCCGGAAGAACGGCGGCTGCACATGCTGTGTCCAGTCCGTGCCTTGCGGATTTATATGGACAGGACAATGGGGTTTCGGGAAGGTGACCAGCTCTTTGTGTCCTGGGCTCGCCCCTGCAGGGGCAGACCCATCACGAAGCAGCGACTCTCCCACTGGATTGTGGGAGCGATCGCCCTGGCCTACACGTGTCAAGGTCTTCAGGCCCCTGTGGGCCTGCGGGCCCATTCTACACGTGGCCTGGCTGCATCCTGGGCCCTGTGTAAAGGGGTGTCAATTCAGGAGATTTGTGCAGCAGCGAGCTGGTCTTCACCACTCACCTTCGTCCGCTTTTATAAGCTGGACATCCCTGCTCTGAGCCTGGCTCATGCAGTACTGACTGCGGGGCTCTCTTAGGGCAGGGGGGAGGGCCTTTCCTGAGAGCTGGTGGTCAATCGAGATAAGCATGTCTGGCAATACGGGAGTTTCCATATCCCATAGTGAGACATCGAAACGAATGCTATGAAAGAGAACTTTAGGTTACTTAACGTAACCCCGGTTCTCAGAGTAGCATGAGTGAGATGTCTCACCAGACAGCCCTTCTTGCTGGGCGAAGCGAGAAGAGGTGCTTATTTTGAGTGACGCTGCGTAGATGACGCAGGCTACTTAAAGGGTAGGTGGCTCCACCCTCGGTGGGCGTCGCGATCACCAGCCAATCAGGATTGGCGTAGTGAGATAAATGCTTCTGAGGCATACGCTGGGGGCATATCCCATAGTGAGACATCTCACTCATGCTACTCTGAGAACCGGGGTTACGTTAAGTAACCTAAAGTTTTCAGTCTGGACTTAAACTGTCCTACAGACTGAGAGGACCTGACATCCAGGGGGAGGCTGTTCCAGAGGGTGGGCGCAGCTACCGAGAAGGCTCTGTCACCTCTAGTTTTCAGCCTGGTTTTAGGGACAACCAACTGGAGCTGGTCAGCTGACCTCAAGTCTCTGGTCGGCATGTAGGGCTGCAGCATATCACTCAAGTATGAAGGGCCCAAGGAGCGCAAACACTATAAAGCGATCAGTAAAATTTTAAATTCTACTCTGAAGCGGATGGGCAGCCAATGTAAAGAGCACAGCACAGGGGTGATGTGCTCCCGCTCCTTTGTTTTAGTCAGTCGATGGGCTGCAGCATTTTGTACTCTTTGCAGACACTGCAGGGCGCCCTGGTCCAGCCCAACATACAAAGCATTACAATAATCTGAGCTTGAAGTTATAAATGCACGGATCGCTCTTTCAAAATCAGACAGGGGAAGATAAGATTTAATTTTGGCCAGAGTCCTCAAATGGAAAAAGCTGGCCTTGATGACAGAACTGATGTGTTTGTCAAATTTAAACAAAGGGTCAACCATCAACCCCAAGTTTTTCACAAAAGGACGACAGAAGGAGGATGTATAGGAGGTGTATGGAATAAATATCCCCAAGTTAAATGTAAGATGAACAGAGTCAACATTTTCGCTTTGGAGCAAAGGCAAACTTTTTTTTTTCCACTTCTCAGTCATTTCGTTTCTGCGAGAGTTGTTAAGGAATCTCACATTCTTTGTTTTTGAATGTAAATACCCAGAGTACAATATTGATGTTTACTATCAATTTCTAAAAGTTGGGAAACTCCAGTACCAGCAGGCATTTAGGAGAGAAATTGTCATCTATGCACTGTCTGATAGCAGCTTCTATCATCAAGAGCTGAAAATGAGCCTGCAAGGTGACTAAAAGGTCACACTCACTGTGGAAAGTTTTCTCAGTAATGTTACTGATTTTCAAAACCGCATTTCAGATTCAGCATTTTATTTTTTTTCCAAGGGCAAATTATAGAAAATTGCTCTTTACGCTTGGTGTCTCTTGACGGCCCGGCTTGCGTGGCCTTTGCCGACCCTCTGATTGCAAAGTGAATAGCAGAAAGAAACATTAGGGTTTTGAGGTATTTCTTCTTCCCAGCATTTCATTTTAAGGCCGTGACTCATTACACACAGAGTGATATTGTCATATTTGTGAGTGAATCAATGTTGGCCTCAGTCTTTGTGGAACATTCACTCTTCACTCTGCTGATGTGATGACCTTTTTTTTAATTTTCTATTTATTTTGTGAAATAAAACCAGCCTCACACTGGGGCAAAAAAAGAGAAAAAGACCTAAAAGAATGGTCAAAGGATAATAAGGTGATCCCACCAGGGTCAAGGAATAAAATGCTGACTTTGCCATGAAGCCGAGTTGTGTTATCGCCACAAATGAGACTTTGGGTTGGTGAATAAATATTAAAGGTACGTATTGTTGAATTAAACTAAATGCTGGATAAAGGTGATAAATTAATGAATAAACAATCTGAACTGGATCGGCATCTGGTAAAGAAACATTAGACTTTCAAGATAAAGTTAAACTCAAGGAAATGATTTTATATTTATTGGAATTATTTGTCACATGATTTTGTGAAATGTAGGATTTCATGTTGTCATTTTATTCTGCGTTTGTATAATTGAAAACTGTGAAAAAAGAAAACTTTCATTGCGTTTTTGTGAATTTTGTGAAAATGCCTCAAGTCTGTCACCTTGAAAAACACAACTTTTCTGAAATGCTGACACTGTACATGCACACTGAGACCTGGCCGGAGTAAACAGCTGTCCTTTACATGGTCAAGTGAATAGACAATAACGACGACGGCTTCCAGAGTAGCATGACTCCCGGTCCATATTTTTCTGGGATTTGGTAGCTTTACAGCTGTCATGTCATGGAGTTGTTGCTACAACAAGAGGAAACGACACATTTTCAACAGCTTTGAAAAAACACCAATAGCGGGCTCTGACATTGGCCATATTCAGTTCAACTTAACTGACTTTTTGACCTAAATGCTCTGCCTCATTAAGAGTGGCATCAATTGCTCTGTATAAAAAAAGTATGACTCTGATGCTCCCTGTCATCATGTGCAGTAAAAACATGACCAACCACTTAGTGCTCTGTGTTAATACAATGTGTGCAAGATTTAATGAAGCGTTTGTATGTTCTTTATAACTTATTCTTGAGTGTTAACTTGAAAATTGTTAGTTTTTGACTGAGACTGGCGCATGAACATTTTTACTGTAGCTTTGAAATGAATAAATTATTGAAGTTATTGGAGTCTTTGAAGGCCTTATTTCTCCATAAGGATACAGCATGTCAGGATCATTGTTGGTTTATTTTAGAAGCAGCACTGCAATGTGTTTGACGTCTGCAGCTCAGCTTTAAAGGTGCATTAAGGAGTTTGCACGTTTTATGCGAAACAACGACCCCTGCAGGCCTTGGGCGTAGCTGCAGCGTAGTAAAACGCTCGTGCCTGTGGCTTGCATCCATGTACGTGCACGGAAGAGGGGAACTAGCTTCCTCGCTTTTTTAGTAGTAGTAGTAGTAAAATTTAAGTTTCTTTTGCCTGGTGGGGTCTGTGCTGGAGTTGAGGCAGTGCTAGAAGCCGGTCTTTTCTTACTTTCTGCAACGTGCATGTGCCAGACCATCCGCCCGGCTCTCCTGCTTCTCCCAGGAAACGCCTATCAATGGCGGAAGCGTGCGAGCGCGACCTCATCTTCTCCGGGCGTGCACGGCTCTGTTTACAGTTTCTGCGATCGGCCTCGCTCATAAAGCTTGTTTTCCGAAACAGTTACAGTTTCATTATGTCAGACTCGACATCGGGAAGTACTAGCTGAAACTGAAGCTCACTGGCTACACAAACACTCTGAATGCGCGTGTGCAAAAAGGAGAAGCTTATTGGGAGTGAGCACGAAGAATGGCCTTACGAAAGCAGCTCGTCAGAATGATTGACAAACAGACCCACCAATTATTTTGATGATCCACCTGGAACTCAAAGCAAATAGAAAATCCTGTATTACACCTTTACTTGTAAGTGAAATTGAACAGGCGTGCTTCACAGGATCAAC
Organism: Salarias fasciatus; assembly: GCF_902148845.1. Lineage (NCBI taxonomy): Eukaryota > Metazoa > Chordata > Actinopteri > Blenniiformes > Blenniidae > Salarias > Salarias fasciatus. The sequence goes on from NC_043758.1 coordinate 23,086,823, forward strand.
TCTTGATGGCAACAGAACACACAGGTCTTTCACAGCTGTGGATGAAATAGATTTTGTTTTTTCACAAATCCTTAAAAATCACTGAAATATCTAAGTTTTGTCGATTTTGACAGATTTCGTTACTTGAATCAGATCTTTTCAAAGCCGTACACTACTTAAAAAAAAGTAATTTACCTAGTGTTAAACATAAAAAGTGAAAACTATCAGCGTCTGTGTGGTTTTGTACAAATGGAAACAAATCTGGCCTCCAGCTAAAACCAGATCCCAGCAGTATTTCCTCAGCAGCTCAGGTGTTGACTTAAATATTTCCACTAAAGACAATCAGAAGGGAATGATGGGACTTATGAAACACCGTTTGCCTGACATTTCTGCTCCACAGACCCCGAGCGATGAAAGATTAATGGGCACATTAGCTCCATTTATTTTGACACTCGTCTCAAACCCAGCTTGACATTTGAGATGTCAGTGACGGCTGATCGTCATGCTTTGCTCACATGAGGCGTTGCCTCGGTAATAAAGACTGAGGAACAACGAGGCCGTCTAATGAAGAACTCATCAGAGTGCTGCAATGAAAAAAAGAATAAAATGGTGCCATCTCTTTTGAAGCTGAGTGACACTGACAGCGGGAACCACGTCGCATTGCTCTGTTTATCTTTGTGTCATTTGGTGTTTTTGCAGGTGTTGCCTCATTTTTTTTTTCTTTTTTCCAGATTGTGTTTTCCCATATGATAGATCGTTCAGTGAAGCACTGAAGTGTGGCCCTTGACTCGAATGAGGAGCGATATGGCTCGGAAAATGGTTGGCGGAAATGCAAAACAGAAGGGATTAGCTTGGAGAGATGTGAAACCAGAGAGCCCTGGAGGGCGAGCGGCGGCACAATTGCAGGGAAATCGGTTCAAGACACTTCTTGGCCCCGATGTCGCCGTGGCAGCATTTACCTCTGCACTGACACATGTTCTTTGAAGTGCCACATTGTCTTCTGTGAGGAGGGTCACGGCAACAAAAAAAAAATACTATTGAACACCTGCATGCTACAGTTAATATACAGTAATTATTTAATGCACTCAGTCAACAAATAATTAAAAAAAATCATCTGCAAGCAGAAATAATTCTTCATATGTTTAATGAACTTTCCCTCAAGGTCTTCCTCACAGCAGAACTGACATCCCACAAAAAGAATGAATACTTCACATCAAGCATCACGCACAGAAAAACTGGAATAAAGTGACGACAGTATTGCACTGATTGTATAATCATAGTTCTTTGAAAGAAAAAAAAAAGGAATTTCAAATTCAGACTTGGAAACAGTTTTGATCTGGAGAAGAAAATAAGATAAAATAGCAGAGTGGAGGAGAGGGAGATCAGTAAAAGAAGATGAATTATTGGGATTGTCACATGATGTAATTCTGTGTAATGTGCCACTTTGAAAGCCATTCACTGAAAATAAACAGTGTACTCTCACACAGCAGAGCCTTCCATTTTTACTCTTGGAGGGAACTTTAATTATGCTCCCTCCTCGACTGTCTTGGTGACGTCAAGGCTTGGTTAGCCCAAATTTTTTTAAAACTGAATGAAGGGAAAACTGAGATCATTTTATTTGGCAGTTCCCTCATTGACTTGGGACCTCTCCAAAATCCTTCGTGTCCCGAGGTCACCAGCCTTGGCGTCACCATTGACAGCGATTTTAAACTTGATAAACGGGTCAATGCGGTTTTAAAATCGAGCTTTTATCACCTTCGTCTTTTATCTAAGACAAAACCGTTTTTGTCTTTTAATCTCTTTGAACAGGTTGTGCATGCATTTATTTCTTATCGTCTGGACTACTGCAATTTTTATTGCAATTATTACACGGGTATAGGCAAAAATGCACTGTCGCGGTTGCAGTTAGTCCAGAACTCTGCAGCACAACTTTTAACGGGGGCCAGAAAGCGCGAACATATTACCCCAATTTTAGCTTCTTTGCACTGGCTCCCTGTTAATTTTAGGATTGATTTTAAGATCCTTTTGTTTGTTTTTAAAGCTTTGAATGGACTGGCCCCTCAATACATCACCGACTGCCTGCAAATTTACACTTCAGCACACGCTCTGAGGTCCGAGGGCCAGTCCCAGCTCGTGGTGCCTAAGACGAGACTTAAGACTAGAGGGGACAGGGCATTTGCTGTGGCTGGTTCTAAACTTTGGAATGCTTTGACCCTCCACGTCCGAACGGCCCCCACTGTGGACTGTTTTAAGTCTCGTCTTAAAGGTGCTGCAGGCAGGATTTTGCTAGTCAATGCTAATTTTTCTGTGTTTTCTTTGGATTAAATGTTAGAGTATCCATTGATAATCCTTTAGGAGTGCAGCATAATTGCACTACCGTGAGGGCGCAGCGTTTCCATCTGTCTCTGTTCTGGGCTGAAAAGGAATCTCGACAGCTCCAGGTATCTTTGACCAATCAGAAGATCCCCTGAGGCTCGAGCCGTGATTGGTCGAGGGGCGTTCGTCGCACGTTCTTGTGGGAGGGGCTTAACTTGCGTAAGGGCGTGATGTCAGAGAAAACAGGACAGGATTGGCTGTATTGGGTTTCAAATCGCCATCTTAGATGGGTCAAATCGCCAAGATGGCGGAGATGCCGAATCCTGCCTACAGCACCTTTAAGGCCCACTTTTACTCTTTGGCTTTTAATGCTGCGTCAGTTGTGTGGTCCTCTGTGTCTTTTATTTTTGTCTTATTTATGATTTTATTTCAAGTTTTTATTTTATCTTTTATTCATTTTATGGTTTTATTGTTTGTATTTGTTTTCATTTTGTTGTTCTTGTGCAGCACTTTGGAGACTTTTGTCTGTTTTAAAAATGTCCTTTGTAAATAAATGGGATTGGATTGGATTGGATATGCTGTTTTTGAAAATTATATTTTTTTTTTGCCAAATCCATATGTAGCTGTCTTTGTAAACATGCAAATGATACTACAACTGTAGTAAGTTAATAACTTATTTGTTCCAGTCTGATCGACTGAGTCAATGCTTCCATTGCCATTAGTAACGAAATAGGATAAGGATGCAATTTAACGAAATGTACTTTTATGACAAATCGCCCTTAAATCTTGTGATCTACTGAGCAGTTATTGTCAAATTAATTCAGGTTTGATTGCCATCGTCCCTTTGGTCAAGCTCTAGATTCCTGCTGCTGTTGTCTATATGTTAAAGTGTCTGTATGGTTCTTCATTTCCAAAAATAAGAATAAAATCCATCCATCTGAGGACGTACATGATCCGATCTTAGAAATTCAAATAAACAAGTATGAATAACATTGATTTAACAGTAGGAGTGTAACGGTATTTGTATTCGTCCCGTACCGTCACGGTACGGGGGTCACGGTTCGGCACACACAATCACACGACGAATACACCAGTGAGTAAAAAAAAAAAAAAAATTCCAACCTTAGATGGCGGTAATGAGCCTAAAAGCTGCCGGCAACCACCATTATCACAGAAGAAGAAGAAGTAGAACAAGCATGTCCAAACATGAACAAACAAAGAAGAAAGTACAAGCGGAATGAGAGCTGCAGCGTGTGGCGGAGCGGATTAAACGGGAGAGTATTTGTTCCGCGTGCGTTCCCTCATACGGAGTGACGTGTGACGTGCCAGTAAACGGGAAGCAGCACAGTCAAAAAACCAGCAGTGGTGGAAAAACACTTTTTTAATACAAAACCCCGACATAAAAAACATTGGAGAGGCGAGATGGAACCAAATCGCGCAACAGCGAGTTGTATAAAGAGCTCTATAGCAGAATACGAGCGATCGCCGGCTGGTGTTATGGATTAACTGGTTCCCGTGTTAACGAATGACAGCGGAGGTCTGTGTAAACACATGCTGATTACAGCAGTTGTTAAAGTAAGACTCACAAAAGACTTTAAACGTATACACTCACTGTAACTGTCGATAACCGACGTTCGCCAGAACGACTAGATGTTTCAGTCATTATTGGTCACAAGTTAAGACGGGCACCAGTTAATTCGAAACATCGGCATACGGCGCAGAGCTCACACCGAGACGTGCTGCTCCGCACGGTGGTGCTGCGGTCAAGGGAGCAGCCGCTCCTTCAGCAGCATATCATGGAGATTTTGGGACATTATTTGAGCAGATATCAGCAGATAAAAACTCTCTGCTTGGCGCTGAGGACTGCTGCTGCAGAGAGGAAGACCTGCAAGTTCCTCGTGAGACTTTGTGCGCATGGATGCTTTGTATGCTGTACATGAATACACTCGCGTTTAATACTATTGTTTACAATCGGATTGAAAAAACACCATGCAAACTGGGCCAATAATGTGTCGCATGGGAAAGCTTGGGAAAAATGTTCTGGTACATTTGTGAGCTTTTTTTACTTTTCCCCACTGTGCCGAAAAACGTACCGAACCGTGACCCTTACACCGAGGTACGTACCGTACCGTGGCTTTTGTGTACCGTTACACCCCTATTTAACAGTAGATCTAAATTTATTCTATATAACAATGTGCAGTATAAATGTGTTGGTGGTACGGGAAGTTTCTGCCAAATAATTGTCATTTGTCTTCTTGTGAATATTAAAATTTTACGATTAGACCCTAAAACGAAAAATTAATTTTTGCTTTAGTTCTTAACTAACATAAATAATTCATTTCGTCATTAAAAAAGGACAAAAAAAAAAAAAACTATTGAAAAGGTTCTTTTATTTGCTTTTAAGTGAACATCTTTGACACCTTGTTACCTCAAAAAGTGTGTCAGTGTTATTGTAAGCCTCTTACCTCCCTCCTCTTTAATTTTGAATGGTGCAAATAATCACTTTAAGTGTGTGAAAAGGAAATGCAGAGTGCCACAGTGTAGCCTTTGATCTCTTCAGTGTGGTGAGCCATGTCTACAAGTAGAACACATTTCCTCTCTTATTTTTCCTCAAATTTTGCTTTATGTCTTCTCTGGCAATCCCATGCAGGTTTATCTTCAACGTTTTTTGGTATCCGTCTGAAACTTTTCATCCTTTTGGAGATGGAGTAAATGGAAATCCGGAGCAGCTGGAAGCCTCTTTGAGTCAGACGAGCCCGGGGCAAAAATTGCTGCTACTTTGCTCTCTCACACACTGCTGAGGTGCTACTGTCACTCAGCATTCACCGTCACTGGCATACAGCTGTTTTATTCAAAACTTCCTTGGTGGCAGCTTCAGTCGTGTCTTCTTCCCCTCACTCCTTTTTTTAATGAAAGCTGATATATCAGGCAGATGGACGGGTGCATCGAAGCCCTTGCTCGCCATCTGATCTCCCCATTCATAAAACACCATGACCCTCAAACACACCACAACTTGGAAGGTCACTGCCACAGTTGGTGCTTTCCTCCAGCATTTTCCACATTTTGCAAGTAAAGATACATTTTTGAAGCAGACTGGAGTTCTTTCAGTGTAGTTGAGACACTTTCCGTGTGAGACTTTTGAGTCCTGAATAAAAGCAGTAAAACACAAACAAAGATGGAGTGTGTCTGAGCAAACAGAAGATGCTGACATGGCAGCAAGACTCTTCTTTCACTCACTGGAGTCGATACCAACTAGAACCTTCTTTAGAAGCAGTCGATGGGTTGAACCGGACCTCCTTTCAATAATAATCAACATTGATTCATGGTCATACAGAGACTGGTGCATTCAGGGTCAGCTGCAGTTCATTTTCTGAGGATTATCATGATTTAGTTTGACTTTTCCAGCACTGATGCATATCTGTAAAGAGCATTGTCATCGTGTTAAGTGACTAACCAGAGCAGTTACTCCTGATTTTGGTCTCTACACATCTAAATTGGAAGGTTTGATGAATCAAGGTTTATTTTTCTTTCTTTTTTTTGTTACTGTGTTGGCGTTTGACCTGAAATAAATATGTTCCAGATACCTTTGACATTTATTGGTCTTTTTAAAAGACACAGCATTCCAGATTAATTTCCCTTCAGTGTCCTCTGTGCCCCTTTTTTGCATAATTCATAGGTTAAGCACAGGAGTGAATGGTTTTAGACTCTCTTTCGCTAAAACAAGTGAAGAGCATAGATCGAGGGCCTTTTGAATCTGTTGAAAACTCCAGTTCACGTAATGAGCTCAGCCAGTGCTTTGTATTAAGATCCTTGATTTCTAATGTTTTAATTAATTTATTTTTTTCTGAGACAAACTCTCAAACATGGTTGTGTTGAAGATAGATGAACTTCCTTTGTGTTTCAGGATGATTTCTCACTCCTAGACTTTAAATTAGTTGATTCTTTTCCTGCCTGGCGGTTCTCTTTGGACTCACGCTGAACTGAGTCATTTAACAGCCAACAGTGCTGTGCCCGAATACCCAAAGTGAACGATATCACAGCAAAAGACATTGAAGCTGTTCAGGCACACATTTTCTGTTTCAGTGGTGTAAAATCTGTGCACAAAACACGGTTCAAAGAGGATGTACTTAATGTGTCAATTAATCATTGATCTGTTTTGAACGTGACGTAGGTTCAGTCGATTATGTGCCAAATAGTGGAAGGGAGGCTTTTTCTCACCCCAAATAATTAATAAACAAATGAATGTTTCTGAACTATGTGACATTTCTGAGATATGTGCTTCATTAAAAAAAAAAAAAAATAATAAAAATAACAGCCGTCTGAATACCATAAGGAATATTCCAAGTATCACAACAACGCAATAGTAAATTTACTCTGATAACTGAAAGTTTTCTTCTGAATGTTAGAACTGAGTATGGGCACCATGCAACAAATAAAGCAAGACTGTATGACAGGTCGCAAAAAGGACACAGCAGAATCTTGTCGTACATTCCGATTCAGATGCAGAGACTATTGAGTGGAAAGAGTCATGGAAGCAATTGGAAGCAACATATACAACTGAAACTTGTAATAAAGACTTTCGTATAAATACAAGATGACAATCAGAAAATGAAATTGTGTTGATCGCCTGGAACTTTCACTTTATTGCTTTCATTTTGCACATATTTACTTACACACATTTACACATATATATTTTAAGACATGTTTTTGATAACCTAACATGAGACATGTCAATAGATCACGTGAATCTGATTGATCAAGGGGAATTTTCCCTTCTGTTGTTACTACTCTCTCTTTTCTTTTCTTTCTTTCTCATCCTTTATTCATCTTGTCTCTCTTCTGACATTTCTGTTGAGGATTTTGAGGGTTATCTAGTTTCCCTGTGTACACAAGATGATTGACTGCTTGGACTGACATGCCTGTAAAAATCGTCAGTCTTCAGAATAGTGTAAAATACTGTCCAATATGTTACCTTTGAAGAGATTAGGGCTGCCACAAACAATTATTTTGGTAGTCGACTAATCACCGATTATTTTTTCGATTAGTCGACTAACCGCATCATATATAAATTAAAGTAAAACATAGTTTATCGCACCACCATGAAGCTGCTCTTATATAGCCACAATTAAATTTCAGCTTTTAAGTGTTTAAGGTATATTCTAACTAAAAATAAAGACAATTCAGACATAGTTCATTAAACCTTTATTGAAATATGCAACAAACACTTGTTTAACTGTGTACCATAAAGTGCAAATACTTGAGTAAAATAAGGAAAGGGCACTTGCCTAAACAACACACAAAGTTAATTTTTTTTCTTAATTTGTGTTTGGCATCAAGCAGCCAAGGAATTATTGAAGTTTTCGTCTCACTGACTCAAAACAAAAGTGCATTTTGTGTTCAGTGCTCAACTGTATACAACTTTATTACACTCTGACTCTACATAATCCCAAAATTCACAGGGCTCTGGTTCACAGCCAGGAAAATCAGCATTTCTACATGTGTTGAGACAGGCTCGCTCTCTTTTGGGAGCATATGTTCTGCTGCAGAGAAAATCCACTCCGATGGGGTGGAGCTCTGAAACATAACGTCAGAAAACATTAGCGCGACATCACTTAAGAAGTAAAACACATCACTGTTATAACGTTACAGAAAACATGAAATGTGTGCTAAAGGCAGCTAATGAATCAAATCGTCACCGCTAATGTTAACGTTGACAGCTATGAGTAAATAGCAAGTTAGCCCTCTATGTTAATATTATTAGCTTACCGAGACGACGGTCAATCATCGATGTCACGAGCCACGACTTGCTTCTGTTTCGGCTGCTCATGCATCGCAGTTGTGCTGCCGTGGAAGGCAAGTGCTGTCCTGCAGATACTGCATTGCACACTTTTCTCTGAGGTTTTCTTGTCATGCTCCCACACTTTGGAGCTCCACTGCAGCCAGGTAGCCATGACACCAGTCTGGTGTCGTCGCGGCTGACACGACTGCGCATGTGTGTCAAATACAGAAAGGCAGACGCGGCAGTGGAAGGTGCCGTGGCAGTTTCGAGACAAAAACAATTTAAAAAAAAAAAACAAAAAACCCCCCGACTTGTCGACAATTAAATTAGTCGTTGATGATTTTAATAGTCGACATAATCGTGATTAATCGACCAATCGTGGCAGCCCTAGAATAGATTTAGGCTGAATCCCATTTCACCCCTTAACCCTCCCCCTTGGCCCTTCCCCTCGTTTTGCGCGTTCACGTGGAGGAGTAGGAGTGTCCCAATTGTCAGTATGACGTAGGGGTAGGGCCAAGAAGGAGGGCCAGTCACCCCTCCAAAAGGAGATTCTCCCGAGGCACACTTCAAACGGAGGGTTATGATCCAGTGGCGGCTGGTGGTGAGAGGCGCTTGTTTTGTTCGCCTGCACCGTCAGTGGCAGGCGGGATTAGTTCACTTCCGCATTGGCGTGAGCGATCGTTTCCACACCCGCGCATTCCAGGCGCATTCCAAACACAACAGACGATTATTTTCAATAAACTGGTTTCTTCAACACTGCCCGCCTATAATGCGTGGGTGGGAAACGAGCGCTCCCGCCAATGCGGAAGTGAACTAACCCAGCCCGCCACTGACGGTACAGGCGAACAAAACAAGTGCCCCTCGCCACCAGGCCGCCACTGGATGACAGATTTCCCAGAAAACCTTCCAAGATCGGCAAGATGGCGGCGTCTGCAACAAAAGAACTTCATAAATGTCAGTATTTTGTCAATTAATAAAGTTTTAAATTGTCAGAAAAACCTTCTTCGGCAAACAATTGTCGCTTCTGCATACGTCATCGGCAGCGGCGACTACTGATGACGTACGCGATTGTCGGAGGGGTGTCCCAATTCGGAGGGGTTTACTTTTGGCCCTACCCCTTAGCACTCCGTTTCATAGGGGTAGGGGCAAGGGGTCGGGCTAGAAAGAGAAATGGGATTGGGCCTTAGTTCCTCGCTTTCAAATCATATTGTGTTTCAAGGATACAATTTAAATTGTTCAAGGACAAAACATAAAGCTGCATTTACTTCGAAAGCAGTTATTTAATTATATATTTCTGTTGTCTTGATACCCTCGATGCAATAGTTATTTCATCTATTGTCACGGGAGCAAGGGGGAGGCTCAGGTGCAGAAAGGCTAACCAACACAAGAAGTCTGGGTTTAACAGGTTTAATAGCTGGTCCGGTCCGAGGGCGGTGAGGCGAGGTGCTGCTCCAGCCAGCAGTGATAGACTGGTCAGAGGCGGGTGCTGCGCCACCGGCAGCCGAGGACTGGTCAGAGGCGAGGGACTAATTCTGTGGCAGGCGAGAGATGGACAGGAGCGGACCAGGCTGCAGCAGAAAAGGTACGGAGTCAGAGGCAACCTGAACAGGAAGCCAGACATACAGGAACTCTGGTGCCACTAACTCAGGGAGTTCAACGATCCAGCATTGGAGTGTGGACTGCAGCCAGCTTATATAGGCTGGGAAGCAGGTGGACCAGACGAGGCCACACCCTGGACAGGTGTCTCCAGACAGGAGAGGAAGGGAAAAAAGCAGCAAAGCAGGGCGACTCCAAAGCAGCAGAGAAGCGGGCATGACATCTATTCATGTATTCAGTATTCTAATCCTCCTGTTGAATTTCTATCGTCTGGCTCAGTGCGAATGTTTTCATTGGTTTTTGATCTTGGTTTCTCATCGTGTTCCTCCTGCCTTGTCTGCACATCAAAGCCTCTGGCTTGAATCCTGCTCTCAAAGACCTCCAGTCAGAGTTTTGGATGTGTTCATTGACTCCTCTTCAAATTCATATAATCTGCATTTGAGTCTTTGCTTGCCCAGAGATGCATGTTAACATTCAGGATGATTCTCACATTTGGATTAACTCTGTCAGATTTGCCAAATTCCTGTTGTTGTGTCAAACATGTCAGGATGCTGCAGACTCTGCTCTGCCATTAAACCCCATCGGCTCACCCTGGAGGGTCCCCTTGGTGATGTTTGCCAATTGTGCTGTGTTGGGATTCACATAAGCAGTGAATTACTGTGACAGGTTTCTGAAAGTAATAATCCGCACTTAATGCATCAAAACCAAAAGGAATCATCCAGTTTACCTAACAGGTCTTTAATAACAAATACGTTTATTCACAGATGATTCATCCACAAACACGATCTAATTACCATCTACAGAAGGCCTGCTAAACACAGAATACACACAGCCGGTGTGTGTGTGCGCCTGAGTGTGCAGGTGTAGATTTTACTGTGGGTGATGTGGGGAAGCACCCAGAGCACAATCACTGATTTCTCAAGTGTGAAGTAACCAGATTTAGGGACAACATGTTTGTTTGTTTGTTCGTTTTATTAAGATCCCCATTAGCCACTGTTAAAACAGTTGCTATTCTTCCTGTGTGACACGGCCTTTGTTGGGCAGCGCATTATTTTATTGATGACCTTTGTTCTGAGTGCCATGCGGCCCAACGCTTGGCTGCTCGTACAGGCCGAAATTCCTTTGGAACTGCTGGCCCACCTGCCGACAGATTTCAGAAAGAAGACAATAGAAAGTTTGTAGTGAAAATGTAATGTATGGCCCATCACAACTGAGAAACATCAGAGGCAGTAAAGTCACTCCTACCAGCTGATTTGGACTCACAATTTCATCATCCAGCTTCATATTTGTAAGAACAAAAAACAAAAGTCTTCAAATCCGACTGACCGCCGTTATCCTCAATAACATTTTTTTTAAATGAAGGCACTGATCAGCATAAACTTGCAAAATATCCCAAAGGCTGTTTTTTTCACACCATTCAGGGTTTTTTCTGATGTTTATTATTATTATCATTATTATTATTATTATTTTTAATCTTTCTATGATATTGAAACAGCTTGCTGCTTTTTCATACTTAACATCTAATCATTATAGAGAAGGTTTTTTGGATTTTAGATTTGTCTGAAAAGTAGCAGAATCAGCCTATTGTGACAACAGAGATCTGTAGGAAAACCAGTCCTGGCCACTTGATTGTTGACACAGACTTTGTTGTATGACTTTGGTGAGATTCTGTCTGGAATAATGTACGGAGGACAAACCTCAGCTCCAACAGCTTAACAAGCATCGCAGTCACATGGTTACAAATCCCTCTCTGTGAGGCAGTTGGCTTTTTATCAGCCCCTCCAAGACGTTACGATGCTTCAGTTTCAAGAATTGATTTCAATTCAACCAATATCCGTGAATTCTTCACAACTACATCATCACATCTTCCTGGAGGGACTGTTCCATGTTGAAAGCCACTGTGGAGCTGATGCTGATATGGTTGAGGTGGGGGTTGGGGGGTCGGGGTGTCCACTGACAGCATGTCACAAATGGTGCTGACATGTCGCTGAAGTGGCTGATGGGCTCACAAATCAACTGGAAATCATTAAAATCCTTTGATCCATTCAATTAGCACAAGGCATTCATTTCAGTGTGTGCGTGCGTGCGTGCGTGCGTGCGTGCGTGTGTTTCAGGGAAAAGTACAAGTAAACATTTCAGGCAGAGCCTGACAGTTGTGTTTCAAACATTTGTTTGTTGCCTATGCTGGACTTTTCTTTTGTTGGCTTCACCTTCAAGTGTTTTTACCTGGAGGGACCGGCACCCTCACTTATCCCTGCTGTCTGATACTCACCCCAGTCACTGCGCTCCGGCCCTGCTGAAGCCAACTGCTCTCAGGCATTTGATTAAATGCGGCCATTGACTCCCACAGGAAGTGAGTCAAGTCCAGAGTCACCTGATCAGAGCTGCCAGACTCCCTAATGGACAGAGTAGAGGTCAGAGGCATCAGAGGCGGGGTGGGGGGTTGTAGGAGGTAGAGGGTCATATGAACAATGGAGGGGATGAGAGGTGGGAAGAGATGAGACAACTTAAAACACGCACGCACGCGCACACACACACACACACACACACACACACACACACACAGACTGAGATACATCTACCACACTATTGTTCCTGACTCACTGGCAGTGTCCCGAGGCCCTCAATATTGGAACTTTAATGATGAGGAGTGAAAATGTTTCATTAAAAAAAAAAAAAAAAAAAATGCTTCTGACTTTAAAATGGTCATTTGGTCATTTCTGTAAAGGCTGCTGACTTCTACGTGTGCAGCTGTTCGTGTTGTGTTACTTAGTGTAAAGACGGCTGCTGTTCTGCTCCAACAGAGAGCCCCAACGAGTAATCAATAGCAATCACACACTCTCTGCCTGCAGTGTAGATTGAGACAGGACGAAAACCAAAAAGTGTGGGATGTGGAAAAAAGAGTCACAACTGTGTTTTAAGATCAGTAGACTTTGTAATGAGGAAATACAAAACACCTACACTTACTACCATCAACATGTTGTCGTTTTTAAATTTGTTTCACTTGTGCAGCAGATGTCTTAATCGTCAGCTATATTGTTTCTCTATTGCAAACAAATCACCATAAACTTTGTTTAATGAGCTACTTGTCATGACAGACAGGAGTAGAATAAGATCAGAGCTGTGTGGTGCTGATAGTGTCAGCAGGTCTTATTCAGAAAATGCTCTTCATGCAGATCAGATCTCAGGTGGATGGTGAGTGTCTACCATCTCCATTAATAATAATAAAAATCAGACTCGCATGCAGTGCTTTTCTATTGCATGTTAAACAAATAAGAGATGGCTCAGGATCTGAGGCCAGTGTGGACTGTGTGGACCTTCTTCTAGCTCATTATCTCTCTGCAGCCTGCGGGGAATGTTCAGCTGACTCTAACGTACCGCCTGCATTCATGCAGGTTAAAGCAGATGAACTTGAACAACTTTAGTGTACATTCTTTAAGAGGCATTTAAGTGGAACTTGGACTGTTGAAAGACAATTATTGATTTTTCTTTGAGACGTAACCAGACTCACTATTGAGTTCTAACTCTTTTGTTTCGGTACTTTTGTGTGTGGCTTGTTGTCAAGTTACTTTCTTTCAAATAGTTTGTAACAGTATGATAACCTCACAGTAATGATATATGCCAGCCTCACGGCCAGACAAACTGATCGGTTTCGTGGGTCAAGGTCTTTCTGTGTGGAGTATGAGTGCAAGAATTTTCAGGGTTTCTCTTCATTACAAAAAGTCAATAAAAAAAAAGGCTGCTGTTTGAGAAAAATTGTTCGTTTTGAGGTGATAAACAATTAAAGTCCGAGTAAAGCAAAATCTGCCGTTTTCTAAACACCTTAAATAGGTCATCAATGTATTTCTTTACATTTAAAAGCCATTCCAACATTAATGATTTAATTTTGGAGGTAGACTTCACAGACTTTTTCAGCGCTTCAGTGTAGAGCCATTTGAAATCCGTGTTAACGGAATCGCGGACGGAATCGCAGAAATGACCAATAAAAACGGAATTGGAATAAAACGCGAAATATTGCGGAATTCGTCCTAATCTGGTCTGTAATTCAGTTTTCGGGAGAAAATGGAACCTTATAGTGCAAAGCAAACATGCCGGGGGGACCGCCCGAGCTGCTGCAACGTGTACGTCACTTCCACAGCGCAGCTAACATGCTAAAGGTGCGTTCACAACGCCAAATGCTTTCGACGATTTTGCGTCAAAATACAATTGAAAACAAATGTGAACGCGCGTTCCAGCCACGACAAGACGCGACGCAACAACACGATGTCCAAGCGAGCTGCTCCCTCCCCTCTCACACATTCAAAAAAGTTATGAAACTCCACGCTAAGCGCTAAATACAGAGCAGAACAGAACACGGACTTTTATGCCTCAGGGGATAAGCTTTTTTGTAAATACTGTCAACGTACTGTGGACTGGATTCGCAAAGACACATGCGACTAATTGAAAAGTATTTCTTTGTTGCAGGACTTTAAACATTAAATGGACTGTTATATCCTATTAAATTGTGGACATTTATTCATTTCCACTTACCAGACACCTTTTTTATGGTAAAAATGAGCATAAAAAACAAAATACCAAATTCAGAAATATTAAAACGGAAAAAACGGAATTTGGGAAAAAATAAAACGGAATTGGGGAAAAAATAAAACGGATTTCATATACTTCTACTTCTGTGTTCAGGATTTAATGGGCGTGTTAGAAATCAGGGCCACGTTACGTAGCGGGGCCCTCATTAGCATAAACCCGCCCCGGATGCTGAAGCGATATAAATACATCTAGCACATTAGCATCGGTGGTGTTCCCGCTAGCTTTCGAGTCTCGGATAGCATCTCGTCCGACAGTTTGCAGCTAGCTAACCAGTCAATCAGTCAGCTAACCAGGCATGTCACCTCCACGCCGCTCATGCATCTTTCCTGGGTGCCACAGTGTGCAGTGTAACAATGCCATCAGCGGGAGAGTCCGGAGGTCTCCAAGCCAGCGTAGGAGCGCTGCGCGCTGGCCGAGGGGCTTGCACGCGGCCGCTGGAGCTCTCCCGTCAGTGGGAGAGCTCCGGATCTCCGCTCCCGGGCTCCGTGCCAGCCGCGGAGGGCGCAGGAACCGACCGCACGGCTCCTGGATCCCGCTCCCCGGCGGAGAACCACGGTCCGCTGGGGAGCGGAGAACCGCCATGTCAGCCCCGCCCCCAGCGTTTCACAGCAGCGAGAAGTGCGTTTTTCCATGATGTTGAGACCTTATTTTTTTACACTTAGAAATGTTTTTAATCATTCAAATTTGGCTCAGTGGTTGATGACACATGTTTATGCAGTGTGACAAACTCATAACACAAATTTATTTCTGCTTTACTCGGACTTTAAGTCTAGACTTTTTAAGTATTCCTGTCTAATATTAAGCACACCTATTATCTCACAATAAATTTTGCACAAATACTGTAACTACAGAAAACAGGTAAACTCAGTTGTGAGAATAAAGGCCCTGTTTGTTCAACAGTGTTTTCAAGTGAAAATAGAAAACTTCCTTTACCATTTGGGTGTAAATTGATGCAGCGACAGTGCTACGAGCCACTGCAATTGAAGCTTTTGAAAACGGCCCCCAAGGGGAAACTCTGAAAATGAATTATTGTCAGTCACTCGTAATTGCAATCCGACTTTGTCATCTTGTTCATACCAATGCCACGTTGTCGCCTTTGTTGATGTTCATAGTGAGCTATTCTCTGCAGTATTGTGTGGTTTCATTTTAAAAAAACAACCAGCAACACCCATTAGTGACTCTACATGAGAACTACACCTTTTTCAGGGTTTGTGACATTTTCGTGGTAACATTGTTTTGAAAAGGGATCATTACCTTGGTTTCCAAAACGGTGGATTTCAGAAGCCGTGCAACTGATTCGGGACATCCTGCTAATCATGAACGGGGGGGGGGACAAGCACGTCATATGTGCTCCTTGAAACACAGGATGTTACACAGTGGAGCTGTGAAAATCAGCATCTTCGGATTTTAGCAATGCATCTTGTTATATGTGTGAAAATTTATGTCTCTCACACTCAGGTAGAAGTTCAACCGTGGATAAGCTGGTGCACAAACTTTCCACAAAATAGTTGTCTACCTGATCACACGACTTGAATAGGTGGAAATACACACATTATAGACAAAATAGGTTTGAGTTCCAAACAGCCCATTTAAGTTTCACACCTTAAATAAACTGTATCTGTTCAGACGAAAGGTTTCTTACTTTACTCGCTCTGAAAGAGAAGCATGTTTCTGTCGAGCCATTGATCAGTTCATGTACGAGGTCGTTGAGCATCCTGCCGCTGCACATTACACTGTGCTTAGCGAGGCAGAAAAAGGGCGAGCATTGTCAGCTGGGGGCAAGATGGGCAGCCATGGCAGGCGTGTTTGTCATCTCCATGTCTGCAGGAAAAGACATCTGGAGTGTTGGGCGAACTCTCACTCTTTCAGTTATCCAGCAAACCTAAGAACTGTAGCCAAGAAAAAAGAATCCAAACTAGTTGCTCCTCTTTAGCAACTGATGTGCAAAGTCTTATTGGGGTTTGTCGCTTTTTTTGAGTTACCATGTTAACTTTATTGTTTGATTTCCTCCAATGATTTATCTTTCGATGCATCATTTTTTCATACTTAACATAAATTTTTATAAATCCAAAATCCTTTCACTAAATTTAATGATGTTCTTATGGCCAATCTTTGCTATGGGTCTCTGATTTTATCTATCATCTCTATTTTCATTGTCTGTAATGCTGTATTGCAGTCATTTCAAAGCTTATCACAACTTATCAATCGTGATTTGTTTCAGTGGGACAGTAACATTTTCACATGCAGCAGAAGATACATTTTAACTTAAACTTTATAACTTTTTCAAAGCACCCTGACTCACATGTCAATATAAATGGACGAAATGCAACTTTTTGAATGTTGCTACTGTGCATAATCACCACGGCTTTAGTATTTTTTTTTTTTTCCCCACACATGAATGAGTAGTAGTTACAGTTACTGTCTCCAGAGTGTCACAACTCCCCTATTCTCCTGGGTATTGATGATTTTATAGTTGAAAGTCGGTTGTAACAGCAATTCGAGGTTTTCATCTGTCTGTTCAGTGGAATTGCTATTGTTAATGTTTATAGCAAACTGTTCTCTGCATGCTTGTATGTGTGGCTTCATTACACACAATAATGAGGACTCGTGACCCGGCATGCTAACAACATCGGCTCAAAGACAATTTGATGCATGGACAGATTAGGTGATTGACCCTAAAATGTGGAGGTTAGACCCACTGATCCACAGCCTCCTGATGCCATTTGCTTGATTCTCTTCCATAAGATCCTTTTGATATGTTAACTTTTTTGACAAGCTCTTATTTTTCTTCTTAAAATTAACAGCTTCAAGCCCAGTGAAAACAAAATCGATCAATTACAAAGTTAAAAAAAAAAAAAAAAAAAGAAACAATCAGTCCCATAAGCTTTCATTGCACAAATATCAATGAATGTTTGAGCTTCACTGAGCAGAATGTGTTGTGGTTCATGCTGAGTTTTAAACTGTAATTTTGCTTTTAGATTCATATGCTGATATTTTCCTCTGCTCATTGAAATTTAAATCATGAGGGTTTGTGCTTACCAGCGTAATTTATGCCATCATAAGTATATTGGAGGCAATTTTTTTCTTTGATTTTCTTTTATTTTTCAATGCCAAGTCGTCAGACTGTTGATAGTCATCTGAACATAAAATGCCATCACATTTAGCTGTTTAATATCCTTGTGGTGAGCTGTCCCTCTGAAAGACTTCAGCTGCTGTAAAATCCCCATCTGTTTATGTCACAAATTGGAAATAGCTCTTGCGGAATGGTAAAAATGCTGTGCTGCCGAGATGGGATGCTTAAATGAAACGGGGTTGTAAGATTTCACTGTATGATGTAACTGTTTCATTTGTGCAGGGAGTGAAATGCAGGCAATGATCAACAATTTGAATCCTGATAAGGTGGTGCTGAAGGATATATATGTACTAGGGCTGCACAATTAATCGAATTTTGATCATGATCACGATTTTGGCTGCTGCGATTAAATTTAGATGATTGTCGCGATTTTTAAATTGAAAAAATGGGCTCTGTTGCGTGTCAAATCAAGCACTTTTTTAATGCAACAATCAGCCAACCACCAGGGGGCGACCTGAGTCGTGTAGCTCCTGCTGCCTTCAGGGACACTCCGTAAAAGTAGCTGCTGATGGACGCCACTGCGGTGTCTCAGTCAGCTGTTAGCTTAGCTGTTAGCCACCGATGAACTAGCTGGCTTTGAACGATTCCTTCATGCTCAAACATCAGTCGATGGAACGCATCTCAACTTCTGTACCGGTGGAAAGAAGATGTAAACGCTGAGCGTCTCGGACAGAACGGGAAAAGCTGTTATTGACGGACAGTTCAGGATGTGAGTGGCGTAGCAGCGGCTTGGAGAGAACGAGGGAATCATTGTTCTGGGAGGTTTCATTTCTGGGTTTAGCGTGGCTGTTTACTGTTCTCTTGTTGTTCAGTGATCATCGTGTTGCTCTCAGGGGTTAGAATGCAGCAAGCTCAGCTGTGAGGCGTTCAGGTTCCAAAGTCATAATCCGGCTCTTTTCAGAACAGAGGTCTGGTCAAACATTTGTAAAAACTCACAGTCGGCGCGTCTATATGTTCGTTTCTAAGGGAAAGCGATCGTTCACAACATTGACATGGTTCTAAATAGTTGTTTAGATTCTAATTAAAACATCTTCAATTATGTGCGCATGCACACCAGACTTCGCTGAAGTGCTGAAGATGCACATCTTCAATTTGACACTTGTTTGTTTAAAAAAAAAGTGCAATAAAAAGGTATGTTTTACATAACATAATGAATAATCGTGATTACAATATTGACAAAAATAATCGTGATTATCATTTTGGCCATAATCGTGCAGCCCCAATATGTACACACATAAACTGTGTTCTCGCCAACCCAGCGGTATTGTGTCTGTCTCCTTCAAGCTCGAGTCCTCTACCAGAAGCCTGGGAGCTTGAGGCTTGAGGGTTCTGCGCAGGTTCTTAGCTGTTCCCAGGACTGCGCTCTTTTGAACAGAGCTCTCAGATGTTGTTCCTGGTACCTGCTGGAGCCATCCTCCCAGCTTGGGGGTTACTGCTCCCAGTGTCCCAATCACTACTGGTATCACTGTTGCCTTCACACCCCACACTCTCTCTAGCTCTTCCCTCTGCCCTTGGTATTTCTCCAGCTTCTCGTGCTCCTTTTTCCTGATGTTGCCATCACTTGGGATTGCTACATCTATCACCACAGCTGTCTTCTGCTGTTTATCCATCACCACTATGTCAGGTTGATTGGCCATCACCTGCTTGTCAGTCTGGATCTGGAAGTCCCACAGGATCTTGGCTCCATTGTTCTCAACCACCTTTGGAGGTGTCTCCCATCTTGACCCTGGGACCTCCAGTCCATACTCGGTACATATGTTCCTGTACACTATGCCCGCTACCTGGTTGTGTCGTTCCATGTATGCCTTGCCTGCCAGCATCTTACACCCTGCTGTGATGTGCTGTACTGTCTCTGGGGCTTCTTTACACAGTCTGCACCTGGGGTCTTGTTTGGTGTGGTAGATCCCAGCCTCTACTGATCTTGTGTTAAGGGCCTGTTCTTGTGGAGCCATGATTAGTGCCTCTGTGCTGTCCTTCAGTCCAGGCTTTTCTAGCCACTGGTATGTTTTCCTAATGTCAGCCACTTCTTCAATTTGTTGGTGGTACATGCCATGCAGGGCTTTGTCTGTCCATGATAGCTCCTCTGGCTCCTCCTTACTGGGCTTTTGATGTCTGAGGCATTCACTTAGCAGATCATCACTGGGGGCCATCTTCTTGGTATACTTGTGGAGGCTTGTAGTTTCCTCATGGATAGTGGCTCTGACACTCACTGGTCCTCGACCTCCCTCCTTTCTCTTTGCTTATAGCCTCAGTATGCTGGACTTAGGGTGGAACCCTCCATGCATTGTAAGGAGATTTCTTGTCTTGATATCAGTGGCTTGCATTTCTTCCAGTGGCCAGGATATGATGCCAGCAGGGTATCTGATTACTGGTAGGACGTAGGTGTTTATGGCCTGGATCTTATTTTTGCCATTCAACTGGCTCTTCAGGACCTGTCTTACTCTCTGTAGGTATTTGGTTGTGGCTGACTTTCAAGCATGGTTACCATTTACCCATGGGATCCCCAGGTACTTGTAGCTGTCCTGCACATCTGTTATGTTCCCTTCAGGCAATTCAACTCCTTCAGTTGTGATCACCTTCCCTCTTCCAGATACCATTCATACCACACTTATCCAGTCCGAATGACATCCCAATGTCATTGCTGTATATCCTGGTGAGATGAATCAGGGAGTCGATGTCACGCTCATTCTTGGCATACAGTTTGATGTCATCTATGGAGAGGAGGTGGCTGACAGTTGTTCTGCTCTTGAACCGGTATCCAAAGCCACTCTTGGTAATGATCTGGCTGAGGGGGTTCAGGCCTATGCAGAACAGCAGGGGGGACAGGGCATTACCTTGGTATATGCCGCATTTGATGCTCACCTGTGCCACTGGCTTTGAGTTGGTCTCTAGACTTGTCTTCCACAGCCCCATTGAGTTCTGAATGAAACTCCTTAGTATCCTGTTTTACAGTTTCAAGCACTCCAGTATCCATGTGTGTGGCACTGAGTCACAGGCTTTCTTGTAATCAATCCAGGCAGTGCACAGGTTGTTGGTGCTGTTGGGCCTTGCAGTCTTGGGCGATTGCCCTGTCAACCATTAGCTGGTGTTTGGCACCCCTGGTGTTACTGCCAATCCTTTTTTGTGCTTTACTCATGTACTGATCCATGTGCCTATTTATCTTGGTCGCTATGATGCCTGACAGGAGTTTCCATGTGGTGCTGAGGCAGGTTATAGGCCGGTAGTTTGTACATGTATATACATCACATACACACAAAAATGTGGAATTTTCGGTGAATCAGAGCCAAAGATGACGAGTCAAGGTGATGATGCTGCACAAGGATTTATTCAGGATTGCAAAGGAAGCACACACAAATCAGCTGATTGAGAGCAAGGCTGTTGCTCCGAGGAGAATCCAACCCGACTCTGGCAAGACTTCCGGCCATGCCATGTCATATAGCCAGATTTCACGAGACCAACAGACGTTGTTTCTCAGGTGAAACCATGTTGGTTCTCGGGGGAACAGTCCATAGACCAAGTGACTTCAGACAAAACAGAGCGGCCTTCACACTGTGTTCCTGAGAACTTGGAAACAAAGCATGATTCCATATCAACAAATACCTTGTCTTTCAGGTTTGTCTTGCTGTCCTTCTGATTCCATCTACATTTATTTGCTGCCGAGGACTGTGTGTGCTCCATGTTCATGTTTACCTTCAATTTCAATTCAATTCAGCTTTATTTATGAAGTGCCAATTACAACATAGCTATTTCCAGAAACTTTTACAGAGCAAACCCAACTGAGCCACATGAGCAAGCAGAAGCGACTGTGGAAAGGAAAAACTCCCCTTTAAAGCAGAACTATGCAACTTTTTTACCTCAGTAAATGTTTTTCAGAATCCCTGTGGGGGTAAACAAAGACTGCACAGTGATTCGCCGGTCCCTCCCCTCCCCCCGGTGTCTGTGTCCTGAAAACAGCATTTGCAACAGAGGAGCGGACCTGACTACATCTCGCGAGAACAAACCTGCTTTACGGCACTCATACAGGAGTACAAGTATAAAAGCGCATAAAACAAACATGAAACCCTCGCTAGCGTTAGCAACGCCACCCTTCGGTGCTCATGGACGGCAGAACCAAAACAACAGAAAAAACCCTTGTCTGACAAGCATAAAAAATGGAAATGGGAGTGGGATGCTCTCTGCATGCGGGGGTGGGGGAGGGGGGTGATGCGGAGAACGTTTACGACAGTGAGCTTTCACAGGAGACCAGTAGGGGGAGCACGAGAGCAAAAGTTGCATGGTTCCCCTTTAACAGGAAAAAACCTTTGCAGAACCAGGCTCAGAGGTGGTGGCTTTCTGCTATTCCGGTTGGGGTGAGGGGACAGAAAGAGAAGGAGATCGGACAGACAATTTCTTGCATATGCATACATTTCATGTATAAACAGTGATAACATAGGCTGCAGGAGGAACAATCATCAGTGATACGAAATAATAGAATTGTATTTTTTTTTAACGAGAAAGGAGCAGAATTGGGAGCCGGTTCCACATGATAGGAGCCCGGGGTTAAGCAAACCACTTCCACCGAATGGGTCCGGGTTACATCAGTCAATCAGTGGATCAGCTGTTTTAATTGATGCTGAGTTAGGAACTGATTGCAAGTTCATGTTGTCTCATTAGATTAATGGATCAGCCGCGATTGATGTTCTGTATGCGATCCTTCAATCACGGGTCTAGTCCACTTAAAGGTGCCTTAAGGAGTTTGCACGTTTTATGCGAAACAGCGCCCCCTGCAGGCCTTGGGCGTAATGCAGCTTAGTGAAAAACTGGTCCCTGTGGCTCGCATGCACGGAAGAGGGGAACTCCATCTTCGCTCGTTTAGTAGCGCTCAAGTAAGATTTAAGTTTCTTTTACCTGGTGGAGTCTGTGCTGGAGTTGTGGCAGTGCTAGAAGCCAGTCTTTTCTTACTTTCTGGAAGCTCCTGCTCAGTTGTTGCTCACTAAGCATCTGGCGGAGTAATGGCGGACAAAATGAAACCTAACCAGCCGGAGCGCGCATTACGTCATTCCTTTCAAATTCTCCCCCAAAAAAAATGCTGGTGCCGGACCAGCACTGCAACTTTCAAGTGACAATTTAGCGCTGTTAGAGGTACTTGTAATGAATATGTCAGGGCACATTGTACACATAATTAAAAATGTGTAACATATTTATGATGGAAAATAAGTATTTTTAAGGTTGTAAAACTCCTTAAACAGCCTCTTGGTTTCTTCACCTGTGGCAGGTTGATCATACAACACATGTCCTTCTTTTTGGTTGTAAATTAGCGTCCGAGGGATTTTTCAAAATACCCACATTGTTCTCAGCTTCTTCTGTTGAGGTTCAGGGTTGTAGCATTGGTTGAGTGCGACTCAGAAATCTGATTTAATTGCCATGTACAGAAAGGCAATAGTGAGTGAACACAAAACATACTGGAAGAAGATAATGAAAATTCAGGAATGGGAAAGCAAAGGTCGCAAAGATCACACTTTACATCGCGAAAATAAATGATAAGAATCTTCTGGAAAAGTTCAACTGTTTAGAAAAATATGCCTGGAGAGGCATGGAAGATGAGGAGGACTGAAGGGAAAAAATTACTGAAGGCTATGCTGCCTCTCATTTTCTTTTTCTTTAATTTTGAGCAATTATTTATATTTTTATATTCGCCCAAATTAAACAAGACCTCTGTTTTTCTTTTTGTTTCACAAAGATTGTGAGGCATTATTCAGGTTTTTGCACAAGAGAAATATACTTCTGAGCAACATTTTAAATAAATGTGTGGTTTATAAAGTTATTGCTTCTTTGAATATGTTTGAGTATTTTTGTGGTATCCCCAAGAAGAGTAGGGTTTCCTCTCATTGGTTTCCTTTTTGCATTTTTGTGCAAGATGCCATTCTAATTGGTTGGTGTTACTTAGGTCTTGCTGCTTTATAAGTGAAGCCAACATTTTAAGCATGCAGCATATGCCCAGACGTGCAGACTTTCCACCGTTAAAGCAGAAAACTTCTAACTCAGTAGCCATGTTTACATGGGTCCAAAAATCCTCTGTATAATTGGATTCTAAAGTGAAATGGATTGTAAATGAGGCATATAAACACCTGAGTGGATCCGCTTCTCTCGGGGTGAATTGTATTTTGGATCTGATTGTACGAGGTCGTCTACGCCGACCGATAATCCGCTCCGTGTGTCATACTAACACTGCTTGACAGCAGAGCGGATTACAGAGGGGATTATTTGCTCCGTGCATGATTTCCGTTGTACGTAGTGACGCGATGATGTGCGCAGTAAACGGGAAGCAGGAAAATCAAAAACACCAGATGAACTGGATGGTGGTTGAAAAAGGCTTTAATAAAAAACCCAGAGAGAGCAAACACTGGAGAGACGAGATGGCCGCAAATTGCGCAACAGGGAGTTGTTCTAAGAGCTCTGTGGTAGGCAACCAGCGGATCACCCGGCCGGTGTTTTGGATTAACTGGTTCCCATGTTAATGAGTGTCAGATTTCTGTAAACACATGCTGGTAACAGCAGAAGTTAAAGGGGCTGTATCATGCTTTTTTAGCTAGTCCAAACCCTAGAAATGGCATTAACATGGTAATAGTTTATTTTTGGCGCAAAGGAAAAGTCATTTTGTGTGAAATAAAAGATTTTCTGGGGCTAATTCTGAAACCCGGAAGAGAAAACGCTCTGTTTCACTGAAAATCCCGCCTCTCCCCCTGTGGACTTTGACTGACAGCGTACCTCAACCAATCAGCGCTTCGTTAGCTAAGGGTTAGCTTTAGCTCTTTAGCTCTTGCTTCTCTACACGGAAATACACGCGAAAACGTCTTTTCCTGTTAGAAACTCACCAAGTGCAGGCCCTTCAGACTCTTGCTCTTGCTTGACTGTTGCTTTCAGACGATGGTTAAAGTTTATCTCCGTAATCAGAGTTAGAAAAAAGTGGCAACGCTGATTGCCGAGGGCCTGCAGGAGGGGGGCTCAGGGCAGCCATCTTCTCCGTGTGACGTGAACGTGGGAAAACAGAGCGTTTTCACGGGTGCGGGAGGGGCTGCCTCTCTGAGCAGCACGAACAGGAAGAAAGCTCAAACACGCAGGCACGAAGGAAAAAAAATGCTTTGGGGATGTTTTTGGTGAGTACATAACTATATAACAAGGTTAAAACATACAAAAAGTGAATTTTGCATGATACAGCCCCTTTAAAATACAACTCACAAAAGGCACTAAACTTCGAAATTCACTGTAACTGTAGATAACCGGTATTCACTAGAACAACTACTAGTTTCCGTCGGAATTTCAACATCTGTTGGTCACAAGTTAATCGGATTGAAAAAGACACCTATGTAAACTGGGCCAGCGTGTCTAAATACCAGCATCCTGGTGGTTGGCTGTGTGTTTCCCCGGCTCCTCTTTAAATAGGACCCACGCATTTTAATGGACAACACAGCTCGTTGAAATAACCCCCATAAATATCGTCAAGAGTCAGTGTTTTCTCTCACAGTTTTTTCGTTTGCTTTGAAACAAAGAAAGATGTGGTAAGCAGTGCGTCACTAAATTTTGTCCGGAAAATTTGGATTACGAGTCTTTGAAGATGGAGAAGAACATATAAATTAAGTGTGTGTGTGTGTGTGTGTGTGTGTGTGTGTGTGTGTGTGTGTGTGTGTGTGTGTGTGTGTGAGAGAGACATTACTTGTCCTACCTTATTTCTATTAGATATTAGATTGTTAGTGTGCTCAGTTCCCAGCGAAAAGGAGAATCCATTAAAGACACCTGTATTCGCCTCGTTGACCACTGCTTTTGCTTTTATGTTGTCAGGCTTCTCTAATGCTGGACATTCATAACTTACATTTCCACAAAAAAAAAAAAAAAAAAAAGAAACCCTCCGGCTGGAACAGGTTGAACTTTGGAGAGAACTCCTTGTGCTTAATGAGAACCACTGACAATATAACACATGAGATGTGCTCTGTGGGTTTGACGCTCATGTGTTTCTGTGTGGAGGGACGAGGTCTGAAGCAGAGTGGCTGACTAACTCAGATCAGCCGCTGGTCTTTTCTTCACCCCAGAGGATTCTGTTAGCCTCTTTTTTAAACAACTCAGTCTGTTCCTCTTATTCAGCCTCGGCTCGTCGTCATCTGAGCTCTCCTCGCTCGCAGCACCTTCGTCTTCCGCTGCTCCTCATTAAATGTAAAACTCTGGTTTCCTGTATTCCCTGTATTCCTGTATTCATTTGTAAATATATTTTTTTATCATTATTTAAAGGATGTGTTGTTATGCAGTCTGAAGTAAAGCTAGTTAAGCAAATAGTCCTGCAGTTTGTTTGTTCTGAAGGATTTTTTTTTCTGTGTAGGATCACCAAAAACCATGGTGATTTACTTTTCTTTTTTTTTTTTTATTTCAAACCTTTTTGGGAAAAGCTGCAGCCCTCTGAAGTGTGCAGCCTCCAAAACTATAATGACCAGTTTGTAAAGTGGAGTAGAGTAGAGAAAGAGAGAGTTATTTATTAATCCCAAACTGGGAAGTTCTGGCATTGCAGCAGCATCAGTAGTGAGCAAACAAAGGAAAAAAATATATAGCTTATGCAGAAAAAGTACATACAGTGAAGGCTGTATATACATGTATTTAGATACCAATATACAGACACCCATATATGTATACCTACATATACACACATACGAGGGGGGGGGGGACCCAAAAGAAACCGTGGTTTCGACTGTGGTTATAAAAAAAAAAAAGAATGATTTCAGACTTTTGGACATTATATGTCGCTATAGCCTTAAGCATGACTGAAAAATTTCACCTCCCAAAGACACACAGGCAGCTCACACGCAGTGTTTATGTTACTACAGTCCTGCCCCCTTCTTCGAAAAATCCCCAAATGGTCCCGCGCCTCTTAACCACGGAGCAGAAACAGGCTCACGTGGACATGTGCCAGGAGCTGAGAAGGCAGCTGGAGGACGGTGGGGGCTGTTTGGAAGATCATCACTGCCGCGGCGGCTCCGGGAGGCGGTCAGGCTGAAGCGGCCGGCGCTGTGGGAGAGTGGGGACTGATTTACGCACAGGGCTCTGCGCGTAAAACAGTTCCTGATGAAAAACGGCATGGCCCTGCTGCCCCATCCGCCGTATTCCCTCGATTTAGCCCCGTGCGAGTTCTATCTCTTCCTAAGAATGAACAAGGAACTGAAGGGGCGGAGATTTGATGACGTGGAAGAGGTACAAAAAAAAATTGAAGAAAGCTCTTAAAGGGACCATTACGCGGGAGCATGGTGACTGTTTTGAGCAATGGAAATCCCGGCTGCAGCGCTGTATTCAAGCCGAAGGAGAGTACTTTGAAGGTGACAGTTTTGATTAAATGTGAAAATAAAAAAATAAAAGTTATAACCACAGTCCGGTTTCTTTTGGGTCCCCCCTCGTATATCCACACCTGCACATACATACTTCTACAATAAGTACCACCTAGGAAAAAGAAATTAAAGGTATGAGAAATGTGCTGAATAAAAGAAAAGAGGTGTATGCAGAGCAGGATAAAAGAAAAACAAAAATGCTTGGATAATAAATAAAAGTGCTGTCCGGCAAAAAGAACCTATGCAGCACAGCGCTGTGAGTTTCCTCTGTCAGCCAGATGTGAGTTATTGTACAGGGTGATGGCCTGGGGCAGGAATGACGTCCTGTACCTTGTGACAGCGGAGCTGTAACAGTCTGTCCAGTGTGTGGTGGAGAGGGTGGTCGGGTTTCTCCATGATGGATAACAGTTTGTTCAGTGTGCTCCTCTCCATCATCTCCAACATCTTGTTACACCACCTCTCGCTTACATACAGTGCAATCCCTCTTCCCTTGTTTTTCTGTCTTTGTTGACAATGTCTTTGTCTGCACAAAACACGCTGAAGCCAGTGTCCAGTCTGCAGCCAATCACTGAGCCAGCTTTCCTGATCAGTTTGTGGACTCTGTTAGAATCACTGGCTCCAATGCTGCTCCTCCAGTAAACCACTGGGAAGAGAAGCACACTGGCCACAGACTGGTAGAACATCTCCAACATCTTGCTGCACACATTGAAGGATCTCAGCTTCCTCAGGAAGTAGAGTCTGCTCATCCCCTTCTTGCATCCAGTGGGGCATGATTGAAGTCTTCAGTGATGACAGTAAAGACATTGGGGTGTTGAGTGTGTACCCTGGCAAAGGTGGAGGTGATGACATCGCAGGTCGTTGGCGCATCAGCTGTTGGAGTGACGTATACAGCGATGAAAATGGCAGACGTGAGTTCCCGCGGCAAATATGGACGCATTGCTATGGCAAAACAGTTCAATGTCCGGGTTACAGAGACGTTCCTTCACTTGCACACGTCTGGGTTTACACCACTTCTCGCTTACATACAGTGCAATCCCTCTTCCCTTGTTTTTCTGTCTTTGTTGACGTCTTTGTCCGCACATAACACGCTGAAGCCAGGTATAGCCACGCTGTGGTCCGGGATGTGCGGGTGCAGCCATGTCTCAGTGAAACACAACACACTACACTCCCAATATTCCCTCTGAGTCCTAATCAGCGCGGTGAGCTCGTCCGTCTTATTCCCCAGAGACCTCACTTTCCTCAAGATGATCGCTGGTACAGCTGGGTAAAATGTCCTCTTTTCGTCCTTATCTTGGCTCCAGCTCTGCGCCCTCGGTGCCTCCTCCACAGCTCCTCAGAGATACTATGTGGCCACGCTCCTGTCCGCAGGACGGGTTTACGCAGCGCAATCAGCTCGTCGCGAGTATAAACAATACACTCACTGTCGCGTCTGTAGCCCACCGATGCTGTGAGTGCCAAGAGTGTCCAATTAGCACACAGAAAAGAACAGAAAGTAAAGCAAAAATTAAGAGAAAAAGTATCAAACTACAAACACGCGGGAGCTGCTGCAACAGGCTGCCAGCATGCGCGGCGCCATCTTACATGAAACTAGTGACTGATAAATGCTGTTGTTTACATTGTGCGGCAGTGTGAACAGTGAAGCACCATGTCTGTTCCGTTACATTCATTCATCTGCAATGAGCTGCCATGCTGCCGATCATTGTATTTTCCAGTCAGATTTGCATCCCTCCGCATTGGGAGTCGTAATGTTTTTGAAATCCTGCCTGTGGTTGTTGTCGACAGGGCAGTCCATCTGGGCCCAGTCGGCTGCGTAATGGCCCCCCACAGGGAGCTCTGGTAACTTACATGGCAGCATAACAGAGCTGCAACAACTGGCAGGATGAGTGAGAAGACAGAGCTGAACAAGGCTCTGTGTGTGATGATGACAAAGGGAAAGCTAATGAGAAATGAAGAGATGGAAGGAGTCTCACTGAGTGAGGGAGTGACTACAGAGCCATGCTTTAGTTTGAGGAGTTAGAAAATTTGTCTCCTCTCATTTGGAGGCTGGTGTTGGTCGACATCAGGGGCTTCAAGCACATTTTATACATCCAAATTTCATCTGAGTAGGCTGGACTGATGAAAGATTACCATGATAACCTTTTGATTTAATTAAAGTTTTTCTTTTATTGTAGAGTATATAGTCTCTGCCTGAAGAAAACATTAGAAAGAGAGAGAGATCAAGTTTGCAGATGATTGTATATTTTCTCCCCTCTTGAGTTTTTGATCTCATCTCCTGTCAATAACAATCAAAAGAGAACAGGTTTCCTCTCAGCGGAGGACTGAGTCCAATGGAGGAAGTAGGTGAGGGGATGAACAGAGAATGGTTGACTTTTAGATTAATTCCAGTGCTGTCACGTTGTAATTTATTTATTTCAGATTTCTTCATCCAAGACGGCAGCTCTCCGCTGAGGCGAGTTCAACTTATTCAGATGATGAGTGAAGGTAGCAAGAGTGCACCTGTGTCAAACCATGTAAACTGCTGGACAGAATCTGAATGTGATCATGTGCAATAAATGCTCCGTGTGTCTAAAATAACGGATCAGTAAATATATTGGTGTTGTTCTAAAACACGTTAGTTTCTGCTTCCTTCATGCAGTAATCGCAGAGTGAATCACAGTGAGACCGAGGTTGAAAAACTATCTTGCTCAATTGGCACAAGAGGGTACAAAGCCCTGCACATGTTTAATGATTAAACAGAGACTAGCAAAAGGGAGAACAGCCCAAGAAATGTGGCTGCGTCACCATTTTTGTCGACATGATCAACACTTGCTGAGAAAGGAGATTCTGAATGTTTTCTGATGCAAATTTAGACTCACATACAACTTCAAATCTCATCAACTTTGTGTTCAGACACACAGATGAGGACTTTTGGGAGTTCAGAAATGATGAAGTTTTTAATGTGAATATTTAATGTTTTGTGCTAAATAACCATGAAGCTTAACTGAGTGCATCAAGTCTGGCTGTAAAGCTGCCAGGGCACACAGGACTGGGCTTTCAGGGAGAACAAATAAGGTAGGAACAGTTTTCAGCTCGATCAGTGAGCAGGAGTGAACCGCCTGACTGTGAAAGCTGAGCTGAGTGGACGTTGAAGAAGGAATCCAACAGTTCAGTTAACTGAACCTAAAAGAACAATTTAAAGCATTAACTCATCACATCAGTGTATTTACGATGAGAACAAAGACCAAAGACAATGTCGTTACAAATGTGTTAATGATGAAAGGAATTTGACATCATGAGTATGATTTTTTACATTTTTGAAAAATCTACTAAAATATTTATATTCTTCTTCTGAGTTGTCTGAACAGTTTTTTTTTTTCTCCCGAATAATGAAGGAATTTAACTTAAATCTACACTGCCCCAGCATTGTGTCAAACATAAGGTCCATGGACCAAAAACTAGCCCGCAAGAGGCTCCAATCCGACCAACCAAACCATGAAGCTGTGACACCCCTAAAATAGGGTGACCACATGTATTTATTTATTTGACCACATTTATTTTGATTATGTAGGACATTATTCTGTCATTATTTCAGTTCTGATTTGGGAAATTGCGGGACGGAACTTTTGTTTTCTCTCGTTGTGCTGGGAGCGGTAAAGGGGCAGACGCTTCCGCTGGTCATTCAGATGTTATTTATGAGTAAAACAAGATGCTTCTTGTCTTCTGTCCTCTCCTTTCACCTGCTTGAAACAAAGCAAAGTTGCAAAGCAAACAATTTGTGATATTAAGCAGGCAATGTCTTCGAGAGTTTTGTAAATACTTGATGTAATTTGTGTCAGTTTAACCTCGTGTGAAGCAACTTTTTAGGAGTAAGTTTTCCCCGTGTGGCCGCCATTTTGAGTCAAACGAGAGACAGCTACTGGCTGTTTTTTTTTTTTTTATCAACGGCTCCTGTTTGCTTGCAGTGTTCAGAATATTCATAATTTAAAGGGAAATAAGCACCTTATTCGTATTCTACACTGACGTGAATTTTGTTTAATTTTGAATCTGTTACTTTGTAGAAAAATGTTTTATAGTTTTTACAAACACATTCTCAACTGCTTCTTTCAGTGATCTTTGCAGAAGACTATTTTCTGTTACCGAGTTAAAAATAGATTTCTTGTGGATTACATGTTTTATTTAGTGTTTTAGGACCAGTAGTGAACTGTGACAGGAAACTGTGTAGCTTTGTGCACAATAGAGTAGAACTTTATTTGTCACTGTAACAGGTACAATGAAATTGCAAGGACTATAATATGATTACATGGTGATACAGATGTGTTCATCTCAGATGCAGATGTGAGCAGAAAGAATATGAGATGTGATTTGAATGTGGAACAGTGAATGTGATCCGAAGGACTGATAAGAACTGAGCAAAAGAACTTCAAATGTTGAGTGTGAACAAACTAAAATGAAGAATGCAGACATGTTTTGTGATGTTTGATGTTTAATAAATTCAGATGTTATTTGTGAGTAAAACAAGATGCTTCCTGTCTTCTGTCCTGTCCTTTTACCTGCTTGAAACAGGTCACATTTTTGTTACTGTGGCCGTCATCCCGAGACCTGTAACATAGTAAATGACAAAACTTGAAAAAAAAAAAAAAAAGCATTGACTTTCCAAAAAATGTCTAAAGAGTAGCGCACACAACTGAGACCCGAGCTCAGATGTCAGTGGAGCAATTTAGCCTAAAAGTCATGCTGTCAGGGTGATTTTATAAAAACGTTCACAATGAAATAGTGTCTTTAACATTTCACTGTGTTTTGTACCAGAAGATCTTATTGAAACTGACTTTATGTTGAGATCGTAGTTACTGTATACTCTACAATAAAAGAAAAATTGTGTGCTTGGAGTCGCAGTAGGATGTTGTGAAATGAGACAACTTTTTTTTTTGTTTTTATAAACCACAATGAAAAAAAGCCCCTTGTACTACACACTGAGTCACACATGGATTGTTGTTTATTTCCAGAATTTGACGGTTAAATTTCCATCTAGTAGGGGTGTGTGACTTTTTTCATTTTCATTCACTTCATCTGGATGCTTTTGGGTTTGGAACCAGGAAGGTTTTTTCACTAGCTGATTATTAAATGGGGGAATAAATAAGTAAGTAAAAGTTTTCCTGCATCTCTGACATTTCAAGGCAATCAGAACTTTCAGTGCTTTCATATTCTGTCATTTTTAGTAATAGAGATGAAAAAATTGTGTCATTATCAGCTCTGGCATTTTCCGAGAGCTTCCGTTTGTCATCATTAAGTTCAGGCTGTTTCCCATGATTTCTTTCTCATTTTTCAGTGCCTCAATTTCAGCTTGAAAGTATCACAATATGATGTGAGGAATGAAGAATGATGAATTGCAATTGTTTGTTACATTTCACAGAGTTAATAGTCTGGTTTCCATTGACAATTGATCAACCCTGGATGCTTTTGTTCTTTTCAGTAGATGTCTGAGATCAGTCCACCAGTGTGTTTACCCTCCATTAGTCCACCATTGTTCCCAGTGGTAAACTCACAATAACTGCTTTCCTCAGACTCAATCCAAGGGGAAAAGCGAGAGAAAATATGTTTTTGCATGGTCTAGAAACTTATATCCATGTTTTTACATATTTAAATCATTTGTGCAGCCAATTAAATTACTTTTGTCCATTCCTCTTCAGATACAGGCACAGGTCCAGAGAGTGTAATTGAACAGGAGGTTCATGATAGACACTTTGACTTGGCTTCTCACCAAAGTGGCAGATTGTCCATCTTCTTAGCTCATTTACAGAATCCTAAAACCACCAACACTGGCTACGTTTACATGGGCCCAAAAATCCTGATTTTCATCTGATTGTAAGGTGAAGCTGATTGTAAAAGTGTCATATAAACACCTGAGTGGATCCGTTCCGATGTTACGAGGTTGTCTACGCCGATCGAAAATCCACTCTGTGTCTGATATAAACAGCGCCTAACAGCAGAGCGGATTAATCGGGGGATTATTTGTTATGCGCATGCGTTCCCTTGTACGTAGTGACGTGATGTCGTGCGCAGTAAATGGGAAGCAGGAAAGTAAAAAAAAAAAAAAAACAAGCAGAAGAATTCAACGGTGGTAGGAAAACACGTTTTTTACCCAGCTGGTGTTTTCAATTAACTGGTTCCCGTGTTAGCGAGTGACAGATTTCTGTGTAAACACATGCTGGTAACAGCACATGTTAAAATAAGACTCAAAAAAGACTCTAAAGTTATAAATTTACTGTAACTGTAGATAGAGGACGTTAGCTGGAATGATTACAAGTTTCTGTCGAGTTTTCAACATCTGTTGGTCACAAGTTAAGACGGACTCCAGTTAATTCGAAACATTGACAGGTGGAGCGGGCAGGTGATAACAATTGTGATCAGTGTCTCCATCAGTTTATTACTTTAATATATTTCTGTTCCTTTCAATATTTTACATTGGAATTAAACTTCATTTACATTTTTCACTGTTAAAGCACTTCAAAATCTCTCGTTGCTTGTTATGTTGTTCCTGCTTAACAATGAATGGATGGTTTTGTTTCACAGTCTAGTGCTGACTATCAAATATAGTCTGAAGATGCTTTTTGCTAATATTTCTGCACACACACCCGTTTCCTCATTTTTGTATGGGCTGGCCTTAAAATGGATTATGCTACTGACAATTGTTTCTCTCTCTTTCTCTCTCTCCTTTTCGGCGGCTGCTCACCACTGATCTGCTCCATGCTGAACCCTCACCTGTGGATCTCTGAATGCAGGTAAAATGCATCTTTTTGTAAACATGCATCAACTTATGAATGTCAGGATTTGTGTTCTTAAAAGATGTACCTCCTGCAGTTGCAACGTGTAGTCATCCACAGCTTCTGCTGGCTGTGGGTACATTTTGCCCCCATCTTCTCCTTGGCATTGCTCTGAAGGGTGGAGGATGTTAGAAAAAAAAGGGTTATTTTCTTCTGCTCACTCCTCCCAGCTTCCCCAGCATTGGATTGTGTTGACTTTGACGGGTTGCTGCTTGTTTGTGTCCTTTCGGCTCATGCGGTGACAGCCATATGGTTCGGATGTGGCTCATGTGATGTATTGCATTCATCAGGTTCAAGCTGCCACGGTGGGAGAACAGCTCACAACATAAACCCAAAGATCATAATGATGGCTGCTAGGCAGTCTGCATTTTTTGAAGATGAAAAAAAGAAAAAGAAAAAGAAAAGCCCTGTGCATAGTCCTGTGTTTCCTTCCGTAGGTGGTCCACAGTCAAAGGAGGTGTAGGCAGCAGCAGTGCTGGAGCAGCTTGTCATTATTCATGAGGAAAAAGGGTCAAATTTGGCCCCACTGTGACTCTTTAAATGTTGGTCAAGCAGCCTGTTTAATTCTGTGTGTGTAGCTCATGCATAACAAGCTGGTGAATAAACGCCTCACAGTATGTCGAGTTAAACTTACAGAAGGAAGCAGTTTCTTCACAATCAAACAGTTGATGATCAGATCTTCCAAACTTGGGAATTTATTTATTTGTTCACCGGGGTGTTAAGTCCTGTTTTGCTTTTGTATTCAGCATTGGAGGTTAGATTTGCTGGTACTGACTGACTTGTTTCTTCACTTTCAGAGACGTTTAAAGATGCATGTGTGCACATCTGTCAGTTTACTGCAGAGACAAATCAAACACACTGGAGAGACTTCTGAAGAAAAGTTAATTTCACACAATGCAGTTCAGCCCTTAGTATTTATTCAGAAAAAATGTTGCTTTTCTTTGTTATCCACATAATCTTTAACAAACAAAAGATACTGGATCACAAATCATTTCCAAACCAATTTCTGAGCAGGGTACAAAGAAAAAATGTCTTCTTTTATATTTTTTGTGGTTATTTTGCTGAGATGATAACATGCTTTTTTGCAAAACACAATCTAGAAAGCAATATATTTTCATCTAATAATGTTAAATTATGTTTTGTGTTCTCATAATTAGCCAAGTGATGCA
The DNA here is from genome assembly GCF_902148845.1 of Salarias fasciatus. Lineage (NCBI taxonomy): Eukaryota > Metazoa > Chordata > Actinopteri > Blenniiformes > Blenniidae > Salarias > Salarias fasciatus. Next base: position 23,121,526 of record NC_043758.1, read on the forward strand.
GTTCAGCTGTGCAAATTAGGACAATTATCATGAGAGACACTCATGTCCTTTTTAGTTACAAGAATACACCAAGTTCACTGTTGTTTTTGTTTGTATTCAATTATATAGATTGATTACTTGACTTGACTGTAAGTGGTTTTACTGGATCTTGATTTTCTCACTGAGCCTAATGGTAATGTTTAATACATGATGTTAATGTTGATAAAATAAATTCTTCCTCAATTAAATGCTCCTGAGGGGTCACATCCATTCACATTAGCCTTGTCGCTGCAGAACAGCAGTGATGATGCAAAACCTCATCTCAAATGTAAAATCAACAACACAAAAACAAAAACCAGAAGACTATCCCTGAGATCCACCGCATATTAAAAAAACATTGATTGTCATCTGTTGTAAGTTAAGGTTATCAGAATATACCAGTTTTGATGACAACTGGGAAATAAATTGAGGCTTTGTAGCTACTTTTGTCAATGTAAGCAGAGGCGGCCTCCACTAACTGCACAACAGAGCAGGAGTTCTGTGTGTTCGGTCAAGTGGACTGAGAGTGTGATCACAGGCCAGTTATCTGCAAAAACCGAGCAAAACATCTGCTGAAGAGGAAGCATACTTACTTAGATAGTAAGCTGCATCTACATGTCTTAGTGATGTCTTCAAGGCAGAGGAACACTCAGCTGTGTGTTCGTCAGGACATTTTATCAGGCAGGTGAAGCGGTCATTGATACACAGTCTTGATAGCTGGAGACAGGCATCAGTTATAGTTCCTGCTATGTAAGTTTATCTAAATCATCTCTTGCTGTACTTCATGGCTATTTCTGGCTGGTGTAAGGTGTTTAGCAATTTGCCAAGGAATTGATTCCGTCTGTGATAGAACTTGTATCCTTTTTAAAGAACTTTCAGTTGATATAGTGATTCCAATAGCTGTTACCCACAGTAATCATACAGTGAAAGATGAATATGAAGACAGTGAACCAGAGTACAGGTTGTAAAAAACACATAAATAATCATCACATAAAGCACATCTCATTTTATTCTACCATGATTGAGGCATTTGGACTGTTCTCAAGTGGTACGCACTGTAAAAAGGTGGCGGAACCACTACTGTATGTGGAAGTGTGTGAGCAGCAGACCAGGTACCTCAGGGGAATTATGGCCAACAGCCTTTTTCAGGGGTTAAAGCCGTGACTCAGTGACCCACAGGATCCACTGTCGACAGTGTGATTGGAACCAATGAACTGCTTTTTTTTTCCTGACCTCAGGGTCACGACTGATCACTAATAACCACTTTTTCCTTTTTTTTTTTTCACTTTCTTATCAAAGCATCCTATCAGTCCATCAGCAAAGACAGCTGGTCAGCGATCTGGTTTACTGATGGTGATCATACTTGAAGCACGTTCCTTTGTTCCAGACCAAGGCTGAAATAGATATAAACCGAGCTAAACCACTAAATGAATCTTGAGATCTATATTCTTTGAAATAACTTCAGTCAACAGAATATATAAAGTACTTGGGAGGAGTGTGTCTTTAAAGCTGTGACTTTCAGTGAACTCCATGAGTTTGTTAACAAGCACACCGAGACGTAATTTTTCAAATGAATGGTGCAAGATGCAAATGACAGCTTTCACTCCTGACCTGCACTTACATAGCATTAATAATATTAATTACTGACCCGAATTTTGCAATTGTGAACAAAATCAAACCTTTTTGTCCACCCTTCAAGGCCAGTGTACAACATGACATAAACATAAATCTGCTGTGAAATTCCAGCCTGGTTTGAGATCTGAAATAACTCTGTGTTTTCTCCAGAGGTTGATAAAACAGAAGATACACATCAGAAACAGAGTTGGACATGGCTGACATGACCAGCATGGTCAGTGGTCTTAATCTGGAGGGAGGACTCCGTCTGACAGGAGCGCTGGAAGTGAACGAACTAACAGGTCTGTGGAGACCTGACAGGAGAATCCTCAGGAGAACAACCGAGGTCTCAGTCGGTTCACAAAACATGTTTGAATCCACCCGAGCGAGGAAGACGAGACGGAGGGAGTGTGTAGGCGGAGGGTAATGTCTTAAAAGGCTGAGCTGTGATTCGATGTTTGCAGTGTTGAAGAAATGGCTGAAGAACAGAATAAGTCAGAAACATTTGTCAGTTTGCTGAGCTGCACGGAGGTCATAGGTCTCAGATCCTGCACGGGACTTTCTATTTTCTTTTTTTTCCGACTGATGCCTCTTGAAAACACGATGGCACATTCACATTCACAATACATGTCAGCGAGCCTGTATCTCATAGTGGTCTGTCTTTCAGGGTAGACAAAGTTTCACGTGTATACTGTATGATACATGAAAAGTTAATGTTCTTGATAAACCCAAATTAATCACCTCCCATTTTTTTTATCTTTGCTAACGCTCACATAAAACACAGCAGCATTAAGAAATACCAGTGCACCTTTCTCAACAATACACACCAAACACAATCTTTCGTCTGAGAAGCAGAAAAGTCTTTGACCCATGACTGTGAGTATCAATGATGGCGGGATCTCTTCTCCTTGCTTGTTCCAAAAGGTGAATTTTCACTTTTCAAAGTCAGTAAAATGTGTCAAGCAGCACCTCCAGGAAATTAAAAGGTCTTTCGACACGTTGACTGAGATGTTCTCTTCTGTACATTGGGGAATACATGCAGATCAGATCACTCCACCGAAGCTGTTTCACTCAGAGGTGTTGTGGAAGTGTAATTGATACACAATTTTGAGAGCTGTTGCACATCTTAATATTAGTTTCTTGTAACCTGAAACATGAACAGTTTAGTAATTGAGAATCACTTTTTGTAGCAAACCAACTTGTTTGTCTGTCTGTACAAATGTCTGTATGCTCGCCGTTGTTCATATTTATAGTTTATACATGAGTCAGCGATTTCATTACAAAATAACCAACTGTCCTCACTAGTGGCCCGACATGGTAACTACATCGTTTTAAATGTTTATGTCGTTGATGCAGAACTTTCCTGAAAGAAAAATGCAAAAACTATGGCTTTGCAATGGAAGTGTTGAGTAAACGAGGGTTAAATTATTGAAATATCTATTCGTCACCAATGTTGTAATCTTTTGTCTTTGTCGTTTCTAATTAGATAATAAAATCACTCGGACTTCATAAAAGAAAAATGCCTTGCTTTAAAGCTTCAGATAGAGATAAACAGCCAAAGCAAAGATCCCATCGCTGTCAACCTGTTCTTTGTAATCTGTTCATCTGATAAAAAATTTTTACTCGATTCCACTCCCTTGAAAAGAGGAGAGAGAGAGAGACAAAAAAAAAAAAAAAGCTTTGATTTGGTTGATAGCTTTCTCTTCAAATTACAGTGTTAAAATGGAATTCATATACGTAAATGACACATCCTGACTGGGAAATATCAACTTTGTTGATCTGAGTGAACACGTCCACTCGATAAATTCATCTGATCATGATGAGTTAAATCAAGAGTTAATTCAAGAGCCACAGACTGGCTTGGTTTAAAAATGGGACTAAAGTATTTTGGAGAGGCTGTTCAACGTCATCGTGATGTTTTATGAAGCACAATAACTTCTAACATTGCACCGCGGGGAGACGGTGTGACAGAGAGGGAAGGAGACAAGGTGAACCAGGAAAGGGAGTGGGAGAGGTTTAGTCCTCCACTCGGCCCGGTCTCCTCTCAGACTCAACCTCTGTGTTAAAACCCTTGATGTCTGTGAGCCGCATGAAGAATGTTAGTGTGACAGTTTAATAAAGTTAAAAGGTTTCTGCTGTGGAGCTTCAGATCTACACTTTAGGCCGTCATGGTCAAACATCTATCAAAGCCTTGCAAGGCAGGGTGAGGAGGAGGAGGAGGAGGAGGAGTCAAACAAGAGTCTGTTTTATTTCTTTTTAACCTTGAAATATAATAGGTTTGACAAGTGGAGCAGGAATATGGACACACACACACACACACACACACACACACACACACACACACACACGCTCAGTCTTGTATTTCTATCCTTGTGGGGACCGTCCATTGACTCCCATTCATGTCTAGCCCCTAACTCTGACCCTTACCCTAACCCTAACCCACACCACAACAAAGCCTAACCCTAAAGAAATGTTTTTGCACTTTTACTTTTTTCAGTAACAACAACATGGTCAAGAAAACACTGTTTCTCCTACTTAGGACCGGAAAAAGGTCCCCACAAGGCACGTCGTTCCACGTTTTGCTCTCCTTGTGGGGACATTTGGCCCCGACAAGGATAGAAATACGAGAACACACACACACACACACACACACACACACACACACACACACACACACACACACCAGATATTGAGAGAGAGAGAGAGAGAGACAGAGATTTATCAATTTGTTCTTGAAAGCCTTTTATTTTCTATGATGCAGGGTATTAATGAGATTTCTGAATTCAATACAAACATATATACTAATAATTCACTTTTTCACCCCCACCAGCATTACACTGCTTACGTGTATCTGTGTTCACATAGTTCACATCATTGATTTGGTGCATACAATGTCTTCTTACTTTTTTTTTAACCTATTGGAACACATCACATCTGTTAGACGCAGCTTCAGAGTGACAAGAAAGCCAATTACTTGTAAATTGTCTGAGCATTCAGGCTAATTATTTTCTTAGATTCTTACCTTCCAGCTTAAACCCCGAGATTAAATTTAAAGTTTGCACAGGAAGACACTTTACACTGCCTGCATGTCCTTTCACAGACACTGTAATTCACCAAAGCTGAGAGTGTAAGGAAGCCCTTGAAGCCAGGATCTCTGTGCACACATGGCAGTGAGCAGACTGGACCTTTCTTTGTGGATTATTGGCTTCTGGACATGAGCCCTAGCACAGGGTTTGCTCGTTCATATATCCAAATTGAGAAATGCAGTTCCTGACGGAGGAAATGCAATCATCACAAAAGATTGCTTGGTGTACCCAGTATATGAATCATAAAAATGATTTGTAACTTCACTTGTTGCATCAACTGCATGCGGTGTGCTCCATGCACATCTCTTTTGTTCCACTGATAATTAACTGCCACTTGATGGATGGACGAGCATATAAACCTTGAATCATAAGAAACTGGGGTGCATGCTGGTTTTATAAGCATGAAATGCAACATGTAAATCATTCTTAACACAAAGCTTTAATGTCACTGCTCAGTAATGACATGCAGCGGTGCATCTATTGTCATGAAAATTAGGCCATGAACCCATTACCTCGATGCTTATTGATGATAGAGAGCAGGACTCTTTGCATCGATGCACTTAAACTGACTGTGGCTTCTAGCTGACTGAGGGATGAGACATTAACAGGTACTGGACTCACTTTTGAACTAAAATAATCATTTATTATTCTGTTGATCTTTTCATTCGCCCAAGGTGTGTTAGGTTCAGAAAGTGACGTATAAATCTCAGATAAGTTACAGACACAGAATTGATCAATCTCAGGTGCAGTTGGAGAAAGGTTGCAGGTATTGTTTGATTAGATTGTGAATTAGGCACCACATAAATCACCAAAGGGAAAATATTGTATTCACCCGACTGCATTCAACACATTATTTGTCAGCAAGGTGGTGAATGCAGATGAGATGTTGGCGTTATGGTAATGATCATGACACAAGACGTGTTTACCAATAACTCCACAGACAAGAGGTTTTTGGTAATCCGACAAAATATACAGGAAGTAATCATAACAGTGAATACATAGAGAATTCAAGATGGCAAAGTTTAACAAGATAGGACAGCATATGAAGTGTGAAATATGGCACACTGAAATGTTTTTCCTTGTGACACAAACTAGGTTTCTACATCTAAACACACATTTCCAGGGAGGCTTGTGTTGACATACTGAAGATCACCAAACCTCACTGTGTTCATCTTATTTTGTTGTTATTCAGAGTGGGGAAAATTTCAAGAAAACACAGCAGGTGCTGTGAAACACCTACAGTTTATCAGCAACAGCTGTTACATGTACACTTTCCTTTGTTCTGCCGTTCAGCCTGCTGCCTGGAAGACTGTTAATTAGCACCGTGGTTTCTATTGATTCCTGACAGTAATGCACAGCACACGCTGGATGGCGTTTGTACATAATGCATGAATTCAAATGCCTTCTGTCTGCTGCGTTCAGACGCGAGCTTTACCCACCAAACACTGGTGTGACACGTCCAGCCTTCTCTCTCCTGCAACGCGATTGATAACAAGTTTCCTCCGGGTGCTCAGGGCTGGTAATTGGACGTCACGAAGAATGAACAGGAAAGTGAGAGTCAATGTGCACAAAAAATTCAAATGGAGTTTCTCCAACAATTGAGGGATGTTTTTCATCTTCAGTTGGCTTCTTCACAGAAAAATCACAGCTTTACATTTGAGTGGGGTTTTCACAACATTATCTGCTTTTTCATGTGGACTGACTGAACTTTTGATTTGAAAGAACGAAAACGATGTCATCTCTCAGATGACAAAGTGATCTACTGGAGCCACACTCATGAAGACATACAGAATTTTTGCCACAAATATGTCAGGAAAAGATCAAATCTTACTGGACGGTAGGGCTGGGTACCGTTTAACGGTACCTCAGTGGTACTGACCGAAAAACTTCGGTATATACTGGTACCAAACAAGAGTCGTGCGTACGGGTATCAGTTTCGGTTCTTAAAGTGGCTGCACGGTCAATGAACACGCGCGGAAACGATCGTTCATTTCTTCTCTTTTACTGAAAAAATGGTGCATCGCATCATTGAACATATTACCATGTCTTACCAGCTCACATTCTTTCTAATAACATGCAGAGAGAGCCTGCGGCGCCCTTCTTCCTCTGTGGTGTCAGTGTAAAGTAAGGTTGAACATGCAAACAGCACACCGAGTGGCATGAAGTGCAAATGCAGTCATGGCGTCGTCTGTGCGCCGTGAAGGCAGGTACCGAAAAAAGTACCATTCAGGAACCGGTACCGTACGTGAGGTATCGAAAAAGTACTTGTACCCGAAAAATATCTAACGGTACCCAGCCCTACTGGACAGTGAGATTTATGGAGTGTGTGTGTGTGTGTGTGTGTGTGTGTGTGTGTGTGTGTGTGTGTGTGTGTGTGTGTGTGTGTGTGTGTTCTTGTACATACCCAAAAGTAAGGACCAAAATTCGTTTTTCACCAACAGAGTGAGGACATTTTTGCAAAGTGAGGACATTTTTGCCAGTCCTCACTTTTCAAAAGGCCTTTTTTGACCTTTTTGAGGGTTAAGACTTGGTTTTTGATTTAGGGTTACAATTGGGTTTAGGTTAGGTTTCAGGCATAGGTTAGGGTTAGGCATTTATTTTTGGTGGTTCGGGTAAGGGGCTAGGAGATGCATTATGTCCTTCATTCTCAAACTGTGGTACGCGTACCACTGGTGGTACGTGAGCTCCCTCTAGTGGTACGCGGGGAAATCACAAAATTGTATATATTCTTTGAAGATTAGTTAAAAGTCAGAACTTTCAGAAACAAACAATACCACCAAAATACATAATAATTTCAAATTAAAACACGTCATATAAACTGTAATTCACATTCAGTTTTTCTCCTCTAATATAATGTGTTGGACTGCGACGTGGTCACGTTCAGTCACGTAGTAGTCATGGACGGTTAAACTAGCTTAGCTTCACCGTCTTGAGCGTGCAGAGGTGAAACGAGAGGTCCGAAAACTCTACAAATGTGGCTCCAAACAGGAGCTATTAGGAAAAGAAGTGCAGAACAGGAGGAGAATACAACTAACAGCCCTGCTGAACCTGAAGCTGACGACACTGAAGCCGACACGAGGCTATCAGGTGGCTAATTAAGCAGCGTAGCCGAAGCGTCACCGGCATCTGCTAGCGTTAGCAACAAACGACGCTGCATGAGTGCGCACACGCGAGAGAGAGAGAGAGAGAGAGAGAGAGAGGGGGAGAGAGAGAGAGAGAGAGAGAGAGAGAGAGAGAGAGAGAGAGAGGGGGGATGTAAGTGAGAGGGACAGTTGCCCCTTTGTGTGTGACAGTTCTAGTGTTATGCCTCTACTAACTGTGGCTGACAGAATTAAACAAAAACAAAAAGACCAAGACACTTAGAAATATACCTGCTTCCTGTGGGTGTTTTTTTTTTTTTTTTTTTTTTTTTTTTACTTTGGTGGTATTTGGAAAGCCTAATTTTTTCTGAGGTGGTACTCGGTTTAAAAAGTTTGAGAAACACTGCATTATGTCAATGAGTGTCCTCACAGCGATATAAGTACAAACGTGCGTGTGCATGTGTGAGAGAGAGACCCTGTTCGGTCATGAATTCCTAACTCCAAATCAGCGCTCAACAGCCTTGTGTTTCTTCTGTAGGACTGTTTGTTCAGCAACATCTTCTGGTTGCTTTGGTTCCACTGGTCTTCTATTCATCTGCTTGAGAAATGCCAATAATATTAATGTAGGTTATATAGAAAAACAACCTGAGGGCAGTTTCTTTAAGAATGTCTCACAAGCGTGGTTCTACTTCGACATGTTTCAAGGATGATTTCCTTCACAAATTTCACTTTGAATAATCATCCTTTTGTTGCTTTTGTGGTTTTATGCTGAATAGTGGAAGTCTGATATGTTCCTCCTTGGTGCTTTAAAGCACTTTGTTACAGATTTATTCAGATCATATCAGATTCTCAGTTCTGTTGTAACTTCATTTAATGACAAAATGAAAAGATAACAGTTAATCGCTGAGGTAAAGTTCTATTTAAATTAGTAAAAAATTGGTTCGGTGTGTTGAAGTAAGATATTATGATAAGACAGAATACAGTATGATTCCCCTAGAAAGTACAGTTCAAAATACTATGATATTGTCTGTGAGAAAAATTATTTAGATTTTCTTTTTATGAACAGAAAAGTAGTGTTAAACTAAATTTAATTTAATTTTAAGACACAGTCATGCCAATAGTTACAACATGCTCAACCTGCTCATGCTGTACCTAAAACAGCAGGCATGGCTGCATTTAATGCACGATTCCATTTGTAACAGGAGCAGACATGATACCCCCTTTCTTTTATGTCCATCAAAGAGAAAGTAAAAAACTACAAAAAAGGAATAATATGAATAGAGGAATGATATCTACTGTATGTATTGCTCTGAAGAGTCATTGAAGAAGCAGGACACAAGTCCACACCGGAGTCACAAAACCTGTTTACAAATAGGTAAACAAGCAAAGCTGCACTCTGACAAGAAACAGCATGATGACAAAATTATTTTGTGTGTGTGTGTGTTTTGGGTGAGGGGGGCACTGATCATGGAACAGCGTGTTGAAGCTGCTCAAGCGGTAAAATGTTCCAGATAAGTGAGTTGACCATGATGTTACTTTTTTATTGCTATTGTTTGACACAATGTGGCTGTGACATATGTCACTCTTGCTTGTAATTATCTTCAATAACTTTAAGGATTGTTACTGTTGTAAAGATGCACCTGCTTTTCAGCACAGTGCAATACCAATATGATGCTTTCCAGGCAAGTGAAGTCATGATTATTCTGAAGTTAGACCAAGAAATGACAAATAATTGACAGTCCATAGTTAAAACCAGAGGAAGAATTACTTGAAAACCTTTTAGTCTCCCTCATCTGGAGATTCAGTTTAAAACGGAGAGATTTTTGAGGCTTTAAAGACTACAGCTCAACGGAAAACCCTTGAGAGACAGAGAATGAGATACAGTCAATGTGCAAATGTTGATCAAGCTGAAAGAGTCAGCATAGATCCTGCAAGAAGCTAGATTATGGACAGTGGAAATGTGCCTTTCTGAGCATGAACGCAGAGCACAAAATGGACTGATAGGCATTTGAAACAGCAGCAAATGAGGAATCGCAGCCAGCGTCCTGCCTGCCACTTGGCTACTTTCACTGCACTTGGCTGTCTTCTTTAGTTTTCCATCCAGACTGAAATCTGGATGGGGATCAAATCTTGGCCTTTTGCAAGCCAGGCAAAAAACAAAAACAAACACACGCACACACGCACGCACACACACACACACGCACGCACGCACGCACGCACACACCCGTGCGCGCGCGCACACACACACACACACACACACACACAGAAAAAAAATCGTCCACTGAACCATCAGTGATAAGTTGTAATTAAATGTGCAGGTGGCTGTGTTCTCCTGTGATATGATGGAAATTAAATCAATCAATCAATCAATCAAATTTTATTTCTAAAGCGCCTTCCAACTGCCAAACGGAGCACAAGGCGCTTAACAGAGTAAAACAAAATAAATAAATAAGGGCTAATGCATGATCAAGAATTCAACCTAAATGAGTTCTTGTATTGAAGACAGTGCAGCACAGATTAGTGTGAAACCAGTCTGTTTTTAATCTGCAGGAAACTTATGGCCTACAGGATACTTGCATTGTTACTTGCTGCAGTCGCTGTCACCAGGGTCCCACAGCACTGAGGCAAAACAGCAGGAAAAAAAGATCGGCACCATGATTTAGGTCCTGTCTTAGGGAAAACATGTAGAACAGAGCACACTGATGGCAGCCACCATGGGTGTTTGAGTGAATGGAGCAGTGGAGCAGCAGTTTTGTCTTGGGATTTTCCATCAAACCGTTCAAAGGAGACTGAATCAGAATCTACAGTTGAAGAGACACTGACTCGGGGTCATGGCGGGGTCAAAAGACTTGTTTCTAAAAATCTTTTGAAAGTTGTTTAGTGGTTTAAAATTAATGTGGTATCTGAGTATCCCTGGCTTAGAAACGGTCTCTAATGCTATCTCACAAGGCGCAAGTGTCAGCGTAGAAGCATGAATAATGCATGGCGGCATTTGCTCTGCATTGCCAGGCCAGAAATCATTTACATTTCATCCGTGTGACCAATGGCTGTCACGAGCTCCTCTTCAAGGCGGAACAAGACTCTGCTTGTCTTCGGCAATCAGCGAAGTCGTCCACTCTGACTCCATCTCCAACTGTATTTTTTTCCACCCTGTTGCCTTGAAGAAGATTCCATCTAACCTTTACATCCTTGCAGTCGGCAAATCGTAACATACGCTTTGTTGTTTCACTTTGAGACCTGGAAATATAAGCGAGCAGCAAGTTTGTTGGGTAAACCAAGAAAACAAGGTGGATGTGAATTAACCTGACAAGCATGGAATACCTTAAGACAAATAGAAAAGTAGAGAGGAACACAAACATCTCCAGATTGAATTTGTCACACAAATCCTTTACAAAGGTGGTTGTTATGTTTGGTTTCGAGGGTTGTTTTTTTTTTTTTTTTCCTTCCACCACAAGCTTCTTTCAGTTGAGTGTGTTGTGCAATATTGAGGAGAACTTAAATCCTAAATGTGTGTTTGCATATAGTATCAATCACTTCTATTCAGACTTTAGTTGCAGCGTTTGTTTGAACTACAGCTACAGTCACTTCCAGTGTTCGTCCTGCTGCTGCTCTGCCTTCACTCTCCAAACTGTCACTAATGACTTGAATTTAGTTTGGCTCATTCAGTGTTTTTTTTTTTGTTTTTTGTTTTTTGTTCTCTGTAACCTTGAGTGTCAAAGCTGCTTGTTATCTTTCAAATAACTTGAAAAAATATTCATTTTCTGTGTTGAAGGTTTTTTTTTTCTGTATTTGTGTGGTCCCATTAGAACATATTAAACGTGGTTATACACACAGCTAATTTAGATGTGTCACCAAATTTAAGAAGTGATTCTTCGTGTTTTACTCTTTCAAATTATTATGGCAATACCTGCTGATTCTATTTCATGAAGGGGTGGCTGCTTTGTCAGTTTCATCAGCTGGAATGTCAGGGAACTTAATCACCCGATCAAATGGAATAGCATTTTCTCTCATCTCTTAAATCTCAAGGTAAATATAGCATTTCTTCAGGAGATGCATTTAAAAATATAGATCATTCAAAAATTAAAAAAGGTTGGGTTGGACAAATGTTCCATTCTAAATTGAACAGTAAACCCAGAGGACTGCAATTCTCATTAATAAATCAACTCCATTTTTTGTCCTTTTTCCCTTTCTTTTTTTTTTTTATATTAATGTTTAGTTGTTTTTAGTCCACCATCATTCACCACTCAGGACTCGGGAACAGGTCCGAAACACACTCATAATGTGACCCGGTTCACACATAGACGGCCAGCAAAACAAAACAAAACAAAAAAAAAGACGTACAATGTGGCACCGATCAGCTTTCGCGCAGGACTCCCTCACTCCACGCTCCCCACCAAAAAAAAAAAAAAAAAAAAACGCCCTTGCCTCTCCCGCCAACCAATCAAAACTATGGCAGAAACTAAGCCCGCCCCCAGAATGATCACAAACACACAAACCTGACCATGCACTGGACTGACAGCATGGCATCCATTTACTGTTCAGTTGATTAGGTTCTCTCAATTTTTTTTTCCACTGTATATTTTTTTATCTACTTCATTCTTATGTCACTTATTTATGTCTATCTTTGCACTGACTGAAGGGCTTCACAATTTCGTTGTACTTGTTACAATGACAAAGAAAGTTTTATTCTATTCATATTTTTCTTTTTGGTGTACAGAAATGGCAATACACTTGTATTTGTTAAAATTGCATTTTCCATCCATCCATCCATCCATCCATCCATCCATCTTCCACCGCTTATCTGGGACCGGGTCGTGGGGGCAGCAGTCTCAGCAGAGATGCCCAGACTTCCCTGTCCCCAGACACTTCCTCCAGCTCTTCCGGGAGGATCCCAAGGCGTTCCCAGGCCAGCTGAGAGACATAGTCTCTCCAGCGTGTCCTAGGTTTTCCCCAGGGTCTCCTCCCGGTGGGACATGCCCGAAACACCTCCCCAGGGAGGCGTCCAGGAGGCATCCTAAACAGATGCCCGAGCCACCTCAGCTGGCTCCTCTCGATGTGGAGGAGTAGCGGCTCTACTCCGAGCTCCTCCCTGGTGACTGAGCTCCTCACCCTATCTCTAAGGGAGCGCCCAGCCACCCTACGGAGGAAGCTCATTTCAGCCGCTTGTATCCGGGATCTTATCCTTTCGGTCATGACCCAAAGCTCATGACCATAGGTGAGGGTGGGAACGTAGATTGACCAGTAAATTGAAAGCTTAACCTTTCGGCTCAGCTCCCTCTTCACCACAATGGACCGATACAACAAATGCATTACTGCGGCCGCTGCACCGATCTGCCTGTCAATCTCACGCTGCATCCGTCCCTCACTCGTGAACAAGACCCCAAGATACTTAAACTCCTCCAGTTAGGCTAGGGTGGAAGGAGCAAGCTACCTTCTTCCGGTCAAGGATCATGACCTTGGATTTGGAGGTGCTGATCCTCATCCCTGTTGCTTCACACTCGGCTGCGAACCGCATTTTTCCTGCATTAAAATATGGCGAAACAGTTTCACTTGATTGGTATGGGTGTTTTAGTTTGAGCGATCCAAGAAAAAGCATGAACAACATGCCAATATTTTATCTTGACCGTTCTTTTCCAGGGCTGTAACATTAATCATGCTGTTGTTAGATCTGCATGATGCAGCCCAGCTTCTATTCAGTCAATATCAAGAGGATAGAGAGAAAGTTATTTGAAGCAATTCCCTAAAGAATGTGACGATCTGGTATGAAAATATGAATCGATATCAATTTAGGCCCGGTATATAAGGGGCAGTGATTACTGGGAAAATCCACACTCGGTACATGAATTTGTCTATTAGTCTGCAATTTTGTCAATCAGCACGCACACACTGCTCAAACAAATAACCACGTAAGACTGAATAACATAAAATCACGCAGTTGCTTTTCTGGCTTTGCCTGGAGTGTAATAAATCTACTGTCAGGAATTCTAGTGGTGAAGTGCCACATTTGGATGCACAGATACAGTAACTAGCTTACTCCAGTGAGACCAGCCAACCTCCTTTTTCACTTTGAACTGTAACAAATATGGTTACATCACATATGGGGCTTATTTTAACCCGCTGAAAGAAGTCTATTTCAAAGGGACACGTGAAAGCACAGTTATTCATCTGTCATATATTCATGGCATGCCTTGTTTGTCTGTTGCTGTGACTGGCTGGGTGGATGTACAGCATACCATATTGGCCCAAATATAGTACGACTCTGATTATAAGGTGACCCCGATTATTCAAATATTATTTTGTGAAAATATGTTGAAGATAATAAGGTTACTCATAAAATAACTTTTTATTGTACAATTATTCTAAACTTAAAAACTCACAACAGAGCTCACATTTCATGTGATTTAAGATAAAAGAATATTACTGCAGTATTACATAAAAAATATATATTTGTCAAAATAGGCAACAACAAGCGACAACGAAGTACCCTCAAAGGTTCAGTAACTGCATTAATGATGTAAATAACTTTATAAACATCAAATTCAAGTTCTATTCAACTTCATGAACATTAACAATTCAGCCCTCCATGAATGTTGGATTCATTTTGTCATGTAGATAACAGTTCTAAAGAAAGAAAGCATGAGATTTCAGCTGGTCTGAGCTCATATTACTTTCTCCTGAAGGCACTGTAAAACTGTAAACAAACAAGATATACATATAAGTGAACATCACAACATACATCACTGTCTAAAAACAAAAGTCGGTATTTAAAATCAAAGCTGCTAGCTCAATGCTAGCTATTAATGGAAACGTCATTGACATGCTAACGGAATTAGCATCTGCGTTCAAACTGCAAAACAAACCGACAAACTCACAAGTATCAATTTCACCTCTATCCTGAACATCAACTAAGTATATTAGAGTACTTACAGGCAGATATTTTTGATGCGCTGTTTGAGAGGAACCTTAGAACAACAAACAACAGCCACACTTGCTCAGTCTTCTCACACTGCTGTAGGCTTACACTCTGTCCAATTCACTACCTCCCCCTAACAGGGCGGCTGAGCCACTGCATGCAAGCAGAGGCAGTACAGGTCACCGGTACTTTGGCTCTATCTAGCGGCGCGGATGTGGAACGACAATCTAGTCCTCGATGATAGTATGACCTCGTTTTTGAGAATACCATTTCTGGAAAAAAAATATCGTCTTATATTTGGGTCAATATGGTATTTGTATTTGCGCTGTGGCTACAAGTGTTTGTAGCAAGAATATGAACGTAATGCTGATTTATACTGAGCACGATACAGTCACTGCGGAGTAATGGACAGCGTCCTCATTACCTTTTACTCCACTCTGTTAGAGATCTGGTGATAATGGCGGTCATTTCAGTCTATTGAAAGGTGGATGAGATTATTCTGAAGTGATTTTTTTAGCTGTGTTGTCCTACTGCAAACACATTACAGAAAGTGTACACTGGTTTTAAAAAGAGGACAGTGACACAGTGACACAGTGACACTGACAGTGGCTTTCATGCAGGATGTGATGTTTAATGGTGAGTTGATGTGAAAAAGCCAAAAGAGTGCCCAACACCCCCCCCCCCCCCCCCCCCCCCCCCCCCCCCCCCCACCATGGCATTATGTTGCTACAACAAGCCTCAATTAATGCTACAAGGCAGGGCGGATTCATGTTTTTACCAAACCCTCTTGCTACCATCCAGTGATGAAGGCTTGTCAAGGCAGGCAGCAATTTTTCAATCTCCAGTTGTTTGGTTGAGGTGAGCCGTTGCCCACAGTCACTTGTTACTGTGTTTACAACCAACAAACATTGGAAACATGATGCATGGTATCATGGTGTAGTTAATCTGTGTTATGACTGAGTAAGTGGTGAAGTTCATCCTCTGCATGACATGGTTGCAAAGAAAAGAAAAGAAGGTTAGAAGAGTGGGTTTAGAATTTTGTCAGCTCTACTCAGTTTTGACAGTGAGCTTCTTTTTGTTGGCCTCTGTCATCTGTTAGATATTTTCTGCTCATAAACTGCCTCCCAACAGACATGTTTGGTTTTCTTTTCTGGACTTTTTTCACTGAACTCTTGAGCAGATTGTGTGTGAAAATCTGTGGAGATCAGTCTGTACGAGCTAACAGATGAGTGATGAAATGACTGGTGGATGTACAGGATGCAGAGTGTGTCTTGACTGGGGGGGTTACTTCTTTCATTACTCGGGAGGGATCACATTTGCCTGATAGCAGAAGCTTGCTTATAGCATTGCCAACTGTCACATTATTCCTAGGAGTCAGGCTGCGGGCGAACTGACAGCAGAAGATACTTTTCTTGACAAAGAAGTTGGGGTGAAGTAACTTTTTTTTTTTTCAGCCCAAGGAATTTGCACCATCTGTACTGTTCTGCTTTGAGTTATAGTTTTCACTCTGAACTTTTTCAATAGTTTGAACTACTTTTGTTAAAAATGTTTCAAAACAAAGCAGCCATACCAAGTCGGTGTTTTTTTTTCTCCCCCTCCTGAAACAAAACGGGGATATCAAATCTGTGGAGTGAAAACACAAGTTCATGCTCACTGAGCCGTAATTTAGGATCAGAAGACACCGAAGCGTGACTTGAAGTGTTTGCCTCCATCCTCCTCCTCCTCCCTCTCCTCGCCGGTGACCTTATTAACCCAACTACACTCCACTACCCTCAATCCAGGCCTGGGAAAATTGCATTTAGGTGCTGCGCTGACCTCCATACCAACAGGGATGATCCCCTCACTGTCATGGATGGCTAAAACCAAGTGAAGTTCAATGGAAGAAGATGGAAATGGAAGTTCAGTTAATAATGCCATTACAGACAGTTGCTGTGTCACTTGTTCAACTTTATTTTTATTATTTCACAAGACGAGATTCCCACTTTGCTTTTAAGAAAACTAAAATGACAAATTATATGACTGGAGAAATAGACTTTTTTTTAATTTATCTGTCACAAAACAATACAGGTGCATTTTGTGCACAGGTCTAATGAGGGGACATTCTAAAATCCAAGTGGGAATGCCCCCTGGAGACAAGTGTCTCTTTAGACGGATATGCTATGAGGACTAAATGGAGGAGCTCATTGCTTAAAATGAATGGTCAAAAATACAGGCAGAAACATCAAACTCGCCACTCAGTAATTATAGGAAGAGTTTGATTGCTGAAATAGCTAATGGAAGCTTTCCTATTAATTATTGAGAAGGGTGTGAATAATTCTGGACATGCCACTTTTTGTTCAAATGCAAATAAAAAAAAAATAGAAATTGTTTTTCCACAATGGTGCTTCTTGTACATCATCTTATTAACTTTTGGAAAATGCCTGTACAATTTCTGGTAAACAAAATTCATTTTTTGTTTTTGTAACTTTGAGCCTAAGTTTTCTTGGGATATGAATAATCGGGGTCTTAAATTGGTCTGCATCATGAAAACAACTAAAAACAATGTAGTTCATATGCCAGGCCTTTAGGCATCGCTGTAACTGTGCCAGAAATACACCAACGAAGAAGACACGGTGCATGGAGCTCCACACTACGCTGCTCTGTAAACAAACGCCACACGGAAAACTGAAGCTCTAATAAACCAAGTAACATCAGGAGCTTCTGCAGGACTCTAGGAAGGCAGACTTAAAATTTGTTTTTTGACTGCATTTTGGCCATTTTGTGTATGCGCCTGTCTGGATGGATAAAAAACGCTGTGTTGCTGCTCAAGCTGCAGTGCTTCTAAACGCTGTTGTTGTTCTTCGTCTTCTTCTGCTAATTTGATAAAGACTAGGTGCCTCACGGCACATTGCTGCCTCTCTTGGTGAAGTCCAATATCGCAGAAACAAATGAGCTGTTGTAATTGTAGCCGGGTCGAAGTGCAGCGATAGTTGCCAGGTCTGCTTATTATCAGCTTTTTATTTTGAAAAGTCATTTGTCAATGTTGGCAGTCGTAAGTTGAGGGACTTTTTTTTTTTTTTTTTTTTTTTGCATGTTCCAAAGTGCCGTTTTGGGCTTTTCTGCTCCCAAACCCAGCTGAGACTTGAAGCATGCCCCTATCGGTGGCTCCAAACACATCGACTTTATTGCATATTTTACTGAACAAATCTGGCAACACTGAGTGCACCGACAGAAGGCATGTCCAGCAAGAGCAGCAGAGTCGAGAGACAGAACTTTGAAGAGGCATCAGCTTGGTTTAAATCTCCAGTGTGGGTAAACTTCTGTTTATACTGCTGTATAACGTATACAAGCAGTCAGGCAATAAGATGATATTTATTATTTGAAAATACTACATTCAGTATCTGTTATCATGAGAGAAGCGCATGATATTATACAGTACACCAGTGATGTTATTTGTTAATGTTTACTGTGAAATGCAGTTTCTGCTGACAAGCAAAATAAAGGGATATTTTTGGGAGAAAAAAGTTGTTCTCTTTATGTACAAAAAGTGTACCGTACCAAACCGAAACCGTGGCGCAAAAACCGAGGTACGGACCATACTGTGGGTTAACTGTCCCGTAACCGTTACATCCCTACTGAATACAGTATCTAATGGTTGTTTTTTTAATGCCAACGTGACTCAAATATTTCTGCTGTCCATCCTTTGAAGACTTAACTCATGTTCCATTTTTTTTTTGTTTGTTTGTTTTGCTCCATATTTAAACAAACAACTTTTAGATCAGAATTCAGGGAGCATATTGAAAATGATTCTCACTACATATCGCATTCATTCTCAACATCATTTAATTACAGTATCATTATCTGAGGTGGTAAAATACATAAGTGAATAAGTCAGTCGGCAACTTGGAGAACTTGTGCCTCTCTCTTTTCACTCAGGGTCCATTCCTCTTCATTGCTGTATATATATATATATATATATATATATATATATATATATATATATATATATATATATATATATATATATATATATATATATATATATATATATTTTTTTTTTTTTTTTTTTTTTTTTTTTTTTTTTCCCTCTCTATCCACAAGTGCATTTATTTTGTCCCAGTGAGCATTGCAGACACATAGGTAGGAGTTTTGCCTACTCTATCTTCCCTTAACAAGGCTGGCTGCTAATTTATCATTGCTTGTTTTTTTGGTAGAGCCTTTTTAAAGGCAGATTAATTAGCCAGTAAATAAATGAGAAAGTCTCCCTTTAGGGAAGCACAAATCAATTTGTCTCTATAACCAATAGTAAGAAGTTTATGAACACAGTCTATGCAAAGAAAGTAAGATAAATGGGTAAATGATCCATTAAGACTGCATTTATTTATATTTTGTTCCTCGGTCGCCATTTACGAGTGTAAGTTAGGTATTTAGGATGCAGATGTTGATTAAAATTCTCTTCAGGAGAGTCACAGACTCAAGTGTCAAAATTTGAAGAAGACTCAATCCCATCCATGTATGTATCTGCTTGATTTCTCACCCACTTTATATGATTTGTTTAAAACAACAGGTTAAAGGAAATGTATTTTTTCACTAAATAAAATAATTGGCACAAAGAAGCTCAACTGAAAACCACAATAAAATGTCTGTTTCATGTTTGATCCGTTCCCCACTATATAATGTGCTGTGCTCCAACTGAAAACAGCCCAGCAGCTAAGGTTGACGCCCAGGCAGAGATGGGAACTTTTTTATGACTTTTTGACTCAACTTGATCAAATCAGAAAAGTACTTTGAAAAATCCTTGAACTATGCAGAGTGACTCCAGACTTTAACTCGACTCGACCTCTGACTGGAGTCATGTCAAAGTCAGAATATAATGCCATTTTTTTTTTTTCAAATTTCAAATTCATATGAATCTTTTTACTTTTTTTTTTTGTTATGACATCCCCCATTCACAGTCGGGATAATTATTTCCTTTGCTTAGCCCAATGCTGTTTGCAAAGTGGTTACCAATATTATGAATTGCCAAATGCAAACTTAAGATGGCAATTAAAGAGGACATATTTTGTTTTTTTTCGCTTTGTGAAGAGTTTCTTACAGTAGTATGTGTTGTCTTTGCCTCATTATGACATTCAAATGTGAAAACTGTTTCCTCCCTGTCTTGCTGCACCACATTTTGTGAAAATGAAGCTGAAAGTGAAGCTGAAACGGTCGAGTTTGAGTTGGGTCCGCTTATCCTGAAATAAGCGGATTTAACTGTGAGCCCACCGTGTGTGTGTGTGTGTGTGTGTGTGTTTGTGTGTGTATGTGTGTGTGTGTGTGTGTGTGTGTGTGTGTGTGTGTGTGTGTGGACAGATGCGTTCATGTGCATATCGGGAGTCAGGCTCAGAAACAGCCTGTTCTGAGGGGGGCTCTTCAGAGTGACTTTTTAGACAGCTGAAACTCCGACCAAAGGATGAATTTGGGGCGAACAAACTTAAATACAATGTTTTGGGGCTTCTGAGACCTATATGACGTGACTGAAAAATAGCATAATATGTCCCCTTTAAAAACACAAAATGATGGGTGCAGCCTATCTGTTGCTGTTGCTTCGCATTTTATCCGCAAGCTCATCCCATACTTGTCTTGTCTTATAAAATCCCAAATCATTGCCTCACGTTTATTTACTGTCAACTATGAATTTCAACTTCAGCTTAGGTAACACTTTTAACATCGGATAGTAAGGTTCACTAGTCATTTAATTGCTATTGTCAAAACTGTGTGAGTCATTTGGTTCATTTTTACACTCAGAATTAAAGGGACAGTAACATGCTTTTTTTAGCTAGTGTAAACCCTAGTATAGACATTAATGGTAATAGTTTATTTTTGGCGCTATAAGGAAAAGTCACTTTGTGTAAAATAAAAGATTTTTCTGGGGCCAATTCTGAAACCTGGAAGAGAAAACGCTCTGTTTTACTGAAAATCCCACCTCTCACCCTGTGGACTTTGACTGACAGCGCACTTCAGCCAATCAGCGCTTCAAAACAAATACGTCATCAAAATGCGTTAGCTTCTCTAAGGGTTAGCTTTAGCTAACTCCCTTTTAACAGGAAGAAACCTTTGCAGAACCAGGCTCAGAGGTGGCGGCTTTCTGCTATTCCGGTTGGGGTGAGGGGACAGAAAGAGAAGAAGATAGGACAGACAGTTTCTTGTATCTACATACATTTCATGTATCAACAGAGAGTTCATACGCTACAAGAGAGGCTACAAGAGGAACAATTGTCAATCATTAACAACATATAGATTACATTGAAATGAGAGAAAAGAGCAGAACTGGGAGCTGGTTCCACATGGTAGGGGCCCGGGGTTTAATTTCACTTAGACATCCACTGCAGTATGTTTTCCAACACTTTGAGCTACAGTGATGCAAGGTTCTCTGTGTTCCCCGATTTACTCCATCAAACCCTCAGTGATAGTTTTCCTGTGAGTGTCCAAATGGAACCAAATGAGCCATCAGGGGCTGAAAGAACAAAACTGGATTATCATCCCCTGGATATCTCTCCGGTTTGTGGGTTGATTTAACCAGATGTGTGCCGTCCTTGATCAGCAGGACTACGAAGCTGGTTATCAACCCAGTAATTCAACCCAAGGCTTTCCAGTGGTGATCACTGCAGCTGCACATAAAAGGGGCAGAGTTTGCACGTCTGACCAATCACAGACATGGAGAAATCCCAAAGCACGATGTATTCTGCCCAAATGAAAAATTCTTCATCCAGGCCAAAAGCAACACTGTTGCTCAAGCAAAATGCAGGAAAAAATACTGGCAGAAAATTGCCGACTCTGTATATGTGTTAATTTGTGAGCTTCTAAAATATTAATTCATCGGACATTCTAAACCAACAGCATTCTGATTACTCAATTTAGCTTCATTAGGGCACGGACGTCTCATTTCTTTCGTTCGTATCTTCTATGGAGCTATTTCGAGACTCGGCTCTCTGGTGTGTACATGTTTTGTGTTGGAATGTTCATTTGTCACTGTGACGGCACCAGTAGTTAGGTGTGCCGTGAATTCATGCATTTGCAGTTATGCCATGTGAGACCATTATTATTTTCGACCTCATTATTTCAGATACAAGAACTCAGGAACACGGGTTTGTTATACTGTGTGAAAGGATTACATCTCTCTCTACAAGCTCTTTATCTCACAATCTGTGCACAAACCAGGATCTTCTGAGAATGGGCTGGTCATTTTCCAGAGGTATTGTAAATACATGGCCAGAGCATATGAGCTCAGTTATTGAAATAAAAGTTGATAAGCAGATGCAGAGTTTCTTAATCATTTCTGGTTGTCAGTGTCCCTTTCACTGATTCCTGAATCCAAACACCATTTTTGTCCTGCTAGGTTACAACATTGTACTTGAGAAAACTTGAATTAAGCTGGTGTAAACCGTTGCCAGCATATGAAATAATAATTTTATTCAGTTTTGGTTTTGCATTGCATAGTGTCAATAGAAGATCTCCAAGTTGTTGATAGATTGTGAGTTTGTAGACCAACTATTTGGGGTTCAGTTTCAAAGGAATGTGACAAAAACAAAACAATTATCCATGTATTCAACCCAATGAATCCAAAGTAATAGCCAATCTGTAAGCTCTTGTCTCTCAATAGTAGGAAATGTTAGCCAACAAGCCTTTGTTGGTTCCTCCCCAGTAAAAAAAATGGAATGACTTGTTTAGGACTCCAGAGAAAAAAGTTGGATTTGACTTGGGACTTGAATAGACTCAGAACTCGACTCAGTCTCAAAGACTTGAGACTCAAATGTGACTCAAAAAAAAAAAAAAAAAAAGGATTTTGTCTCATCTCTGGCCTCACACCACAATATAAACACTTCTGAATATTTCAACTGGGAGCTAAGAGCATTCAACTCGTGTTGGGGAGAGTTCTGTGACACATTTGGGGAAAATAAAAACTTGAAAGAAACAATCATTTTGATATTTATATAATTCATCAAAGTTTTTGATAAATTCTTGATAGAGTGATAGATTCTTGATAAATTTTTGAATTCAAGGTCTGAAAGTGTCTTCAAATTTGTGGAATTATATATATTGGGCACTACATTTGTTTCACTCGGTTGTTTGACAGGCAAATATTGTGAAAATAGCCAATCAAGCTCGGATGAAAACTCAGCCATAAAGTCCTTTGTTGGCGCTCTCCCCGGAACATTTTCAAATGACTCATTGAAGACTCCAGGGAAAAAAGTTTAGGGCTTGAACTTGACTCGGGACTCGAACTCAAAGACTTGAAACTCGACTTTGACTTAAAAACTTAAAAACAAACAAACAAACGACTTAGTTTCATCTCTGCCCTCAGACCAGAAATATAAACACTTCTGGGTTTTGCATTGTGAGCTGAAATCATATTGATTGGGGTGCTGCAGAGTGTGCCTACATGGGGAGTCGGAGCAGCGCAGCACAATGCAGAGCGGTGCTCACACAGCACACGGAGCGTCGGGGCGCCTATACCCACAGCCGGCCCTGATTGCACTAATAATAAAAAATACAAATAATTTAAAAAAAAAAACAAAACAAAAAAAAAAACAGAGCAGGCAGGTAAAACAACACTTATTTTTTTCCTACACACTGAAACACAGACTGGAACAAAGTGTTGGTAACTCTAAACATCAAACAAATGAAGTATAGTTCAAATGACCAGAACCAAACCCACTTCTAACAAACGGGCTAAAGCATGTCATTTATTTGTATCTATAATCTCTGCAGATAAGCTCACATTTTTTGGCTAAACAGTTTCTCACATTATCTGCTCAAATTAAATGAAAGGCTTAATTGCACTGTGTCGGGTCGTTTCGCAGCGCAACATCCATGCAAAAACAAACACTAAATTACATAGGATTAGCCTTTTAGATAAATAAAAATAATAATATAATAATAACCTAAAATATTACAATTAAACGAAATAAAAGTCAGCATTAAAAATGAGAATTGAGTAACAGAACCGTCTTTTATTAGCCCAATTATCTGGCTACTTACCCGTTTAATGTGGAAAGCCATGTTGTTGTGAAGTGATATGAAAGGACACAACTTGCATTTGACTTTTTTTGGATCACCTTTGACTTGGTCTGAAGTTCTGTTTTTTTCCGACATTGTAAGACTTTTAAAGTTAAGCCAAATCACCACCGAGATGCTGCTCTGTGACAGAGCTCTGCGCAAAATGGGATTGTGCCACTCACCATGGTGGTTGATTCACAGACACTAAATAGATAGAATATTGAATAAAACTACAAGTTAAGTAAATTTTTCCACAGTATATTTGATAGGCTAACATGTATATCAAATAGGCTTTATATCATGTTTATTTGGGGAAAAAAACCAAGCAATTCTATGTAAAATCAGTCATTCAGCACCCCCATACAGCTGTAATGGAATGGTCCTCGTTTAATAATCACATTTTTTCGATGCTTCGACTGCGTGATTGGCAGTCGAATCAGGCCCCTTCGAACGAATCGTCGAATCGTCGACTATCTGAGGACACCCCTACCTCAAAGTGTTCACTTTATTCACTCTTATGCTTGTGTTTTGCTACTCTCTAAGGACATTTTGCCATATTTGCTCCATCGTCATCTCATGAAGGTGAATGCTGAGCTTACTTGAGTTATTTCCCCTGGCTGTGTGGATTATTCATCCATGTTTTGCTGCCAACAACTCGATCTCCCTTTCTGCTCTTTCTTCAAACAGACTAACACAATGCGCCCTTTTATGCCTTTCTGAATAAAGTAGACAGCAAATTGAGTTATAATCTACACAATGGCAACAATATGAATGAATTTTAATTTTCAAGCCTGAGGTGGATGATGGTCTGTTGGCCTGAGGCACTATCGGGGTCAAAGAGGGAGCCTATTAAGAGTTGAGAGTGAGAAAGATATTGATCAATTTGATGCTCCATTGAACTTGAATTGCTCCTTAAAGTGGCAGCAGACTTGAACCCATTTGATTTATAAATAAGCCAATGGTGGCTCTGCACAGCTTGTAAGGGTTTGACCTGCATGTGGCACCTGTCCAGTCTGGCAAGCTGCCTGTGAGAGTGGCTCGACCGTGACAGCAGCTGAGAGAGGAAGAGAGAGGGTGGGAAAGGATATCTGGTATTCAGGGGGAGAACAGCACCGCTCTTGATCCCGTGATGTCGCAAAAGGTCACTTCTGATCCAGCTTTTTGTCAGCCAGAGCTCATCCTAACTCAGGTCTTGCAGTTTTGTCAGCAATAAATGCTTCAAGTCTTCTTAATTAATAATGTACCGTTTGGAAAATAAACCATTAAGGCGTGCTATTCATATTGTTTTCCACACCTAAACTGACACAAATACATATGGTTGGATTGCTGTTAGGGGTGATGCTCAACTATAAAACTACCTGAAGTCCCAGGAGAATATGCACTGGAGTCAAGACGTTCTGGAAGCCCCCGTTGTTTTTAATGTCCATCTGCTTGTGTTGAAGAATAGGTTACTATGGTTAAAATACATAAGTGCATGTGCAGTGTGTCGGCTGTCCAGACGGAGACAAGCATCAAGCATTTTCAATAGTTTTACGCTGGTAACAGCTTTTGAATAGCTTAATTTTCAGTGGCTCTGAGCTCTGCTGTCATGTGAACAAACACACAAAACGCAACATCGGTTTTCTGTTTACAGTTGAAACTGTCATGTAAACAATTCCCCAGATTGCAAAGTGGTGTCAATTATTCCATTTAAAATGTGTTTTTTACTTTTTTCTTCTTCAGGTTCCCTGTTTTCATTCATGACATGTCTTTTTTCACTCATTTATTCATAATTGCTAACATTGATATAATATCTCCTGTGTTCATCTTACTTCATCTGAGCATCACCTGAATTCCCTCCCACCCCCTGGCCTAGTTTCCTGTTTGCTGCACTGTCCGCTATCGCGTCAGCCAATCACCTGATCCCTCCAGGTGCATGAACAATGCATTTTCCTCAGCTTCCTTTCAGCCTGTCAGCTTCCTTTTCTTTATCCCTTCTGTTTTCTTTCCTTTTTTACTCTGTGTGCGTGTGCGAAAGAGCTGGACTCGTGTATTTCTACTGCTTTTAGAAATGCTTTTGCAAATCTTGTTTCTGATGTGGGTTTTGTTTCACTTCCTTTTTGTTATTCAAATTTTTTATTGATTTTTCACAAGACAAAACTAATCTAAACTAACCCCCCCCCCCAAAAAAAAAAGAAAAAAAAAAAAAGAAAAAATGAACCAAAAGTGAAAAAGAAAAGCACAGGCCAAACAAACCGACTATAGATTGCAACAATCACTGACAGTCAGAAAAAAACATTTAGAATAAAAGGCAAGACTTAATGCATTTGACCCCTTAAATAACACTGAAACAAATCCAAGACCTCCAGATATTGCTCTCTCCGGTTTAGTAATTTAGCCACCAATAACTCATATGAAGTCACATCCGTCATGGACTTTACTCATTCTTGATACTCAGGTCCATCATAGAGCAGAAGGGCAAAAGCTCGCTTGATCTTGATTTTCAGTATGAGTACAGACCGTGAAAGCGGGGCCTCACAATCCTTCTGACTTTTTGGGTTTTAAGCAGGAGGTGTCAGAAAAGTTACCACAGGGATAACTGGCTTGTGGCAGCCAAGCGTTCATAGCGACGTCGCTTTTTGATCCTTGGATGTCAGCTCTTCCTATGATTGTGAAGCAGAATTCACCAAGCGTTGGATTGTTCACCCACTAAAAAAGGGAATGTGAGCTGGGTTTAGACCGTCGTGAGACAAGTTAGTTTTACCCTACTGATGATGTGTTGTTGCAATAGTAATCCTGTTGTTTCACTTCCTTTGAAAATCAACTTTCAGAAAACAGAATTCTGTCAATGTTGCTGATTCAATAAAGATGATTTAATAATGTCCTCAAGGAGATAAAAAGTAAAACTCTCTAATTCTGAATTGGAAAAAGGAATCATCTCAAGTATTAATTGCATATCTTCATGGCCAGGTTGAGATTCCAGATGTTTCACAGCAGGGTAATGATGTGACGATAATGACTTCAGATTTTTCATGGGTGAAAACGCTTGACAACGCTCAATTTAAGGTTTTGACGCTGCAAGGGTGAGTCGGGCAATTTCCGTGATGATCAGGGTCTCTTTTCCAGTCAAGGTTTAATCCATTTAATTAGGAGTAATTTTCCTTCGTGTTCCAGGGACACAGGTGTCTTTTGCATGTGCTTGTGTTGCCTTCTTGTATTTGCTGTGCTGCCCTCATCCTCTTTAATCAATGGAGCAAAGTCATACACAGTGATGCACCACCTGAATTACAACAAGTCCAGCCCCTGACACGTGGCCTTGCATTTGGTCACAAATATGCTTATAGCTCTAATTAACTCAGTCACAAGTAGTGATAGGATTCTTTTTTTTTTTGGCAGAAATGTGTTCCCTTTCAAAAAATACTGTTCAAATCCCATCCCTATGATAGATAATGTTCTCGCAATACTAATAATCATAATGTTTTCATGGTCTCTTGCTTCTGAGTGATCGATGTGAACTATGGCACTTCCAGTTACTGCCAGTAATGTCTCTTTTTTACACAGCTACTGTATATAAATGAAGCAGTGGTTTCATGCCGACTGACAGTGAGGCGACACTTCTTTCAACAAAGCAAACTGACTCTAATGACCTGTGGTGTCAACCCATAATTTCTCTGTTAACTTGCTTACCTCTGTTTTACCTTAGTGGCAAACAGAAAAGTGAAATTAAAACTGCATTTACACTTGTCAGGGTTTAAAGTGTTGCGTTGGTATAGTTCTATTTTCAAAGTCGGAAAGGACCCTGTTCCACTTAGTTCGGTGCAGTTTCAAACAAACCCAAGTCTGCAAAAAACAAACAAACAAAAAAAGGTCTTTATGCAGTGTTGAATGGGCTTTCTGGAGCATTCACTGTGAGATAAATTTCAAGTGTCCAATACAGAAATTCCTTCAGTTGTTTTGAGGCTTGATGACTGATATGATGTTGATGAGTTCTTGTTTTAGTTGTTTTGAATCACATAGATCACAACCATTGGAGAGCATAATTTTGTTTACAAACCTCCGTCTGATATTTAACATGCTGTTGCTGTGCAAAATGGACTGTGCAGCCAAGAATAGGAAACTACAACACAACTGGAAACATTGCCTGAAACTATATATTGAACTCCTGCGGGAGTCTTGGGACTTCATTTGCATTGTGAACATCTGTCCTGTATTGACCAAACAAATCCGATGGCTATTATATATTGTTTCATGTCGAAATCCAGAGATTGTTACTCAGTTTTTTGCCTTTTATCCTCACTGTGTACTTTTGTAGAACACCAGAGTGACACTCAACCGGGGTTTCCCCCAGAAAACTTGCTAAGCCTGGTGGTTGGACTGCTGGAGAAGCCCACCGTGTTTATGAAAAAAAAAAAAAAAAAGTTAAAAGTTGACAGAAATTTTGAAATTATGACTACTTTGTGTTATTGTCAGCATTTATTGACATTACTTAAATGCAGAGTCTTACAGAAAGCCACAATCTTAAAATCAAGTTTTAACAAACACAAACAATAAAATTAAAATAAATATCAAATATTTTCACCTAAGTTAAATCCTAGTGAATCTTAAAACAAGCCATTGCTGTTTACATTTAAAAGGTAAAATAAATTAACAAAAATAAAAAAGTGCAAACATGATCAAGGTGTAAAAACAGGGCACTCAGAGGCTGAAGAGGTCTCTGCTGGACTGTGTGACCTCGTCTACTTTTTGAATGAAAAACTAAAGAAAAATTACTGAAAAATTATTAGATTGCTTACAGTTATTAATATTCTTATGTTCTTTAAAGGCGATTTATGTTGGCGATCTTGGAAAACTAGCATGTATTCGAATGTAGCATCTCCCCAAGGCTCCACCTAGCTCCGCCCAGCTCCGCCCAGCCTGGCGGAGAAAAGCCTGGCGACCCACCAGGCCTATAAAGCACTGAGGGAAACTCTGCTCAACACCATCAGTTGGAACAAAATGACTAAAAAACTAAAAAACCTGTTCTGAGCTGTTGAGTTAGTTGACATTTTTGCAGTATCACATCAGAATATTTCTTTATTTTACAGCTTTAGAAAATTGTATCACCTGAAAGGTGTAACATGTGTTCCCTTGAATGAATCTTATGATGGAAAAACAAAAAGAAAAGTTCATAATCAGAATGTTTACACTGATTGCAGTGTTTTTATGTCCTCATCAGGTTCTCATTCAGATGGTGGGGGAGAAAAACTCATTATAGTCACATGAATACAAAGGAAATAGCAAACAGAGGGGTACTTTCAGTAAGTTGTAATTTTCCTTCAAACATTATCATGTTAGACATTTTGTAATCACACTCCCGGAGCACTAAAGGTTTGACTGCTGCGTTTCCGTAAAGTAGGACACACAGTCCTTGTTTGGATGTGCACAGCCCACGGCCATGCTAAGGAATGAAACAATCACAATCTGCATTTGCCTTTTGATGAATGTAATTATGTGTCTGCTCTAAATGCCTTCAGGTCTGTGTGGAACCGCTGGTGGGATGCGTTTTGTTTGTTATTGTTTACTTTGAAACTGCAAATGTTTTAAGCTGATTGGATGAATGAGATAAAGCTGTGCAAGGCGGCTCTCGCATAACGATTAGCTGATGCGAGTTGTTGTATCTTGAGATACACACAAACACATGCGAGACACAGTTTGGTGTTCACCACAGTGAGCTGCTTGAGTGCAGTGTTCAATTAGCATTGTTTGTATTGACACAATTGTTTTATTAAATGCCAGGATGTAATTTGCCATATTTCTGACTGTGACTGTGATCTCTGCTGTAATGGCTGCTTCCACTCAGTCTGACACTGACGCACATAAAGGCACTTTTAATGAAGTCAGCTGCACCAGTGGATAAAGACCGATCAACCACAATATTAAAAACACTTTTTGGAGTCTTTTCTGTGGCACTGAAAATACTTCAGTTTTTGTCTTGTTGGGTTTTTAAAGGTCTGTGATTTGAGAGCCAGAGGCTTTAATAATCACAATAGCTGTAAAACATATTATGCAATAATCTTAGAGGGATTAAAAAAAATAAAGAAACAAAAAACCACACCTTCACCTCTTTGTCCTGTTTTGCAAACTATTCAGCAGCCTGATTTTTGCTTTATCTCTAAGAAGCCATCACCCTAATTTAGAAGGTCACTGCGACTGGCAAATATCCAATAAAGGATCAAGGTTAGAACTTGTTCACCACAATGTTTGAGTATCTGTTCTGAATTAAATTGGCGTCCACTGCATGGCAGATTTCAAAAACCTCCCTGATCATCGACCTCGGTCAGATTTCTGTACTATTTTCAGGCCCTGATTACGCATTTCAGTGTTTTCATCTTTGCCTTGTGGAGGTTTGTTTACATGACAACAGTGCTCGGAGTCACTGAAAACGCAATTTTTAGAAAAATACTCCAAATCTGTCTCCATAGAAATGTGGGCAAATATAGGTGAACATGAAAGCTACTGCATGGTTTTCAGTGTTTCTGCTGTTTCCATGTAAACAGGCATTGATTTCAAAATGTTGTATAATACTGTATACTGTATAAATAAAAACAATGCTTTTGAAACATTGTTGTGTAAGTGGGGCCTGACTCTACGATCCAGCTGAACCATTTGGAGCCGCTGTCTCCTCATATAAACCTGAAAGACTTTCAGGCACCAATGACCATGTTATTGTTAGATGAATATGGAGATTTTCAAAGCCCAGATTGAACAGCCATCACATTTTTACTTCTCTCTAAAATACAGCCTATTTTAAAGGGCATCTCTGGTTTTTTGACACCTGGACCTTATTTATAGGTGTTTGCATGCTCATATACTCACTCAGACAAACATCGTGCAGCTTGGAGTACTCCAGAAGTTATTTAGATCCAACCGACTTTGCGGGGGCCACGGCAAGGAAGCTTCAGCGCGGGACATAATCTCTGCAAAATCGCTCATTTTGGCTATATTTCTTCTCTTTTATGACAGCCAGTGCTATCATAAAGTCAGCTTGTCTACCGTCTTCAGGTGGGTCAGCTCACAGTTTTCGCTAACTTAGCCACAATTAGCTCCGAGCTGCACGATGTTTGTCTGAGTGAGTATATGAGCATGCACACACCTATAAATAAGGTCCAGGTGTCAAAAAACCGGAGTTGCCCTTTAACAAGTTAACTTCAAGAATAAATAGACCCACCAGAAAAACACGATTATGCGATCGCATGAATTCACGCATAAATCACCCTTTTGCCGCTGATTATGCAGGGGCCACATATTTTCCAAAAGGGCGCATAATTCCCGCACTAATCTGACATTTACCGCGTAAAAAAGAGACATGGTCTCGCTTGAAGTGCTGTGACATTCAATGAATGAGTCGTTCGTTTGAACGCGTTCTTTTAAGTGAATGATGAGAGCCGTTCCACAGCTGTCTGAGAGCCATTCCTTTATGCAAATAGTCCACGCTTCTTTCACGTGTCTCCTGAGTGTCTCCTGAGTCCAGCTGTCACCGCTGCCTTCATGTGAATGACGGAGTTTCAGTTTTCCGCAGCTCGCTCCAGTCACCTGAACGCAGCAGCTAACTAGCGGAGGAGAAGTGTCCAGAAACCTGAGAGGAGCCGGTGTTTTGGAAGAACTGGTTTCCCTATTAACTGGCGACCGGGTTTCTTTCACGTCCCTTGTTACTGATAGATGTTAAAAACCAGACAAAAAGCCATGTCCGGCCTTTAATGAGATGATTTCAACATCCGCTGCTACTAGCAGCAGCAGCAGGAAGTGCTAAAGGAAGTCAGTCACCAGGTAACAAGGAAACCGGTTCATTTGAGACACCGTATTGACGGCTTTCTCACAGGTTTTAGCAATTGCACACACACACACACACACACAAAATTGCTAAAACCTGTGATAAAGTTTGTGTGTGTGTGTTCCATTGATGAGCATTGGTGAGTAAAAATTTAAGATAAATAACGAACTAATGTAAAATGAATGTGATTTAGTGGTGTGTGTGTGTGTGTGTGTGTGTGTGTGTGTGTGTGTGTGTGTGTGTGTGTGTGTGTGTGTGTGCGTGTGTGCGCGTGTGTGTGTGTGTGTGTGTGCATGCGTGCGTGCATGCGAGAGAGAGAGAGTGTGGGTAACCTACATATCTGGCATCCTTTCGCATATTTCACAGCATACTTCACAACTGTCCGCAATTTTACCGCATAAAATGGCATAAAAACCCCGCATATTCATTTGGATAATCAAGCATTTTAGCTCACATAATCTGGGATTTAAGTACGCATACTTTTCTGAGACAAAAATAAATTAATTAATTAAAATGATGCTTTTGAAACATTGTTGTGTAAGTGGGGCCTTACTCTACGATCCAGCTGAACCATTTGGAGCCGCTGTCTCCTCACATGAACCTGAAAGATTTTCAGGCACCAATGACCACGTTATTGTTTGATGAATGTGGATATTTTCATAGCCCAGATTTAACAGCCATCACATTTTCACTTCTCTCTAAATACAGCTTATTTTAACAAGTTAACTTCAAGAATAAAGATAAATCCCACTTCTGGACTCAACATTCAGCTGCCTGCCATTCATTTAAACCTGAAGAATTCAGGGTCTCTCTTGTCAAATCTTGAAAATTGAGACATTTCTTGTGCTGATAAAGCAACTTGTTCTTATTTTATTTTTTTCTGACAGCAAGTTTCCATTTCCCCTCCTCGGCAGTGTTGTGCGGGGCTGGGACTTGCCAAGGCTCCACACAGAGAGCCGGATGGCCAGACGGTTATCGCAGCCGCAGAGGGCCCTCAGAGAGCAGGGTGCTGTGATCAGGGCAGATGTCCTGGAGGGCAGGACTGCCCAAGGGAATCAGGGAGTCTTTCAAATTTAAAAAAAAAAAAGAGCCTGCTGTTGCAGGTGTTCTTGATCAGTTTATGGTTGTCCCTGAAGGTTCAAGTTATATTAAAATGTCATCTCTAACAGCAGTTGGGATCTTACTGTAGGTGGATTGCACAATAAAACAGAACATCACATAGTGACTGTATAGTATGTGTATAAATCCATTACCCACTGTTACAGAATGTGTATTTTCCTGGAGTTGCAAACTGGAAAGTAATATTATTAACAGGAAACAAGATGACTATCATTCATGCTAATTTTCACTGCATCAGTAAATTTAGACTTAAATTAATCTGGAAACTTTGCAGAGCCTGGTGTTCTCCTCATGTGATTTCCCTGACAAAAACCCTCCATGGTAAGGCAGGGTTGCATTATCACAAAGACTAATTCATTCACTTTTTTTTCCAGTGCAACTTCGCCTGTATGATGCTACAGTTGCTTATACATTTTGACATAAATGAGGGCCTAAAACTCTGCTGCTATACTCGTAGCACTCGTAGCAGTGCTCTTTGATTTGTCTCACAGCTGCGTGGAGGAAGAACCTGCTGTCCTGCTCCTTCCCTCCCGAAGCAGACTGTTGTTCCACAGCTTCTCAAGTTGGTCGCTAAAGGAGAACCAGATGTGCAGTTTTGACCAATAGGAAAGGAGTGTCATGTTTGTCTTTTTTACTTCTTGCCAGCACTTTTGGCTTTGAGTGCTCTCCACTGAATTACCTGTTTTTACTGCGCATCAAATGGGCACCAAACATTCGGGGGAAAAAGCATGGTGTACATGAGTTATCATAACTCTGGTTTTGCTTGGCCCATCAACACAATTCAGAAACTGGTCTCTAGTTTAAAATCTGCACTTTCAACACAAGTTGAATTGGAGACTCAGCAAGGCTGCATCTTTCTGCCACATCAGCTTAAATCCAACATGTGGCTTTGACGAGTCCCTTGACTCCACATTGCTTCAGTGCTGTTCCACCTTCCAACCAATGGATTTCACATATGCACAAAGAATAAGAAAAACTATGCTGTGTAAGTTTTTCACCACCTATAAGAGCTTGTCATCACGACTTGCAGCTTCACAAGTGACCTACTATTATTTAAAAAAGAAAAACACTTTTGGTGTAAGCCAAACAGATGATGTAATGTTTATAGAACTCCATTATTCTCAAGACTTTCCATTATCCATATAACAATCTGTGCACATTAGAGAAACAGTGCACCACAGAATGCAATTTATCCTCTACTCTCTCTTTTTTTTTAATTCTTTTTTTTAATTTAAATTTTCAAATCTGAGAAGCTGCAGTATATGACTGCTGGTTGTGAGCACAAAGGCAGCTGCTCCACCTGACTTTACTGGTTGAAGCTGTGGCCAAGGAAACAGTGATTTTCCGAAATTGCCCGTGCTACTCGCGGCTGTACAAACACAGGACTGCAGAGAGCAACACAGTATAAACACACATTTTTTTTGTGATTGCTATTACAGTTGACTCAACCCTGGCAACCATTGTTGTTATTAAGCATATTTTCATGCGTGTGCACATGCACATGTGCTGGAGTAGTGTTTTCAGAAAACTGCATTTTCCTTGTTCACACAGAGACAGAATTTCAGCAGTTTTTTATGTAGTTTCAGCTTGGGAGCCATTTTCAAGAAGTTGTGTTTTCAGTGGCTCGTAGTTGTCATGTCATCAGACACTTTAAAACCCTGAAGAAAGAAGCACAAAAATATGGCCATGACCAAGAGAGCTCTAATAATTAGCAAAGCTGTTCAGCCGAGCCACATATTGGTAAGCACATTTGATAATTTCCAGACTATCAGGCATAAGAGTTGAGTGCACATTTTTACACTGAAGTGCAGGTGAAAAGTGACTGATTGGGTCTTTGATGTTTTATGACTGCACTGATAACTCATTAGACCATCTAGTAGATCTGAGGCGCCGCTAATTAAGAAGATACATTCCTTAAATAAAGAGAGGCTGAGGGATTGATTTAATCATTTCAAAACAGAAGAAGAAAATCACTTTATTTGCTCAAAATAAAAGATCAAAGACGGAAGTCAACACCATGTGCTGTCAGATTCTGTTTCTTTTCTCCAGTAGTATAATTCACTATTTCCACAAACTTTTCATCTTTTTTTTATATCCATTATCCCAGGACTGTTTGCTTTCAGAATTCATTTTCATGTTTGCTGAGAGCTGATGATTTCATGGCTTTGACACCGAGGGCACGACCAGGAGTCATGTGTAATCATGTGTCGCAATTAGTGGAAGTACTTGTAGTGTCCGCTCGGTCCCGCCATCCCCAGTCCGACGCTCCGTGTCAGCAGTCAGCAGCAACCCCCGCTGGATTTGGAGCTTTGCCCCCCTGGTAAGACAAATGCCCACCCACACCTGGCATCCAAGTAACGCCACTGTTTGAACCCAAGACTGTCAGATCTCAGAATATGAAATGAAAATCAGCAAATCTGCTTGAATTAATGCAACTCCTCTGTCTTCTTTGATCAACAGTTTGTTGACTAATGGAGAGCCAGGCTTTATTTTTATCATTTGATGCTGCTGCTTTTATTCCTGTTGTGACATAATTTGTCAAGTGTAATCAACAACATTTAAAATTATTAAGACTGCTGCTTCTCTGCTTCCCAGCGACTGACAACATTTTTTTTTTTCTTTTCTGTTCTGTATAAGTTCACCCCGTTACATTTATCTAAAGCTGCGAATACTGAGGCAGTCAGTCGTCAGATGTCAGAAAACAGAGTAGTTTTTAACCACTGGTTTCACATTGAAATAGGATTACTTCTACGTTTCAGCGTCTCATTCATTTGCTCTCTGTCACACTCAAATGGACACGCACACCACAGCAGGATGTCCCTGGAGATATTACACCGCCGGGACATGCATGTTCCACACTGCCAGATGAGCTCTCAGAGGCAGAAAGTGTGCCAGTAGCTGCGTTGCTTTGGAGGCTGTGGACCCTGTAGAGCTCATATTCCATCAAAGCGGGGCTGAGATCAGAAATGCCTTTCATATAAGAGCAGGCTCATTCTCACAGACATATATAGAGCTACAAATTTAGTGGAGCATGGTGGCCTGTGCTGCGTTTGATATGAAGTTGTATGAAATTGTGATTGGTCTAAAAATAAGAATCACCATTTTCCTATCATTGTGAAGCAGAATTCACCAAGCGTTGGATGATCACCCACTAATAGGGAACGTGAGCTGGGTTTAGATCCTCATGAGACAGGTTAGTTTTACCCTGCTGATGATGTGTTGTTGCAATAGTAATCCTAAATAAGACTAGCTTTAACGTTGCTCTCCAAGGCCAACAGGGAGAGAAAAAAAAAAAAATGCGAGATGTGTAAGATCTGACAAAGGACACACAGAATTACACTGCTCAGTTAAATAATTTGGAGTCAATGCATTCAAGTCTTAAAATGTACTTGAAATCCTGTGGATACATTTTTTTCTATTATTGTTTTTCTGTTTTTTGCAAGGGGCTGTTTTTTTTTTTCATTTTGTTGGAATCAGATATAAAGACACTTTTTAAACAGTCATGGAGGGGTGGCACAATTTATTTAAATCACACTCAAAACATAGCTATTATGCGCCTCAACAGGAGAATTGGAAAAGGTTCATTACAGAATTATCCAACCATCACTTTACCACAGAAAGTAGCTAAAACACATTTAATTGACACTGACAGTGAGGAAGAAGGGAACCTGTGAAGAGCAAATGGTGGGATGACAACAACGAGCCGTGTGACAGATGGAAACGCTCAGAGCTCGCAGCATGTGTCTGCCAGGGTGTCGGAGGGGAGTCCTCATTGACCTTGTCAGGAGGGGAATGACTCATTGTTCCTGATCTGTAGTTTGGAGAACTTCAAACGGCCATTTTGGGTTCATCACTGTGTAGCACCATGTATCCACCTCAGTGTTTGTGCTGAGAGTACATGTTTTCAAAGGAATTAAACTCAACAGTCCAGCTAAATTGAACACGTTGTAGGTAATTTTTTTATCTCATGTACTGACCTGGCGTCACTTGCATTTTTGAAATCTCAAGTTATAGTGTCTGCCTGCAGAGAAAACATGTTATCCTGCATGGTCAAAGAACGATTCGCACTGCATCCCTTTAAAACCTTGATATCATTCCATAAAACATGAGTCACGCTGTCACTCAAAGTTTTTTACTGCAATTTAATTGGTGGAAATCTTCCCATCCTCTCAAAATACTGATGCAATGTCAGTGGCACTGGTGTAAAGAATCTCCTGTCCATGCCCTCTACCCTCGCCTTCTCTGCATTCACTTCCATTCTATAAGGGAGCCAGATGATTGGTTGATGACTCAATCTGCTATGTGTGTAACGTTTGTGACCGCTCTGTGATTCCAACAACTTTAAAAACTTGCAGATTTCCTTGATTTTGTTGTGATCCTCAAAAAAACACTTTTTTTATTTGTTAATGTCCATCTCTAATGGCTCCAGTGGTTTCCTCCATATGGTTGATTATCTGTGACTCTGCAGAAAGCACTGATTTATCGCTTTATTTTCTGTTGTACTTGAAATATATGGTCTGACTCTGCATTTAGTGCAGCCACAGCAGCAAGCAGCACTAATAAAAATCAGTGTCTGAGAAGAGATGCATTCTCAGGGATCCTTTGACTTTCTCTGTTGCATAAATACTTTTTGGAGATGTGTGATTGAGATGTGGTACATTCATCGTGGATTCCTTAGTCATCTAACATCTTCAGTATATAAAACGCCATTGTCAGATCTGCAAAACATAAAATAGAACATTATCTTTTTCACTCCAGGAGGTTTATTGCCTGTATAAATGCAGTGTCCCTGTGTCCTTCAAGTTCTCCTTTAATGCAAATTGATAAGACAATGAGCCCCATCTTCAAGCCAATGGAAAGTCACCAGGCATTTCTACTTCCCCATCATGCTCCCACTAGTGTGAAATATTGTTTGGTTTTGCACCTGAATTTTGTTATGACTGTGATGCTCATTTTAAAAACCCGACGTTGTGTCTACTTTCCCCTTTCATCTAACTCAGGGTTGCACGTAACTTTAGCTTACCCTTCTGACTCGAGGCAAAAAACCCTGTGCACCGAAGACAATTTATTGTTATAACCAAAAAAACAGACAAAAAAAAAAAAATCACATACCAATAACGATACAGGTACTTGAAATCGGGTCCGATACTGGATGGCGTACGAATGAAGTTGTGTGACCCACTGATGTAGAGGCAGTACTGAGGTAGTTCACTGCAATGAACAACCTTCTCATATTGTTGGTGTATGCTGTATGAATTAGACATAATGGTATTTAACAAGTACTCATTACTCAGTACTCCCTATTCGTCAGTAGCTAAAGGTTAGTACTGGTACTTGTCTTTTAAAGAAGTGGGTTCAGTGCATTTCTATCTTGTACATTTGCACTACAGGCAGCTTTGAGTCACAAATCCACAACTATTGTGGGAGAAAGCTGCTGTATCCGGAGAAAAAACCCAGACTGATGGAGAACAGGGAGAACAGGCAACGTCAATTAAGAAAAGCTCAGAGCCCAGTGCTGAACAAGGGTCTGTTACTGAGGTGCAATCTCTGGCTTCGTTCTGTGATTGTAAAAAGCAGGTACATGTCGTCGTGTTTTTTGTGTGTGTCGTGTGTTGTGGCTTGTGTGTTTTGGATCGCTGGACTTAGATTTCAGGTCACCAGAATTGCGATTCTGCAGAATTCAATCTAATTCCGTATAATGAGCACATACATAGAAGTTCAAATAACAGTATTTCCATAAAGGTAAAGCCACGGTGTTATGATGAGTGAAACAAACCCAATGCATTTACTTTGCAGGGATTTCTCTGTGAATACATCCATATTTTTGTTTTCATCTGAAACTCGTGTTTTGGCAGCGCTTGAAACGATGACCATTGTGAAGCTTTACCTTCAGAACATCTTTGCTCTGTTGGTTGGAGAGGATCCTTTCAGTTCAATCATAGAATTAGTCATGGAAGTATAAAACACAGCCTTTGGAGCAGCACTGAGAGAACCAGACAGCTGGGTCACTGAAGCGCAAACTAAAAAAAAAAATAATAATAAAATCTACAAAACACAATCAAATCCTGTCGTTTTGTTGTCCATCTTTCGGTGTTTTGTTCCTGTCCTCAATTTCTTAAAAATCCAGGTGTCCAGACACT
Source organism: Salarias fasciatus (assembly GCF_902148845.1). NCBI lineage: Eukaryota > Metazoa > Chordata > Actinopteri > Blenniiformes > Blenniidae > Salarias > Salarias fasciatus. The sequence goes on from NC_043758.1 coordinate 23,160,303, forward strand.
GACCAGTGTATTCCTGGGTAAATTGTCTCCTCTGGGGTAAATGCATTGGTTCAGTCTCTGTGGAAACCATACTGGAGAAGAACAAGATAAATGTAAATGGAGAAACTCAAATTAAGACTCTCAGGGTTGCTGTTGGAGAATCAAGACGAGATTTGTATTTTGCTTCCTCTGTTTCATCACTTGTGTCCTTCTCCCTTGAGAGGAGTATTTGAGGGAAGAGGTGCTGGCATGGTGAGGTGCCTCAGTGTGTCTGAAAGTTGATGTGTTCCACTCCCAGTTTTCTGTCATGTCAGGAGTCCTGTCATCATAGCTGGAAGCTGCCAGACAGTGTAATGAGACCTGTTTCTCCCATGTGAGCCTTGGGTGATAACATTCATTTCCATGATGACAGCCCAGGGCTCGCAGGCTGCCCGCCTCCCTGTAAACGCTGCTTTCCGTCACTTGCTCTTTGTGTGGGACGCTCATTGGCTGCTGTGCAGTTATGTTACATGTCGATACTCATCTTTGTCACTCATTTGCTTTAAAACACCTTCTCTTCATACGGAGCACTCACATCGCTTTGTTACCCTTGGAGGTTATTTTCCAAGAAAAGGCAGCAATTCTGTGTCTCCTGAAAGCTTTGAGAAAGATGAATGTGCAGTGCTTCCATTTGACAGTTCTACATATCTTTGCTCATCCGTTGAAAGGCACTGATATGAAACAAACTGCATGGAGTGGGCTTTGTTCAGGAATTCAAAGTTAGGTCACCCTGGTTGACCTTGATGACAGTTCTGGTTACCTGGTAATTTATTTATTTAAGTTTTTTCTACTTGGCCCTGTATGGCACTGAACTTTAAAAACTGTACTGGGGAAAAAAAAAAAAAGAAAATGACGGTTTTTGGTTTCATTAGTATGAAGAAGTTCACACAGTTAATAGGAGTAATTAAACACAGTAGAAAACATAGTCAAGCATGCATAACATTTGTAAAAATTTTGATCAAAATCATATTTTTCTATTTCTTCCATGTTTTTTTTATTTCCATTTAACAACTCCTGATATTTTACAGGAATTAAAAAGTGAAGTCATGCTGTTTGTACTCAGCACTTCTTTTTGCAACATGGCCTGCATGCTGCTCACAAGGTCCCTGTTGCTTACCAGATGCCCCCGGGCGCCATGCTGGCTAACCGTGCTTTTAACGAGCAGTTTTGCTAACTTTTATCGACCTTCTGGCACCTCTGTCAGCACTGTGTGCCTGCAGATTTTTGGAAATCCCTGCGTGTGATATCCAACTATTGCTAACTCATTTTATTATTGCATTGTCAGCTGGTAATTGTTGGCATTTAGGAGGCAGCTTTTACGATTTCACCCTTCGTGTACACGCCCCCACGTCTGAGAGCAAAGAGCAGACTCCAGAAACACCGAGGTTTTTATCACCTCATTTTCTACACTCGGCAATTATTTATCTTTCATCATTAAATTTGGGCTGAGTGGTTAATATCCCATTTTTTCCGTGGTGAGACGAGCTCAGAGCACAGATTTATCACTGCTTTACACAGGCTTTCAGCGTTCAGAGATGACAGTTTCCAATGCGATCACATGGCTGCAGGAGGGAATTTATGCACCTCCTCAGCAAAATGTCATCCCACCACACTGCATGTATCCAGGAGTTATTCCATCACAGGAGGTTGTTACTTTTTACCTTTGGCTAAAAGATATTTTCCTGAGTCGTTCAGAACCTTTGTCCTTATTTTAATGGTATGTGTGAAGTTTGGACATCATTGTTTCACCCAGCCGAGAAATGACTGAAACACAACAGGAAATGTCGTCCTCCACAGGTCCCAAACCGCTTCACAACACATTTTCTCAGTATAATGATGACTTATTCCATGTAAAAGTGATTTTATGGCAACATTTGTGGTTCCCATGAACAAATCAGGGGGAATTAATAAGTTAAGCAAAGAAATAACAAACTAAATTACGCTATTCTTCGGAGTCTGACTTGCAGTACCTACCCAAACAAAAGGAGCAAAGGAAAACACTGTCATGTCCTCCTTTCTGTCATAGCCAGAATGAAAGATTTAACTAAAAAATAGTAGCTCACTCCACTCCAATGGAAAAAGAAAAAGACATGGCTGCAACCACAGTTGTAAAATCGATAAACATTATTCTTTGTGAGGAATGAATAAATTATGTTTTTTTAAAGCTTAACTCCATGATAGAAATGAGGGATGTATCGATGTTGATGCCAGTCTCGGGGACCAGGGCGACTCTGCAGAGTACTCATACTCATGAAAGATGCACCATACAGTCTAACGAGTGACACACGAACAACAACCTGGAACCTGTGCTGCACACACACTGCAGCTTGCTGTAAAGCCTAATTCATACAGGAAGGCTATGCATTGCTATAAACCACCTTTGCACAGCCTTTGCTTTTTTTGTTGCTATTATTAGATGTGTTGCAATGTGTAGTCCAAGTTTATATTAAAACTTCCTCTTTTTGCCATATGACAGAAAATAATAAAACTATTGTTAACCAACTCAAAACTCCCTTTTGTCCTGAAGTATGGACAAGATGCATGAGTAATTTTGTACAGTTTTGAGGATGCCTGTCCTCCAGGAAGTTGCAAGTCTCCTTCTCTAACCTCCAGACCACCAATCCCCCCCCCCCCCCTTTTTTTTTTATTACCCAGGCTCCCTTTGTCATTTTTACAACTGCAACCAGACATTATCTTCAGATTCAGTCAACTCTTCAACATTTTTTTATATCACTTACGAAATTACAAAAAAAAAAAAAAATCCTCTCTCTTTTATACAGCGTGGGCAAATGTATTAGGATGGAGATTCTAATGGTGTATTAATTTCCAGAAAGCCACTGATTTATTTGTGTGCAGCATACCATCAGAATGAATTGAGAATACAGCTGAATGACCACATGTTTGACGAACTATCTGCAAAAACAGCAAAAGCTTCATGGTCAGTGAATTTATTGCAAGGCTGTTGTATTGATTTGTATTATATCCCACATGTCCAGGAAAGAAACTGGTGACTTGGTGAAACCGCCAGCTGGCTTTTTTTTTTTTCTTCTTCTTCCTCAGGATTTATTTACACTTCCTCCTGCCTGTCTTTATGTACTGCATATGTCAGTTGTGTGTGTTCCTTCTGCTCAGCAGAGCATTGGATTCCTATGATTTATGGTGTTGTCAGACCAGTTTCTTTCTCACGGCCCAGCTCCAGCAGTGCTCTTTTCTCGCTGGCCGTTCTCATGAATATCGCTCATGGGTTTTACTGTTTTCCGCCTCCCTACTCGCCACTCTTCAGTTAACTTTGTGAATTTTAATTTAACTTCAGTTTCTCGTTTTCTTAACACTCCTTTTGACTCAAAGTCACAAAAGCTCAGGTGCAATTCATAGCTGTTCTGTTTAAATGTCCCAATAAGCTTGTGTGAACAACGGTGGACTGCTGGAAGTGGTCGACATGACAGTAGAGCGTGAACATCGCTGATTATTATTGATGGCTGCTATGTTTCACAAATGAAATGGACTTAAAGGCTACAGAAATGGAAGAAATTAAGCATGTTGTATGTTTTGCATCTGCTTCACTCACAAAGAAGATCTTAGCTTTATTAAGATACAGCATGTATTATAAATAGGACTGGTGCTGTGTTGCTGTAACTAGTGAGAGTGAGAGTCTTCGTCATTCAGGATAAAACTGTGGAGGTGACTGTAGCATGACTGTCCAATTCAGGATTTCACACCTGAATTTTTGACAGACGCTCACAGTATGCACCTCGATGGACCGATTTTGTGCTCCCAATGTGTAGAAGCAGGATTATTAGAGAAAATCCTCAAGTTCTTGTGCTTCAAGACAGATGGAACCTCATGGTTCAAAGCTGTATTGACTCACTTGATGATTTCAACAGTACATCATAATTGGGAGCGTCTGGCCAGAAATCAGAAGAAAAAAAGCAGAAAAAAATTAAGGAAAATTTTCTATAAAGAAGTCAATAACTGTGTTGCCTCTGAGCAGCTTCTGCTGGGAACTGCACAAGTGATCAAAACACACAGAAAAAGGAAACTCAGACAAATTTGGTACCATTGCATCTGGGTAAAGTTGTCTGAGAAGAGAAAGAGCTTATTTAGAAACACAAAAAAAAAGTTTATTTAATGCATTCCATATCATGCTTCTCAATATTACTGTAATATTTTTTAACTATGTTCGACTGTCACATGGCTGCATGGACCATCAGCTCCCTCACAAACAGACCACGGTACGTGAGGCTTCAGGAATGTGTGTCGGATGTGGTCGTCTGCAGCACGGGGGCCCCACAGGGGACAGTGCTCCCCTCTTTCTCTTCACCCTGTTACCATCAGACTTCCACTACAACTCTGGGAGCTGTCACCTCCAGACATTCTCCGACGGCCATTGTCTGGTGTGTATCTGAGGGGGAGGTACAGGAGTACAGGGCCATCATCTCTGACTTGTCCATAATCTGTGAAGCACAACGAGCCGTGTTTACCTCAAGTACTTACTTTAAGGTACTATGAAAACAGTCTTATTGATTATCTCCTGCTGTGAATGGTGCTGTTTGTTTTTAATGGTTGTAATGCTCACAGCATGCAGCGGCTGCATGTGCTGTGGGGGCTTACTGGTTTAGATTACGTTCATACAACTTTTTTGCCTTTGTACAACTTTTTTTTTTTCCTTACAGTCTGATGAGCAAAAAACTACCCCGGCCACTTCAATGTGTCATCCTAGAGCCAAAACGTATTGGATATTTTCAAAGACAGCCTCAGTCTGAATAATCTTTCCTCATTTCATCCAACTTTCTTGTCACTGAAGTGGGACGGGGTTGTAATTCTGCCTGATGATAAAGACATCCTGTATATCAGTGGACCATCGATCATGCAGCTGATGTATCTGTGTGAGAATCTGCTTGTAATGTCGGGTATTCAGTTCAATCAAAGAAATCGGTCTTAAATTTGCAATAGAAGAAAAAGTGGAAACAGCTGGACATGTTGATTATATCATAGGTTGAACACAAGCAGCAGCATAAGGCCTCATTCACACTTACGCGGCTGTGCGGGTGCAGATCTGTCCGGGTTTGCACGGTGTCTGCGCGGAAAAGTCAGAACTGCATGCAAACAGATCAGTCCTCTCACACTGCACGCACGGGCCCCGCGCATGGCCCGTTCAAATCAAGTCTATTTTTCTGCACAGACTTGAGCGGGCTGTGCGCGGTGTCCCATTGAAACCAATGGCATAAACACACATCTCGTGTCAACTCGGCTTTCTATGCATGCACTGAGCTCATGTCTGCCCACAAACTGGTCTACACAAGAGGCTTTTGCCAGTGTTCTGCTTCGTATATTTTTCCGCGCGGCTTGGAGTTGGGTCCCATTGAAAACAAGGAAGACAGGGCCTAGTTGTCATATAAGCAGATATGTTCCGTTTGAATTTACTATTTGGCGCAGATGAGAGGAGCGCGCGTGTCTAGATACACATATCTAGAGATCTATATCTATAGGTCTATGCCGGAGCTAGGGAAGCCGCATTGTGTTGTGTGTTTTTGACTGCTGATGCTGATGCACGTTTTTGGATACCTGCTCTTGGGAATAAACATCCTTTCGGAATTACTTCAAACATATGGCACTCGTAGCCCATTGCCACGGACAACTCGCTCACGCAGACCGCGCTGGTGAGAAAGGGACACCTGAACACGCCACTCCAGCGCCCGCGCCGTCGACGCGTCCGCCCCGTGTCCGTGCAGTGGCCGCGTATGTGGGAATGAGGCCTAAGAGGTCCGCTTGGTGAAGCACACATCTGGCCGCAGCTTCGCCCGAGCAGCCTGACCGAGCAGCTGCAGCTGTGCTTGCAGCCAACAGCTGGATACCGTCAGATATCCGCAGTGTAAAATGAGTAACGAGCACTAAATGCATCACGTAAAGTGTCTCACTGCCTCGTCTTCCCATAACGTCTAACTATACGGGACCAATGTGACAAATATTCTTATAGATGAAGGTAAATATCCAGAGAGGAAGCTCAAATAAAAACATGATCACTGTGACCTTTCACTAACAGTCACCGGATTCAGGCGAGGTAATCTGAAGTGACACGAACCAACGCCTTCACAGACATATTACAGGAAAAAAAACACTTCAACATGTCACCAAGAGAAACCGCACATCCAGGCAACAAAACTAATGATGGTCATATTCTAGTTGGCACTGTGCCTTCGAGCACACTGTCACACTGTAATGACTTGCTGAGAAGTCATCATTAATGTTATTGGAAGAACATGTTCCAGTTTGACTGTGATCAGATCAGACAGCATGTCTGCTGAGAAATCCATCTTTATATGTGCTGAATAGTCTGATTAGAGTCTGAAAAGAGATCAAAAGAAAACAAAACAAAAAAAACTAACTGAACAAAAAAGTATGTTGAAAATAGCCAGATTAGAAACCATAAAATACAAACAGTAGCAGACCATAAACTTCAAATGAGTTCTGGCAGGTGTATTTCAAAAGAGTCGGCTGTGGCTCCGATGGTTGAGCGGTCTTCTCTTAGTTGGAATGATGCAGGTTTGATTCCACATCTCCACATGAACAAGACACTGAACCCAAAACTGTCCTGTAGGGATAGATTGAGGTTTTTGCAAGACAGTGGACTCCATTGGTCCATAGGTGTGTGTGTGTGTGTGTGTGTGTGTGTGTGTGTGTGTGTGTGTGTGTGTGTGTGTGTGTGTGTGTGTGTGTGTTTGTGTGTGTTGTAACAATTCGCCTGTCACTTCCAAGACGATCTTGCCACTACGCATAAAGAGGTCACGAGCGGAAAACACCAATCAGCAGGGGTGATTAAGAGACAGACAAAAAACTTAAGATTGGTAACATAAAGCAGCATTTAATTCGACAAACCCCTCCCAACAGAAAACAAGCAACCTGACGCTCGAGCGCTCCTCCTTCGAAATTAAAACTGTTAAACGGCATCGTATAAAACAGCTGGGGATTGGTCAAGCCATGGAAAAGCCATTTAAGTCAAACCCATTTACCATTATTTATTCAGTCTTGCACAAACTGGAAGACAGTTATCAGTGGGATAGATTACATGTTTGTTTAAACTTGTTGAACTACATAACGAAAAACTAAGAAAAACAAATGCTTTTCATGTCTTATGTTTTTACTCATTTCTGATTCTCACATTTTCGAACAAGTTGTTCAGTGTGTTTTAAACTGCTTTATTGAGCATCAGTTCTAAACCTCCAGCCCCCCACCCCCGCATCCAAAAAGAAAAAAAAAAAAAAAAAAAAGATTTTTTTGATAAACATGCCGTAAAAAGTTCAGCCTGGCTGAGCTGCAGAAGGACATCTAGTCACTGCTGGACATTTCAAGCTCAGGGTGTTAAAAACACAGAGCTGTGCAGTGTGAAATTGCCAAGTGATGTAGTATTAACTCCTCATTGACTTTGAAGCCAGCGTCCACGGCGACTCAATCATCCATGCAGGCGGCACTTGCTCCTGAGAGGAGACATTTCTTGCCTTGTCTGAGTGCTCCTCAACGCACGATCAATGATTCAATTGAAATGGATTTTTTTTTGCTCCCACAGTTCAACCAGGATAAGTGACTGATGTATTCTATTAATCAACAGGCTGGAATGACTGGACAGTTTCCTGCACTGCTTTTCTACTGTCAGTATCTGTGTGAAACATTTTTTTCAGGACAAAATTGTGAACCCAGGGACATTTTGGTACATTCAAGCAGCACTAATTGATGATTGGTTTATGTCCTAACTATCCAGACAGTGATTACATGCTGCTGAAAGAAAATGAAAATGGAATCGCAAATTGCTTCAGCAACAAACCATGCTACTAGTTATTTCTAATCAAATTCCATTATTCATTAAGGCAATGTCATTTAAATTTATTACAGAGTAGCGACATGGAGTTTCAAACAAACTGCTCGGAATTGACACGATTCATTCCATTTGCTTCAGCCACAAGCCAGTTGTGATAGCCTCATAATAAATTTACTTTGTATCCAGAAGGTATTCACAACTTTTTTACACTTTCTGTTACTGCCTCACTCCAAAATTGATGTATTTTTTAAATTCCACGCACAATACCCCATAATGACAATTCGAAATAGCTTGATTATTTCAACATGCAAGTACTGAAAAAAAAAAAAAGAAAGAAAGACAGAAATTATGGACTTTGTATAAGATGGCAAGATGCCTGGAGTCATTTTTGGAGACAACTCGGCACTGCTTATCATCGGGCTAATTCCTTTGCTAGGAAGCAGGGTGGTGGCAGCATCATGCTGTGGGGATGTTTGTTCGTGGAAAAAACTAGAGACGAGAGGATAAGATGAATGATGGACATCCTGGATGAAAGCCTGCTCCAGAGCGCTGTTGACCTCAGACTGAAGCCACGGTTGATCTTCCAGCAGGGCAATGACCCTGAAGCACACAGCCAAGACCTCAAAGGATTAGCTTCAGGTCAACTCTGAGAATGTCCTGGAGTGGCCCAGCCAGAGAGTTGAATCTGACTGAACATCTCTGGAGAGATGTGAACATGACTGCACAGACGCTTCGCATCCAACCTGATGGAGAGCGAGAGGTGCTGCAAAGATTAACGGACCAAACTGCCCAGAGACAGATGTGTTAAGCTTGTGGCATCATTTTCAAAATGTTTTGAGCTGTAATTGCTCCTAAAGGTGCATCAACGTCATCTTATTCCACCCCATCGGGGAATGAGGGCATAAGATAATATTTGGGAAAGGCTAAAGGCTGTCAAAATGTACTGTAAATCTGCAGATTTCCTGGTTGGACTCTTTACTGCTTAGACATGTTCAGGGGGCTGGAAACCCTTTTTTCTTGATACTCTTCTTTCAATATCATGATGGCTCAAACCAGGACAAGTTCAAATCGGTAGTTTTAAAACGTGTTCATCTCATGAGTAGAGACAATCTGATAGCACAGCATATGTCTGATTATTTTTACTGTTATCAGATTATGTTGCGTCTCCAAGAGTGACTTGAGGTAATAGTTGCATAGTCGATTAAGCATTTGTTGGAACCAAAGGCTTTCACTGTGTGTGAGTGTTTCCTCTAACCTTTGAAGGGCTGATTTGAAGAAGCCATAACTTTGACATGGGAAAAAAAAAGTCACTCTCTAACATGTTGACAACATTCCCACAATATTTTCAAATGAACTCGGAAATGACTTCTCGTGATTCGGGTGTCCATTTCCATTTACGCTGTGAAATATTAATGCAAAATTACGAGATTGAGTTGTTTATGCGAAGATTGCTAAGACGGAACTACTTACTAAACATGGCGTCTGGGCGTAGCGATTTCAAAAGAAAAAGTAGTTCCCAGTATTTGCTTCAGTGTCGTAACACTACAATATTATTTGTTGGTGTTCCACAGCGTAGTGAATGTGTGGATTATAACGTGTCCACCAAAGTGTTTTGGGGTTGTTGGATTTTGTATTTGATGAGTTTGACGAGGGGGAACAAAAATACCATCCACTTCCATTGTGTCCGTCCCGAAAACCTTCCCCGACTCACCTCTGAATAAACCACAGCTCGCCTTCACAAAAAAAAGTAAGTATGCTGTTCGAAATGACTAAGGAATTGCGCAAAACGGGCCAATTTGCCAAAATGTTGAATTATCGCTTCAAATCTTCTTGAAAACGGGCCAAAATACAGCTTTTTCTGTCACGCTGCTCCTGTCAGTGGTTCACAGCCATAGTGCATAGTTCCTCTGTACACGTGCGAGAGGATTTACAGCTAATTTTTAACACTTGAGAGTAAACTTGGTCATCTGTCCATGGGAATGTCAGTGTACTCACCAATGTTGTCAAAAGCTTTTTCTCAAACAAAAATGTGAAAACAATGCATTTTCACTAGAAACGTTGCTTAATAGGGCTTTAGAAACTTTATTATTCAAAGTAGAACAGCTGGAAACTCCGTGGAAAATCTTTGTCAAGAAAGAGAAAACAGCTCATCTTCAGCTCATCTCTCTCAGCCCTGGATAACGACAGCTGGCTCAAGCTTTGTGTTAAGAAATATACAAACAAACCGCCCCAAACAGAGCCAACTGAAAATCACAAACAAGTCACCCTTCAACATTTCAATAAATGAGTTGTTTGTGTTATCACAGTGTGATGGGAAATTCGTCTTTGCCAGACAGCACTCCACCTCAAAACAGCCTGCATGAGAACACTGCTTGGTTCACATGTAGTTGTTTTTATTTTAGCCTGATTCATTTGATAATCAAACCTGTGCATCATGTTTACACATCTGCAGTGACTTTCTGTTTTCCATATGCACAAGAGGTAAATCTTACGATGCATAACAACAATAACAATCACTTATTTCTTTTCCCAAATTGTAACATTTCAAGGATCAGCATATGATCTTAAAATGTGTCTTTCTGATGGTCATGGGAGGAAGCTTGAATCCTCTTCATTATTTAATAGGTTTTGGTAAAGACAAACATGTCCACTTTTTTACGACATGATATGTAATATGTTAACATTCAGTGACTCGCAGTCTGCTGATGGATTATATTGGAAAGGTTAACTTATCTGCAGCTGTGGCAGATATATCATGTTTGGATTCAAGGGAATGATTTATCGAGACAGAAATGATACAACTGTGTGTTTTCCTGCAATGTTTGCATTATTATCATATTATTATTATTATATTATTATTATGCCAACTGGCCTTTATTTTGAGTAGCATTAAGCCAGTGAACAGATTGAAATTGCCTTATCATACTTGTTCATCACCTGTGCATCTGGCGTGTGCTTTGTCACAGCATATGGAAGGGTTTATAAATCTGGTTTCATCCATGTGTGAAAAATGCTGCCTTGGGGACTGTCACATCTCCTGGAGAGTCATAGTTGCTCAAGGTTTATCACATTCTTTATTTGGAAACACATTTGGCTGGACTTTGCATGCCCTTGCATGCTGCTGAAGGACTTCTGTTTATGGTGTGCATTAAAATGCAAAGTTTGTCGTAATGACCAGGAAGTCACCGCTTGCCAAAACCCTGTACTCTTTTCTTATGCAATACTAAGAAATCTACTGATTAGCAGTCTGTCAGCTTTGTGCACTTTTTTCTTTTTTTTTTTAAAGGTACTTTGTCAAAGTCATTATTTGACAATATTAAGATCTGGCCTTAAATCCTTCTGTCTATCTGTCTTCTCTTTTTTATTATGTCTTTCTTGTCTTCTTTGTGTTAAAACCACAGTGTAACCTTGGGCGTGTTACCAGAATAGATGCAGGGGCTACTTTCTTATTCAGATTGTGTGTGCTGCAGTAATGTCTGTCACACACCATTTCCCTCGAGAATAGAAAATGCCAGCTGACACAGTGCAGGATTATCCATGCTGTGTGTGAGAGTGTGTGTTTGACTGCACTATGTACTACACACTACTTTTTTCAAACTACTTACATTTTTGTATTCCAAGAAAAGGTTTTTTTTTTTTTTTGTTTTTTTTTTTTTGTTTTTTCCATACATCTACCGTCATCAAAGTTATTGTGATATTTTAGGCTTGTGAGGAACCAAACAAAACATCATTTGTTTTTTTTTGTTTTTTTTTTAATCAAATGTGCTACCTTCTTGCTACTGCATTGCTTGTGATTGAGTTCAGAGTTTTTAAATTTAATTGCTATATTAACACACAAAATTCAGGCACAGCATGTAATTAAAAAAAAAAAAATCCTAAAATCTTTGCGAACAGTCTGAAGTATTAACCTTAGATTAAACTGAAAGCCAAATGTTCAGTTCAGTCAAAAATGACACTCATAAACCTAGACTTAAGTACATTGCACTGTCAGAAATATAGAATTTTGTTTGTAAAACTGGCTTTTTACTGTTATCACTTCATACCAGGAGGTATATTTTATCCCCATTATCTTTCATCTGGGAAAATTTCACAGTGTGTAGCAGGAATCACAGACAGAAGAGCAGCACTTTACCCACTTATGTTTGAGGGAGTTAAATAAAACTCACACATAAGCAGATATCCCTACAAAATGTTGCTCAACTTTATGTAGTTTTTTTTTATTGTGATCCTTGTTTTTCTTTTTTCAAAATTTACACACTTGAATGCAATGCATTGTGGTAATTGGATTGCCTTGTAGTGTTTTTTTTGTTTATGTGTTTTTGTTGCCTTTATCCATTGAACATAAAAAAAAATTCTTTGCATGCTCTACATGGCAATGCTTTAATTTTCATTATTAATATGCAAGTGTACTTTATGTGCCTTCACACTTTGCTGTGCACAAACTATTGTCTTAACTGTTCACTTCTATCATGTGATTGTCTTAACTGACTTTAACAGTAACCACTCTGAAGATATTCTGGCAGTCTGAGGACAGAGACTGCATGCATATCACTTTCATATCCCGAGGCTTTCATGTGTGGTTGAGAGGAAGTTGCCCATTTCTGGAATTTCAGGGATTTTTCTTGGGTTTCTCTTGGATTCAACTTGTGCGCAAAACCTGCAGTTCCCTGCTCATGTGGAGAATTAACTCGTTTTGAAAATTGGTTCTCGGTCATAATTTCCTGAGACATCCCTGCAGTGGTCCACATGTTGGTTTATGCTGAATATTTCTTCTAAATGAGGAGATCACCGCTCTCGTTATTTCACTTTTAACACACTCAGTGTGAGGCCGCCCATACACGGATGCCAAGTTTAGTCTTCAATTGATGCGCTGACAAAAATAAATTCAACCTCTGGGGTGCCAGCATAACAAAATCCTCAAGACCCATTCCCCACTTCATTCTACTTAACGTGGACTGTACCTGTGCCATCTAAAATGCCTTTTCAGAGGTCCAGCGGACTGTATTAGGCTTATAAATCCTGTCCATTAGCAACAGTGTGTGGGAGGAGAGGATATGAAATCTCCCTACAGCGCCACATCTGACACCTTGAATGTCATTTTAATCAGTCAGGCACAGTCTGAGCCCCCTTCTCTTTAACCTCTAATAGGCCTCTTTTCTTTTCTTTTTCATTCATGTATCTTTCACTTTAAACGCAAAAGCAATTTAGAAATATATTGCCCTGCCAGACACCAATGTTAAATTGCCTTCATATTGGAGGAGCTTGAACAACCGGCGCTCCTTTAGTCAAACCTGCTCAGTACCGCGTCGGCTCAGGAGGAGTTCTTTGATTCTCACCAAGACTGCTCGCAGTATCAGGTGTGTTAATAAAGTCAAAAAGTTCAGACAAAAACAGGCTGTTGTCATTCATTGCATTTTCGGTGCAGGTCTGCACAACGGAGCTTGAAGAAACTCAAAATGCAACTTCTGGAAAACTGAACTTTTGAGAAGTACTAATAAATAGTCTGAGTAGTTACTAAACATAACTCCAGTTCTACGAGTGTATGTGAGCCCGCCTACGGGCTTCGCTATTGGCATAAACCAAGGCGGAGGCCGTAGGGGATGAATGTACCCCCAGCTGGTATGCTGGCAGGATTGGTGCGGAAGAAGTAAACAAACCGTACATCAGAACGGCTGAATAACTTCCAGAGAAAATGGGGCAAGAAGCCTGACCGAGGCGCTGGCCAAAGTGCGTAAGTATCGCCAAGCGACACACACACACACTGACCGGGGCGAAGCCACAGCGGCAGGCGGAGCAAACCCTGGCCCGCAACCCCCACGGGGCACAGCAGCCGGGCCACGTAGACCAGCACGGTTAGGCGACAGAACCCCTGTTCTCGCCGAGAACCGACACGGCCACCGTGTCCGTGCACATATCCATCAGATATGAACGCACAAAGGTGGACGCGGATGTCCAGGAGGCAGCCTGGCAGATGTCACCCACCGTGACACCTCTGTACAGGCCCGTGGAAGCAGCCATACTCCGTGTGGAATGAGCACGAATCACCGCCGGCGGCGGAAGATTCTGCACCTCATAAGCAGCTGCAATAGCGCCCCCCACCCAGTGGGCGAGACGCTGGGAGGACAGCGGGGCTCCACACCCCCTGGCCCCGTATTGCACAAACAGCTGGTCCGTAGTGCAAAACCCAGCTGTACGCTCAACATAGAGATGCAGAGCCCTGACGGGGCAAAGCAACCGCAGCCGCGGGTCGTCACCGGACGAACAAGGCAGGGAGCAAAGTGTCCTGATCCGGATCACCCACGACTGAAAGTCCGAGGTGATGACCTTTGGATGAAAAGCCGGATTAGGCCAAAGGTGCACGAGACCCCCATCCGGGCTGAACGCCATGCAGTATGGGTGGACCGACAGAGCACAGAGATCTCCCCCCTTGAAGGAGAGAAAGCGGTCCGCTGCCCGCTCCACAGGCTCAAAAGGGGGTCCCTTAAGACCCTCCAACACAGTGTAGAGGTCCCATGGGGAGACCACATGTCTTGGGGGGTGGCCGTAGCCGACACGCCCCACGCAGAAATCGCTTCACCAGCAGGTGACTGCGCGCAGAGAAGTGGCTGAAACCGCCATGACCCGCTGCAATGGCCAATGCAAACACCGCACTGTCCATCAGGACCTGCAGAAACTCCAAAACTCCACCAATAGCGCAGGAGACCGGGTCCAAACCCCTCTCCAAGCACCACGTGGTGAAGAGCTGCCACTGAGACCTGTAGGCCTTGACAGTGGAGGGGGCCCTGGCACTCTGGATGGTGGAAACCACCGCCGGGGGGAGATCTACTTCCATTAATCTGACCCTCTCAGCCTCCAAACCAGGAGCCTCCCACCCAGGAGAGGGCAGGACCGAAGGGTGCCCCCTGCCTGCAGCAGCGCGTCGGGCCCGTCGGGGATCGGCCATGGGTCTCTGACCGCTAGCTGGGCCAGGTCCGGGAACCACCAGGCACTCGGGGAGTCCGGAGCCACCACGATCACGTGGAGGTTCTGCATCCTCACCCTGCGCAGCAACGGGGTTAAGAGGCTGGCTGGAGGGAACACATACAGGAGGCCCTGAGGCCAGCTCCTGTGTGTGAAGGCGTCTACCCCAAGAGAGGGTGTGTCTGATCACCTGAGCGAGAACCAGAGTGGGCACTGTGTGTTCTCTGCACTGGCGAAAAGGTCTGCCACCGGCTGGCCGAACTTGGACCAGAGGCAGGCTGCGACCCACTGGGACAGGCCTCACTCGTCGTGGAGTGGGCCTCCCCTTCCCCCTCCCATTCTGTCCACGCCAACGTTGAGGACCCCGGGCATGTGTCGCGCTCTGAGGGAGGCGAGGTGCCGGTACGCCCACAGCAGAATCTCCACCACTTTGCGATGAAGAGGGGGAGAATGACTCCCCCCCTGCCTGTCCAGGTACGCGACCACCATGGTGTTGTCCGTCCTGATGAGCACATGGCTGTCCTTCAGCCTGGCTTGGGAATGGAGCAGAACCTGCTGCACCGCCGTCATTTCCAGCACGTTGATGTGAGTAGGCGGGGAACCCCAGGCCCCGCCCACCGTGAGATGGCCCAGGGTTCCCGCCCATCCTGCGAGAGACGCATCCGTGAACACCTCGACGTGATGCAACACTCAGCCCAGGGGGGCTCCCTGCATGAGGAAACCCGGATCCATCCAGAAAAGGAGATCCTGACGCGCCTGAAGTGGGCTCGAGACCAGTCTTTGTCCGTCCCGTTTCCCCAAGCAGCGGAGGGGGGAGAACCACCGCTGCAGTCTGCGCATGTGCAGAAGGCCCAATGGAACCACTGGGTGGGCCGCAGCCATCAAACCCAGGACGGTCCTGACCAGACGGACCCTGACCAGGGGTGTGGTCGTCACAGACCTCAGGGCCGAGAGGAGGGAGGTTCGCCTGTCCTTGGAGAGGCAGGCCGTCATAGAGAGCGTGTCCAGCTCCAAACCCAGGTAAGCCACGTGCTGAGCCGTGGCGAGTGTGCTCTTGTGTTGGTTCACCATGAACCCCAGGAGGTCGATGTGGTGCAGGACCTGGGCCACTGTCTCCTCATAGGAGGACGCCAGTATGAGCCAGTCGTCGATGTAGGTGAGAATCCTCAGCCCACGACGACGGAGGGGCTCCAGCACCGCCTCGACACACTTGGTAAAAGTGCGACAAGCGAGAGAGTAGCCGAAGGGGAGCCAGGTGTATTACAAATACCTGGTCCCCACGGCAAACCAGAGGAAGGGCCTGTGCCTCCTCAGGATGGGGATGTGGAAGTAGGCGAGCGTGAGGTCGACCAACATCATCCAGTCCCCAGGGCGGATGCTCTCCAGGAGGTGTTTGACCGTCAGCATGCGTAACCTCCTGGTGGTTATGTGAGCATTTAGGACCCGCAGGTCCAGAATGGGCCTTATACCTCCGCTCCTCTTGGGAACCAAGAAGTAGGGGGAATAAAAACCCGAGTGCACCTCCTCTGCGCTCAGCTCCGTTACCACACCCCGGCGGAGGAGCGAGGTCACTTCTGCCTTGAGAGTGGCCACCCCCGCAGGGCATGCGAGCCGCGTTCAAAGGATCCCATTGAAGAGGGGCGGGCAACGGGAAAACTGCAGGGCATAACCGCTTGGTAGTGTCCTGGACAACCAGGGTGAAAGCGGTCTCAGTATAGCACGCCACGTCTGGAAGTGGAGCGTCAGTGGCTGCATCACAGCCTGAGGGGACGGCCCTGGGGGCCCCCTGCGAAAGGGCTGTGAAGAGAGCGTCCCATGCAAGAGTGCTGGCGGCTGCTCCGGGGCCGCGAGCCAGCGCTGTGTTGGACACAAACCCAGCGGCGCCAGTGTGAGCGCAGCACCACGCGAGCCACTGTCCTTGGTGCTTAAGCCAGAAGCAGGACGCTCTACAGTGGGGACCCGACCTGACCTCGGACAACTCCGCTTGGAGCGTCCGTGACGCATGGTCAGGGCCTCCGCCGCACTCCGCTTAGGTGCATCGCACGTCGGGGAAGCCAGCAGCCCACGCTCGGCGATGCGTCCCATCTCCACGGCTGCAGCGCCAGAAGAAAGTGGAGGGAGAGCCGGGTATGCATTCTGGCGGCTCCGTGTGTGCTCCACTCGTTGTTCTCTGTCGCTTTATAATGTCGCGAGAGACGGGAGGGAAAACACCCTGCCAAGTTTGACATCCTTCATTCATGCAAACTTGGGAAGAGGTTTGGGGGAGAGGGAAGAGAGGAGAGAGGATTGTTGCTCTTTCAGAGATGTAACGGGCCTGACGGCCTTTATTTACATATTTAGCAACAGAAGCAGGACGAGGGGACGGGGCGCTCTGCGGCTCGGGAGCGTGGGACCCTCTCGGCTAGTCGACGCCCCGGGGAGGTCGGCAGGCAGACGATCTGGTCTGGCCGGACACCGGGGAACTCCAGGGGGCTGGTCTGCGCTGCTCCGCTAGACGCCGACGCTGCGCAGTCTCACTGCGGGGCTGCAGATGTGCTGGCAGCCTCGCGCTGCGGCCTCCAAGTGCTCGATGATGGCCTGGATGTCTGGACCGAAGAGAGAAGAGGTGGACAGGGGGAGCCCCAGGACTCCCCGCTGATCCCGCTCAGACAGAGATGAGAGACCAAGCCACAGGTGCCTCATGGCAAGCTGTGCACTGGCCATGACGCGGCCCCCGTTGATGGCAGAGGTACGGCACATCTGCATCAGGGTCTCGGCTGTGTTCTGGATCTCCTGGATGTCTTCAGGAGATAACTGGGACTTCTCGTGGCAGATCTTGTTGATGGAGCCCAGTAGAAACATCATGTTGTTCGCTAGGGCAAACTTGCTAGCCCAAGTGCAAAATCGCGTTGAACCAGGTTCAGAGGCTGCGGCAGCAGCGCAAGGCCGATGTGCTCAGCTGCGGACGTGAAGAGCCCCGCGAGATGTTCCACGCGCTCTGGCGGCTGACTGGGGAGAAAGTGGAGAGGGAGTCTTGCTGGGTTGATCTCCCCGACACTGAGATGATGCTGCTGCTGCTGCTGCTGATGCTCCTCGTCTCAGCCGCGTATGGCGCAGGAGCAGGAACCTCTTTGGCGGTGGTCATTCCCGGAAGCCGGGGATACGGTGTCCATGAAAGCTGCTCGCTGCTGGGACTCTTCTAATGGCAGGGCGAGGCAGGCAGGACAGGAAGCCCGCTGACGGTGATGCTGCCAGCTGAGGCAGATGAAGCGGCGCTCGTGGTGATCATTCTCCTGGAGAATGGCGGCGCAGGAGCGACAGGTGAAGTCGGCGATGGCGATTCGTCGCGGGCCAGCTTGTCCATCTTGATCTTGATCGCGAAGGTCTTGATCGCGAAGGTCTTGCAGGCTTTTGAAGCTCAAGGGCTGAGTCAGAAGAAGGGAGATTGAGCGACAGAGCCTGGTTGTATACCCTTTGATAGGGACGTGGTGCTATGCCAACACATGGGCAAGATTGGTGCGCAGTTTTCAGTTTGGTCTCAGTGGATTGGCTGGCGCCAGGAGGATTACCAATAATGAAGCCCGTAGATGGGCTAAGTATATCACGACGTAGAATTGTTTGTTATAGTTTGTTAATCTAGAAATCCAATTTCTTCATCTGTCCACATGAATGTCCGTGCCTATATATTTATATGTCTTTATTCCTGACCACATAAAAAAGTCAAATTCATCAAGCACTATTAAAGTGCCATGAACTAAACTGAAATGAGCCTCACCTTCACAAATACTTTCATCCCACATAGGGAAATAACACACCTGATGCTTTTTACATGCATCACATGCTGGATGTGATATCAAGCAGGATATTTTGTATTCCACGCAACAGAACAAGTCCTGTCTGCTGAGGTAAACAGAATGCCCCGTCAGGCTTGGTGCCCTGCAGAGCCGGAGCCCAGCATGTCCAAACCAGTCCAGAGTAATGAAACACCCAGCAAGCCCTGTCATCTCCCGCTGTGGCTCACCACCCCGGAGAAGCTACAGACAGCCAACAGAATGTCCCGGACCCTCAAAGCCTCCCACCAGGACCATAAACGCTGCTCAGAATACTAGCATGCTCATTAACTTATTGCACTGATCATTTAGATTCAGTGTTTTGCAACTAAAGCAGATGTTTACATGATAATGGCTTTAATGTCTTGGCTTTTATTTTTTTTTTCTGGAGGTCAATTAATTGTCTCACCCAGATGGGCTTGTCATAATTTCTCTGAGGAATAAAATTACATTTCTGGTTATATTATGGAACATATCAAATATGATTTAATCAGCATATTAAGAAAAGAGAACAAAAGACTTTTTTTTCAAGTTACTTTTATTCATTTTGACTAAATACTACATTAACATGAATTCTGCTCTACCTGAATCTCTGACTATATTTATCCATCTCACCTGACTCAGAACTGCATGTGCCGAGCAGTTTTAATGACTCACAGATGTATACAATCTGTCATCTTATCTCATCCAAAAAAAACCTAATAACCTTCACCATGATGTGTTTGCTAAATAATGTTCAGACTCTGCTGGGTCAAACAAAGTCATATAGATTTTTCTCACATTCCCCAAGTAAAACACGAGCAGAACACTTTCAGCAGCGGAAGAGCACAGCGGTCGGCACGTCGGCACGGATGGCATCCGTCTGTCACGCTCTACACACGCCTGTAGAACTGGATTTCCAAACTCTTTGAGAGCTCTAAAAAGAGTCTGACCTTCAGCAGATTGCGATGAATAATGTATGAACAACAAAAAATTTGCATAGGTTTACATACGTGATTCCAGATGGAGAGAAAGAAGGAAGGACACCGAAAAAGTGATGCATTTTAAGAAGTATAGTTGTTGTTCAGTCATTTTATCCATCAGACAATGACGTTTGGGGCACACACCCAGAGGATGATGTGAAGATGATTTTTGTTTATGTATTGTTTAGTTTTGTAAGAGAAAACAGGTGCAACATGAAAAAAATTATATGTCCAAATATGAAATATCAATTAATTTTATATTCCAATTAATAAAATTGACTGGGTGAAAATATCCATGGTTGACTGCTTTTTTAATCCAGGTGCTTTTTTCTAGGAAATAATTTCTTCCAAATGATTACTCATGTGAAAGGACCAATGCACGCTTAACTTGACTCCATCAGATTAAAATAAATAAATAAATAAATTTAGCCATTAAAAGCTATTTAATGTTTCTTTTCCTTATCATATAAATATAATATATTATATAATATATCAATATAAAAAAAGAGGCTCCTCTTGTTTTTTGTTTTTTGTTTTTTTTGTCTGCCAAATAATGGACAGCAGTGTTCATGTTCACAGGTTGTTGTTTTTTTTAATCTCCTCAAGCTTTGAACACAGTGTGCTTAGCAGCTGCTTGACCGCTGCTTTACTGAGCTGCCCATCTGTTTTCATCGCATTTACCTTTGATAATAGCCATCAACTTACATATGTCTGAATGTATTTGATCACAAGGGGCAGGACAGCTGGACGCAAGGTGGTGACAGCCTGTAGTTGCTGTAGAATTGTCACTGTGGACCGTAGCGTTATTCAAATAATCAAACACAGTTATCATGCCACAGTATTTGTTGCATTTAAAATAAAATAAATTTAAAAAAAAATCCTGCTGTGCCTGTGTTTGTGGATGAGTCAGGTTTCGTGAACTTACAAAGATATGCGTTTTAATTGAATTGACTCATTCATATTATTGTATTTTGGTTGATTTATCCTGATGATTGCAGTGGAATGCATCACTATAAAATCCAGTGAAGTTTAGAATAGGGCTGGACAATACAGAAAAAAAAAAGCATTTCAAGAAAAAAAAAATTCATGTAGATAATTGTTGATAATTATCAAACAATTTAGCAATTTTTATTTTAAGTGGAGCCCTGGCTATTTTATTCTATTGCCTAATTAGCTACTTTTAAATAAAGAACACACAAACCATGCATCATGTAAACAAACACCACTCAAGAACAAACATCTGGAAGTTAAAGTCAGCTCCCCCTTCAGTCCAGCATCACTGGGTTTGTTTTTTTTTTCCCCTCCTGGAGGACCTGTTAGCCATTAGCCACTTGCTGCTAGCGCTAGCACACCAAAAGCAAAACAGCCTTTTTCCATCGTTATAGTTCAACTGGTCAATTCTGTCTTAGCTCATGAGCACTTTAGCAGAGCTACGGTGGTATCTGTTAGCACAGAGAGAAAACACACACTGTCCACTATTTGTCATTTAAATCCTCCAGGGCTTCGTCAGAGTGTGATGAACACTCTTCAGGGTGTAAAACACTATCATGCTGATGAATTAGTTGAACGTTTTAAAGGACAGTTTCTTCCACCTCCCCTCACTGATACACCATTTGCACATGCTCTCTGTCGTGGATTTAGACAGGCGGGGCTTACTGACGTAGCTGCCTTGGTCTGCGTTTTCAATTGGTTCCGAGGAAGTAATGATTAGTATTAAGCTTCATGATAGGCTTTCATGAAAAACAATGCAAAACTTTTTTTTCTATCAAACTTTTTATTGATTGATTGATTTTATTGATTGTTTTTTTGTTTTTGTTTTTTTTTTTTGCTATGGCGTTGCACTTCTTTCAATTGATATGTATGATCGAATTATCGTCCAGCCCTAGTTTAGAACATGCGTAATAAAAGTACACTTGTCAAAAACCATGCCAAGTGAAAACAAATTGAAAATTAATCAACCCAGATAGATAATATTTCTTTCATAAAACAATCTACATATCTTTATAGATGAATTAGCAGATTCTGTGATTTTGGCCTGTTATTGTCCGCTTTCAAACGATCAAAATATTTTTGTTTGTTTTTATTTGTTTGGGTAAATGGAAATCTGTCCACCTGAACAACAGCATTTTGTCAGTGATTGATTCTGGCAGCTTCTTTGAGTGTGTCTGATGTATTTCATGAATTCCTCATGAAAAAGGAATCTTGAGATTTTATGGGAACAAAAACAAAAGAAGAGATATTGGAGGGTGTAAACATCAGATGTGGCTGATGCTGTATCCTGTAAGTGATGGAGTCTGAATGAACAAACAGGAACAAAGTGTTCTTTTGTTGTAGATCTTATTACTTATTTGTTGTATTTATATTTCATCATAGCACAAAACGTTCAGAGGATTAATCCACATCACAGGTTTGAACTCCACAGCAGACAGGCCAGCATTGTGAATCTCTTGATCTCTTCCCACTTCCCAGAACAGCCCTGATGTGTCAGATGGTAAAATAGAAATTCCCCAAGGGGACTGATACAGCATGGTTAGTGTAGATCCCTCTGAGTTGTATCAAATCAAGGAACATTCTTTTTGTTGGATACAATTGTTAATGCAGTCCCTCTTTTCCATCTATCTGTGTCTTTGTACAGGCATTTATCCATTCATCTGTGTTTGAGACGTCCAGGAACATGATGACACATGTCTGCTGTGTTTTGTGTACCTATAATAATAATAATAATAATAATTATTATTATTATTATTATTATTATAAGTTATGTTGCAAAAACAGCTCAGACTCTGGACACTGGTTGGATTTTTTTTTCCTCCTCTAAAGATCAGCATTCATTCGTGAAACACCTAACACACAGCTCAGCAAAATGCTCAGTAGAAACTCTAAAAGGCTCAGATCTAAAAAATGGAAAAGCTTTTCAAGTGCAGTCTACTGTATCATCACAGGATGACACTGCTGATGCACTCAGACATGTTTGTATCCATCTCAGTCAGTAAGGCGCAACTAAATATGAACTCAAAGTCTTCAGCAGGAATCTCTCAGTACAATAAAGAACCAAATGCTTAAATACATTCCCATAATCTGCCTCTTCCATCCATTATATTTGTCAGACAGAAGGGATTCTGACACTTTGCTTTAGTTTTGATCATGCAATTAGTTGTGAATTACCATCTATTTAAATGTTAATTCATAAAATGCAATCTGTCATCTTCACAGTGCTCCTGTCCTGCAGCCAAACAGAGAAATGAGCTCATTTGAGCTCTGTGGTTTGACATCTTATTGTGTTACTGTTTCACTACATTGAGGCTGTGGTGTAATCGATCTCACCCAGGCATGCTGATTGACTCATATCATTTCCATAATTAGACTACACATTATTAAGCAGCAAGCTTCACCTAAGGTCAAACAGTAATTGCTCTGTACTTTAGTCGTGGAATGTATTCATATGCAGTTGCCCTTTTTTTGACTGCCATTCTTCCAGGGATTGGCCAGGTTTGAAGGATTATTATTTGTATCATTCAATTCATTGTTGCACATTTTACAAGCGGCGCAGCACTGATCAAGGCATCTGTGGTTTTAAGGCTGACAGAATTTCAAACAAATACTAATTAAATTCTGTGATTGCTTGGAGCATCTGCTTATAAAAGAGGAGAAAACAAACCATCTAATAGATTCATGTGACAGGAAGGGAAAGCCTGATACCCAGTGCAATTTTGACCTCTTGGAATGAACAAAAAATAGAGAACATGTTTCGAATTGAGTGGGAAGCTAACTTGTCTGATTAGTTGCCCTCTATTTTAATGCTTCTCCTGATAAATATTCACTGTAATTATATCATTATGTGTTGGCCTTCATCTTTGGTTCTCAATTAACATATTAAAATTTGCTCAGTTACTACCTTCTAATGTTTGCAGTACTGATTTTAAATAATTCATAAAGTAAGAGAGATATATAGCTAGATTTCTCTCTAATGAAAAAAAAACTGCAATCTGGATTGATGGGGAACCCTGTTAAAACACAGCTCTTAAGTTTTTGAGCAAAAGAGAAGAGCACCAGTTCTTCTGTATGTTTTCTGAAAGTCTTAAGGTCAAAATCACTGAATGCCAGTGGATTCGGAGAAAGCCTCAAACACAGCGTCCTTGTGGACTTGATGAAATAGCTTGACATATATAGAGAGAAAAAAGTTTGAAGTTGTTTTGCTGTACACACTAAAACCAAGGTCTGTCCTCCAGCTTGCGCTGCAGTACAGCTGTGCTTGAATGATTTGACTGTAAAGGGAGGAGAAAGTCACACCTGTGAGATCGAAGTTTAATGGAGCAAAGAAGGGAGAGGGTGGATCTCTTTCTTCACTACATCTGAAAGTGAACAACAATAGAATGTCATGACTTGCTGTTTTCACTTTGCAGGCGATTGAGGCAACACATCAGATAAAACACATGTCATACAGGAAGGATTTTGTATGGAAACCACCACTTGGGATTGGGATCCCTTTATCTGGCTTTTTTTTTAAGCACAGTGTCCAGCATCTCTGAGGGCTTGATGGTAAACTAATCACTTAGCTCACTCAAGCTGTTTGCGAGCTTAAGTGAGCTCCTAAAATGTGTTGTTTTTCACATGCTGTACCAGCCTCTTTTTGGTTTTTGGTGTTCTCCATCCATCCTTTTCCAGCTCAGTCCACACAGGGCCACGTTGGCAGTGTAGTGAGTAGAAGTTTAGATATCTCAGTGCCCTGCAGCTTCCTCCTGCTCTTCTGAAGATCCCCAAGCTGCTTCCAGGCCAAACCAGAGATATAATCTCTGCAGCAGGTCTTTGTCCAAACTCAGGGACGCCTCCTACTCTGAGGTGACCTGGGACCGTCCGAATCACCTCCACTGGCTCCATTCAATGTGGAGGAGTACTAGCTCAACTTGGAGTCTCTGCCTGATGGCACTTTATCAGAAAGGGTGATGTCCTGTAGCGGAGCCAGAGTGGGGGCAAGGGGGCGGTCGCCCCAGGGCCCACAAGGTCATAGGGCCCTGTTTCATGTGATGTGTTCACATTTAATCGTAAATAAATTATTATAGTAAAATGTGCAGTGTGTGCGAGAAGGTATACACATATGATTGTGGGCTCCAATTTGCCAATTCTTACATTACAACTGTCCATGAATGCACCAGAGCTGTCAGCCAGCGCTGATTGGCTGTGCCGCATGAACAAGTTTTTTTCTTTTGCACTTGATCTGAACTCTTTGGAGGGAAGTTCAACAGTATGCTAAACACTATGCTAGCCGCTAACGGTACTACCCAAAACCTAACATCGGAGCCACTGGGGAGTCAGTGAAACCTTCAAAAATATTATCTTTATCAGAATGCTATGGTCTTAAACACCTGCCTATTTGAATGTGCCTCGTGTTGCTCTCAACTATAAGAGACCATCGAGTCAATTTTTTTCGAATATACGTGAATTCCAAAAGATATAGATAGCTGTCTATATCTATCTGAATAGATTGTGTAATTTTAGACAAGCTGTGTTCATTTTATATTTAAGCTGTGTCAAAGATGGTACAGATTTAGCCAGTGACTTTTTATTTGAGTTTTCAGCACCATGGACAGCGGACGCTCTGAGACTGACAGCTGTCAGGCTGCATTTGACTGTGTGTGTGTGTGTGCGTGCATATGTGCATTTGTTCTTCGGGAACAAGTTTGTGAACTGGTTTGTGACTTTATTCTGCTTTCTGAGGCATAGAGGTTTGCTTGGCTCAATAAAAGTGAGCATTAGTGTGTTGTTTGATGGTAGCATGAGGGATTGTTTGAATGGTAAAATTACTCTCATAAGGGCCCATCGAGAATGCTCCGCCCCCTCTGGACTGAGACCCACGCTCCGCCCCTGGTGATGTCCATCACCTGACGGAGAAAAGCCATTGCAGGTTTAATCTAATCTTATCTAATCTAATCAGATTATTCATACCTCCTGTATCGAGGTATATGCTGTAACACCAGATCTTACCCACTCGCTCCAAAAGCTGCAGTTGTTATATCACAAGGCTTTGGTTTAGCTATACTTACCTCAGTGACATTACTAAGGAAATACCACTCTTAGGCTTGTGGCCTGGCATAATAATCAGCCGACTCAGCATTTCTGTCCTGAGTCTAATCTACAAAGTATCCCAGTCAGCTGTATGCCTTGCAAAAAAAAAAACAAAAAAAAAAAAACACATCCTTAAGCACTATTTTCTAGCACTTTGTTCTCAATAAGTCATGTGTCAGATGGTATTTGTAAGCCCATTTTGCAGCTTGTTGTGTGAAGACTATAAGGAGAGTTGAGGAGGAAACTTCGTCTTATCCGATATTACATGAAATACATGCATAAGAAATTGACTCTTCGGACTCTCATGCAGCATCCTCGATGGAATGGCTCTTCTAGGGGCCTCACTTAGCAGCCCATGAGCAGCGTTTTCAGGTATTTCATCAAGCAGATCAATCAACAGTCAACAGTTCACATTATGGCCGTGGAAAATATGTTGAAAGGAGAAGTGTGGAAGGAAAGTCCATCACTATTGTACAATACTGACATTATGTAAAGCAAATGCACCTGTCTGCAGTTTCTTTTTTTTTTTTTTTTCCCCTAGATTGTCTTCTTCAGAGTGCAGGACTCCTGCGCAGAGAATAAAAGCATCCCAGTTGCCAGTATATCATACACCTGGCAGACAGGTCAACATCGTATTCTTGATCGTTTAAACTGACAAACTCAAACTACCTCTGCATTCAAACATGATTAAAAGATATTACACTTAATTTTAATTTTTGGAATAGCTTAATTTCACAGTAATGATAATTCACACTGATAATGTCTTTCACTGTCTTAAAAACAGACATGTTCAGCAAATATGTCCTTTGTTTTCTGTGAAACTTGTTTTCTTTGTTTTCATGAAACTTTAGCCATGATCTTGAGGTTGTGTTAGACTACATTGCCAAAAATGACGGCTGCATCATCAACACTGAGGAGAAAACGGCTTGTCATGATTTCTCCTTTAAACTGATATCTACCCATTGAAGTCAGACATTTCTTCCCCTCTTAATGCTACATTACAGGTCATCCAGTGACAAAATGGATCTCACGGATGTTTCAATTTACAAATTGTTAAAATTGTTGAGGTTATCTTTTTTGGTTTTTTTTTGGTTTTTTTTTACAATTATTTACAGACCTCTTCATAATACCATACATTTTCAGACCTTATTCAACCCTCTCTGAATGACATTTCTTCATCACAAATGGCTGAAACACACTTCTAAAACCAGCTAATGAGATAAGCAGTAAGTGTGAAAACAGCTGAAGTTGTGGGGAGTGTGCCGAGGCCCAGGGTGTTCAGCCGGGAAGAGCTGAATAGTTTGATACACTCTATTGACTTCTAGCTTAATGGAAGGAATTCATCTCCAAGGTGTCATTCAGAGATTGTGTTTGAACAACCTGATTGCACTGGCAATATGCAGGCATGTGGCCTCAGAGCTCAGCAGGTAGTATTTTTCAGGGGTGTGTTGTCAGCTTGCTTCGGCTCTGTGATAATCCTCCTGATGATGTGTGAAAGTTGAGTCTCATTAAACTGCCAAAAATGTCTTTGCAAAGAGCAGAGATGTTGACATTTTGCAATCCAATTTTCAGATTTCAACTGTCCCATGTGTGTTTTTTTTTTTTTACTTTACATGTAAATGTATTTCTTTGAAGGTGCAATAGCTTTGAAAATTCAATTTCCCCCTCAAAAATGCTTGAACAATCTCCATATGTTAAAACTTAAGGAATGGCAGAACTCAAAGTACAGGCAAGCATCAAAAACAGCAAGGTAGTGTTTGTTGCAAGCAACCAGAGCACAGAGGAAAACTGAGACTGTAAGCACAAAGACAAGAGTCACCTGGGAATATATATGCAGCAAAGTTAATTAGCTTATGGGAGTCAGGAGAGGAGGGACAGGTCAGGTGTTGCTGTTGGCAAGAAAGGGCAGCCAGGGCAGCTGAATAAAATGCACATTTAGTCCATGGAAACAGAAAGTGACAAGTCTGAAAAAACAAAGGAATAAATAAATGAAAGAAAAAGATTGAGACTGTCCTCCCCTAGAAAACGACCACAGTGGTCGTTAATTCATGCCTCAAATTACGACCATGGGGTACGTTTTACAATCAAGCGCCCCCTAGTCACCATGCAAATCATGTTATGGACATCACGGACTGAGAGATTTTAGGGTTGGGGTTTTTTTTGTTTAGTTTTCGTTTGTTTGTTTGTTTGTTTGTTTGTTTGTTTGTTTTTTTGGTGGAGCGAGTTGCACTGAATAGATACATTTGACCACAAATGCAAATAATGCTCTGCATTGAATGACTTCAGTTTGATTTTCAAAACAGAACAAAATCTCTGAAATAGTTTCTGAAACAGATCAGAAGCCACAATATGAACCTCAAAAAATAAACAAAAATCTAAAGAATGAAGAAATCTCTGTATTGTAATTTACACAATGCTTCTCTAGAGACAAATACGCTCTTTATCTTCAAAGTTTCCACTTAGTTTATGAATGTGAGCTGCAGTTTTTTTGTTTCTACGTGCTTTTTCTACAGTGCTGTCTCTCCGCTGTGTCCTTAGTTACCAGCACAGCAGTTGCTAAGGACTCTGACCCCTGACCCCGAAGGAAGTTAAATTGTGTCACGGACTGGATTTTTTTCTTTAAGAATATAATTTTTACTCTTTAATTAATAATAATTGTCCACAATTACTCTTATGTGCATTAAATAACAGCTTAATTTTTTTTAAGTATTTATTTGTGATTGGGATACACATTGTGTAAATTAAAATACAGAGATTTCTCCTTCTATAGATTTTTGATTTTGTTTTGTTTCTGTGGTTCATATTGTGGCTTCTAATCTGTTTCAGAAACAAAGATTTTGTTCTGTTTTGAAAATCAAACTGAAGTCATGAAGTTGGAGGACTTGTTGAGAGAAAAAAAAAGTCTCAAAATTAGTGGCGGTCATTGCTTTGCCTCTACTAAACTGAGCGGCTGCACTCCATGTAGTTATTGACACATTTCAGCCTTTACCTGAAAGGACTGACTGACATTTCCAGTCTTCAGGCCTCGGTGCTGACAGGAGAAAGACTGCAAGAATTCCTGTAGCAGTCACATATCGAAATGTCTGAAGATGGACTCATATAAGAATATTACTGGTTTACCTTCCTGGTTGCTAAGAAACAAACACTTTTATGACTAGTTCAAAGGGACGAGGACTCACAGGATGGGCGATGCTGACAAGTTCATAACCTCAGTTGTAGTACGGCTATATTTCTCTCTTTCCCTCCGCCCTCTCGCTCTCGTTCTCAGTTCTCTGTTTCAACTTGCTGAATACTGATACACAGACTCATCAGTGCTTTTTTTCTTTTATGAAATGGGCTTTTCAAAAGCTTCTTTACATAATACAATCCTCTCTTGTGACTGTTGTGCTGCTCTGCGGCGCAGTCTCGACATATTACTAGCTCACAAAGGATGATAGCTCAGTCAACTCCAGCAGCATTATGTAGCTGCATTTACATTTTTAAGTAAGGGAAGCACAGCGGTTCATGTTCTTTCAATGGTTGCTGCTCAAAAATCTAATTAACGCTCGTTATTGTCCTCTTGAAATGAGTGTCCTTATGAGAATGCGCTTATGTGATTAAAGTGCTGGGGGCTCAGTTAAACCCTGGACCGACTTACTTTATTGTTTTGTTTCCCAAATCCCATTATTATGACTTCTCATTGGCTCTACCGCAGTTTTTAAACAAAAAGTAGTGTTGAGTCTGCAATTAATACTGCACTGCTAAGGAATAGCAATCAATTCTACTTTGTATATGCTTCCAGAACACCATCCTCTTTTCCTACCCTTAATTACTATTTTTCTATCTTTCACCTCCATATATGCAGAATTTTTCTGAGTAATGATGTTTGACTCCACAGTTTACACATGTGCATATGAAGTAGGTATGTCCAAACTGTCTCAAGGTGTGAATTTGTGAGGTCTGTTTCTTCTAGGAACTATTTCATCCCCTGGTAACCCTAAAGCCCTGTTTTTACAACAGTCTTTTCAAGTGGAAACACAAAACTTTCATTGTGTTGTGGGAGTCCTCTGAAACAACTAAAAATGCAACTTTTTGAAAACATCTCCTGAGATCGAACTTTTTGAAAATGGAGCGACTTCATGTCCGTGGACACAGAGAAAAACTCAACTTTTCTGAAACACTGCCACTGCACTGAGCACATTTTGATGAAAAAAAGAATAATCTTGACAAACTCTTGAACTCATTGATAAACTGATGATAAACAAACATTTTCTTAGTTTATCATGACATGCAATAAATAAAAGCACAGTTCATCAGGAATCTGCTCCATTGTTCTGTGGAACAAAAATAAGGAAGTAATGGTACAAAATGAGATACAGTACGTGAGACTGACAGGCAGATCGGTGCAGCGTCTGCAGTGACGCGGTCGTTGTGTCGGTCCGTTGTGGTGGAGAAGGAGCTGAGCCGAAAGGCGAAGCTCTCGATTTACCGGTCAGTCTACGTTCCCACCCTCATCTATGGTCATGAACTGAAAGGACAAGATCCCGGATGCAAGCGTCTGAAATGAGTTTCCTCCGTAGGGTGGCTGGGCGCTCCCTCAGAGATAGGGTGAGGAGCTCAGTCACCAGGGAGGAGCTCGGAGTAGAGTCGCTACTCCTCCACATCGAGAGGAGCCAGCTGAGGTGGCTCGGGCACCTCTTTAGGATGCCTCCTGGACGCTTCCCTGGGGAGGTTCTCCGGGCATGTCCCACCGGGAGGAGACCCCGGGGAAGACCCAGGACACGCTATGTCTCTCGGCTGGCCTGGGAATGCCTTGGGATCTTCCAGGAAGAGCGGGAGGAAGTGTCTGGGGACAGGGAAGTCTGGGCATCTCTGCTGAGACTGCTGCCCCCACGACCCGGTCCCGGATAAGCGGTGGAAAATGGATGGATGGATGGATGTATGGATGGTACAAAATGAGTAACACCAATGCTGGATAGTGATCAGTAGTTTACAAAAATATCAGTACACTTCACTATTTACCTTTCCTGTCTTTACTCAAGTAATTTTTTTCAAACATACCATTGACATGTTTCAATGTCATGACTTTTGTGATGAATACAATGAAAAAAAACCCTTAAAGTATGTTATAAAAACCTGTTTGAGTGAAGAGTGAAATCAAAGGTATGATGAACTATGAACTCAGTGCTTTTGGCAGCAGTGCACTGATTTCAAAACAGGTCTGTGTATTCAGTTGAGCGTTGGATTTATCTCCAGTTTGACGTTCTTCTGATACATCAGCTGGTCAGAGGTGCTAAAACTTTGAGTGTGGCTTGACTTGACATCCTCTTATTGACAGGAGCTGTCTGAGTCTGACTTTCTTTTTTCTTTTGCTCTTGAAGAACGATTGCTTTATTTTGTGTAGTTTCCTTAAATGTGGTTTTGTTGAATCTATTTTGTGGATCTGTCTGTTCTGATGCACCAAAATATGTTTTCTGTCTCAGATTAGTCTTCTTTTCACACTGCACACTTCTTTCATTTTTCTTTTGATGTCCAGCTACTGAACCACTCTGTATTGATCATATTGATTCTTACCAAGTGCCACTTTGAGGCTGATTATATTCATCTCACTTCATCAATGAAGCATCCTGACGTTAGAATGAGCCATCTTTTTTGCAGTTTGAATCCTTGGTAAAAGCATAGCCGCAAACTGTCATTGGATTAGTTTGGAGATACAATGTAAGGCAGTGATCTGTTTTTTGTTTTTTTTTTTTGTTTTTTTTTTTAATCGTCACTCATTTATCAATAAACCTGCAATTTCCAAGCATTAAACAAGAACAATGTCAATGGGGTGTCAAAGCAATGATTTGCCAACATGATGTATGATGGCTAACTCCTGTGCTGCTGTTGAGCTTTAATGGATTCACTGCGTCTCCTAATGAACGGAACAGCGCTTCAATATCAGCTAAATGACAACCTTGTCGATGGGGTTCAGTGGGGCTGGAGATAATTACTTAGTGCAGTCTGTAGGAAAGAAGCAGGCTGAGAGGAAGCTCAGTGCTTCTGTGTTGGTGTCATCTGAAGATGTTTCATATGAGTTGTCAGTCCATCCCTGGACTTTCATCTGTCCATTACAGCAACCTCCATGCTCTCAGTCCTCTCTCTTTCTGACACTCAAACACTCGAGGTGAGCGTTTGGTGTGGAACATACTCAATATGAGTGACAGGTTTGAAATCTACACTGATAGCCTCAGCTTTCAAACCAGCTGTCCTGCAACCATCAGGTACATTCTGTGAATAGTCCCTGGTATTTCAGCACATTTTGATGCCAGTATTCATTAGAATTAATGTTGCTTCTTATCAAGATATTTCTTTTTCTGTACTGTACACCTGTGCAGGCCAAATCTTCATCAAACAGTAATTATCTAAACCGTGAAATTATGCACTTGAGGTATGTTGTGTTATCCTGCTGAAAAGATTTCCCTGTGGAGATCTGATGTTCTCATTAAACTACAAAAAAATTTAATTCCATACATGAAACTATATGTACATCAAGCATGCATGGTGTGGTGGACACATTCGTATTCATGCACATTCCACTCGTACACTGATTTGACATCAAACCCGGCTCACTCGGGCTTCAGCTCGGGGAATCCAGAACTAAATTAGCATAATGAATTAATATCAAACAGCTTTATCCAACACACACAGCCGCATAGCTCCAAAGCTCAAGCCAACTCTTTATCTTTAATGCGTCCCCTGCCATCCGCAGACCACTCTCAACATGGGATTCATTTCGGCATTGTCTTCGACCCCAATTAAAAGGCTCAAGATCCAAGTGGAAATGCACAAGATTCTGTGTACGATTGTGAATTATTCCATACAATTCACATGCAACAAAATAACTTGATCTGATATAGTGGGTTTATAAGTAGGATGGATAAGCAATGTTATTCCAAGCAGTTTAGCAAAAGCAGGTCCCAACCACATTGGATGTATAAGCTGACCTGAACCGGTGATTGCGCTGATCATTTACACCCTACATTTGTCTGTCCATCAACTCAGATTATTTTATCTGTTAGCCTTTTAACAAAGTTCAGTGGTAAAATAAGGGAATGTAAAGTGCTCTAAACCTAGAATCTCAAATGCCATTTTATGTAAAAAAAAAAAAAAAAAAAAAAAAAAAAAAGAAGTCCAAGTTGAAATTATTGTAATCTGTGAATGTTTTTCTTGGAAACTAACTCTGTATAAAACTACTCTGACACCAGCATCAAGAACATGAAGTGAAAACACGCGCAAGGTTTTCATTCAATACAATGAATTCATCAGAAGTTAGTTTGCTGCACAACGTTTCTTCATCATTATTGTTTTATATCCCCACTTTAATTCATGAGTTGTCTGTCACTGCTTCTGTGTTCTGGCAGATGGCAAATCTTACACAGAAAGTAGATGGAAACCTCTCAAGAGGATTGATCCATTTCCTCCACCCACACAGAGCAGCATAAATTGGAGGCCAACATCTGGAGGAAGTTCGCTAAAATGACAACTGGCTTTGCAGTTGTACGTGTGCTGTGTGGTCGATGTTTTTGTCTCATCTAGCTTGTTTGAATTTGATTAATTCATTTCAAATAGATGGAAAATAAAATATCATTCGCACTTCATAGCAAAGAGATGCAATCAAAAGTCTTTTTTTTTCTACATTTTGGAATTCTACACATTCACCTTGTTATGAGTGTAATTTAACCAGGTGAAGAATATGAACAGTTGCCTTTTCTCTCCACTTTTCCTCTTACATAAACTTTCAGTGTTCCGTTAGACCAGCGTTTCTCAACTGGTGGATTGCGGGCCCATTTTCAGTGGGTCTTGGTGAAATCTTGAAGGTGTTCTCCCTAACAATAGATGGCGCTAATTCCCTGTACAGCAGGTTGACACTTGCCATAGAAGAGGGGTCCCTCCCTGATTCAGCACACCTGGATCTCATGATTCTGTCCTCGTCAAGCACCCAGCAAAGCCCAGTAACGAGCCTGTTATTGCAAGCTGGTGTGTTGGAGCAGGGAGAGCTAAAACATGCTGGACAGGGGCTCTGCAGGAACAGGGAGGGAGACCACTGCCATGGAAGAAGAACACAGTATTGTATTGATATGCTAATTGAACAGGAAAAGAAATTCAGGTAAGACTCAAGTTTATTTTTGAGCTTAGGCTGAAAAAGTCTCTCCAGTGGGCTATATGCACAGCTCCATTACTTCCTGAAGTTCAGACAGCACCTTTATTTCCTGATTTTCATGATTGCATGAAGTGATTAATCCAGGTGTGTCTGGCAATTTACTGAGGCCAGACACATCTGGATTAATCAGTTCATTTATTCATTGAGTGAATCCATTGAGGAAGCCTTTTTGCAATATATTCTCTGTAGTTTGAATTTTTTATTTCATGTTTGTGCTCAAAAAAACCTCAGTCTGGGGTAAGTAGAGTTTTGGTGTTTATTAAAGTGCAGCTAATTGAGCATAAAAGAGAATATTTCCCTCTGCAGTTGTTGGTTGTTTTGGTTTGTCATGCAACTTGTTTAAAGGGGCTGTATCATGCAAAATTCACTTTTTGTATGTTTTAAACTTGTTATATAGTTATGTACTCACCGAAAACACCCCCGAAGCGTTTTTTTTTTTCCTTTGTGCCCGCGTGTTTAAGCTTTCCCAGTGTTTGTGCTGCTCAGAGAGGCAGCCCCTCCCGCACCCGTGAAAACGCTCTGTTTTCCCACGTTCACGTCACACGATGAAGATGGCTCCCCTGAGCCCCCCTCCCGCAGGCCCTCGGCAATCAGCGTTGCTGCTTTTTGTAACTCCGATTTCGAGGATAAACTTTGACCATCGTCTGAAAGCAACAGTCAAGCAAGAGCAAGAGTCTGAAGGGTCTGCGCTTGGTGAGTTTCTCACAGGAAAAGACGTTTTTGCGTGTGGAGAAGCTAGAGCTAAAGAGCTAAAGCTAGCTAGCGTATTTGTTTTGAAGCGCTGATTGGTTGAAGTACGCTGTCAGTCAAAGACCACAGGAGGAGAGGCGGGATTTTCAGTGAAACAGAGCGTTTTCTCTTCCGGGTTTCAGAATTAGCTCCAGAAAATCTTTTATTTCACACAAAATTACTTTTCCTTAGCGCCAAAAATAAACTATTACCATGTTAATGCCATTTCTAGGGTTTGGACGAGCTAAAAAAGCATGATACAGCCCCTTTAATGTGTTGGCATACTGTGATTTTCTGTTCTATTATCTCAGGTTCAAACTGTCTTGTCATTTGGTGAACTTGAGAAGTTAATACTGTTCATAGGTTCGGGTCATGGCGATGATGGGCCCCGAAGTCAGATCAGTTTCTCAAAGGTACAATAGACGATGTTTTAGCCAATGAATGGCGTGATGCGAGTCTCAACTATTGGTCCTCCGACATGTCAATCACGCTGGAGAAATGCTTGCGTCACGCCGTCAAGCGCGTTTGTAGGAGCAGGCGCATGCGCGTTTTTCAAAAAGTGAGTAACAGATGTTTGGCTTCGACTTTTTCGAGAAAATTGTCCAATATACCTTTAAGTCCCGTGCATATACAACAAGCTTAATGAGACAGAATCAGAATGCAGGATGCTTTTACTCAAACACAGCACATTTATTAGGATAATGCAATAGAATGTGACATTTTCTGTCATCCCGGCCTACGGTTGCCAACTCCCAGAGACTGAAATAAGGAACGCCTCTCGCGGGCAGCTGAAAAAAACTGGGTTTTTGGGGGATGAAAAACGCATATATAACAGCATTTTGCCACAGTTATACCTATTAGAGACTACAAAAACACATTAGGCTACTGCATTACACCTACAGTAGCAAGATTGCAATAACTCATGATCAGCTTGATCTGTTTGTGTTTGAGGCCTACAGTGAGACAGTTATCATTCAAGTATCATCATCATGGACAACAGCTCTCAGCCACTGCACCAGACGGTAGAGGAGCTCAGCAGCTCCTTCAGTGGCGACTGAGACGCCCTCAGTGCAGGAAGGAGCTACCGCAGGTCCTTCATCCCCACCGCTGTCAGACTGTACAATTCTACTGTGTAGAATATGTGCAATAATCCTGGACATTATAATATCCTGCACCCGCCCCCCCCTTTCAGAAATTCAGCGACACTTTATCATCCATCCACTCTGCTGTATCCATTCACTCCGCTAAAACATATTGTACATTATATCATACTGTATAGTTACATACTGCATCGTATATTGCATATTGTATTGTATATATTGTATATATTATATATTTCCTGTTATATTTTGAAGATTCAGGTTGTACATACAGTTAGATCTTCATTGTCTTTAGCTTCTATTATCAATCCTAGTATGATTTGCACTATTACTTGTTAATTATTGCACCATTCATCAGTTTTGCACCCCGCTGTGGGTTCTATGAGCCTGTAAATTTCTCCACTGTGAGATTAATAAAGTCTTCTATTCTATTCTATTCTATTCTATTCTATTCTGTATTTTTTTTGCTAAATGTGCAAAATAACATAAAACAGCTGCTGTCTCTTCTGGATTTTAACATGTTCTTTTTTTATTTTCAACTAAAAAAGTGCAAAATCAAAACTGAAAAACCTTCTGAACAAAAAACCCCACAAGGTTAGGTTTCTAAACTGAAAACACACCACAGTCTGCAGCAGCAGACACAAATCAATGAACTAAACTGATATGTAAACGGCACAAACTTACATGTCTATGGAAGCAATGCTGCGCGCTGCTTTAATGTTTTGATTTACTTCTTCCCATGCATGAAACTGACTATTGGCCAATGAACTGCCGCAGCCTACGAGGAACGGTCTTTTTTTGACCAATGAGATAAGAGTGGTTCTGTGTTGTCAAGCCATCTCTGTCAGCTCATTGGTCACAGAACGTCAGAGAGCCGGTGAACAATTTACCGTAAGTTTAAAAAAAAAAGGTGCATGTTCCATTGCTCATGTTTTGACTCTCACAAAAATACAGAACAAAGTGCGTTCCTTTTCAGCTCAATACGGAACGCACACTTTTACGTCCAAATACGGAATGATTCCGTTTTTCAAGGAACGGTTGGCAACTCTATCCTGGCCCCTCAACATGAACATCAGTGACAAAAGATAAACGTTTGTTTAATCACCTGCTGTTGTGTTGTACAGAAAAAAAAGATATTTAAAAAAAGATACAATTCTAAATCATTTTCATCAGCACTCAGTTTATGGAAGTGAATTAATGAGACTGCCTTGTTTATTTTGGATATTTTGCCTCGACTAATACAATAATCTAAATTGTTCTTTGCTCCCTTTCATTGTTCTCCATTGTGGAAATGAAAAAAGAAAAGTTAGGGTGATCAATTTGGATCACCGTGTAACAATACAAAGCAAACTATGTGAATAACGGAAGGAAAAATGTTGGTCATCAGTACGGACTGTAATGTTTTGGAGCCGACTCAACCATTGTGAAACAGAAGGTATCATCCCTGTTTGTTTCTGCAAGATGGACAGCATTTGTTGTGAAAATCTTCTCTTATTCTCTTTTTATCTTAAACAAATTTACTTTTAAAAGATAATCTGAATGCAGTGGACTGTGATGAATGTGGGTTTTTATTTATAAAGGCACCGATATCAGTCAGGCAATGCTCAGAGACAGAGGGAAATGCAGAAAGGGACAAACTGAGGGAACAAAAGGAGAGATGAATGAGGGGGGAAACAGGAGAGGGAGAACAAACTGAGGCCAGTTCTGCCTCTATCCCTGTTGTCTAATTTGTCAAGCACATAAATTACTAAACAGAGGGGACTTTGGATCTGGTAAATGGAAAATACTATTACCGGTATGCTAATTTATCACAGTGCACTTTGTCATGATATCTCACTCTGGGATGTGAAATTCTCTTCTCTTCTTGATTTTCTAATGGTTTCATCACCTCTTAAGTTACATTTAGATTGGTCCCAAACCACTCTTTAGGTGGGTCCTTATGGGACAGTTATCACTCTGCTGACAGATACATACTGCTTTATCTGTGAACATCTTCACATGCGTACGGTCAAAGCAAAGAGCTTAAAAAAAAAAAAAAAAAAAAAAAAAAAATCACACTGAGCTCGGTGCAAGCCCCAGCGCATCTCTCTCTCTGGTTTACAGCACTGTACATGGAATAGACTGCAGCCTCTCCAGAGGATTTATGTTAATCATCTGGGACGGGCGAGCGACAGTGCTTTCTCTCAAATCACAGTCATTACTGCTGCAGGAGATCTAATCAGTAAACCAATGACGGCAATAACTATCAATATAAAACTGTTTCTGCCTATTAGCCCGGCCCTGTGTCAGAGCAATGACTCTGCTTTCTCCACCACTGCTCAAATTGTTTTTTTGTTTTGTTTTGTTTTGTTTTTTTCTCACTCATGCGGCTCATTCATTGAGTCTGTGACTTTTGGCTTCACAGCAACATCCACCGTTACCTCTTCTCCAATTTAATTTAACATGCGCTTTGTAACAAAGCAGGCTACATGTGAGGGAAGAAACACTGCAGAGTCTACTGAAGCTTGAAAACATAACCTGGATCTTCAAGTGACCTTTAAACCTGTAATTTATCATTCATACTGTGTCCTCTCAGCCATTGTTTGCATATAGCATTATTTGTGTGTGTGTGTGTGTGTGTGTGTGTGTGTGTGTGTGTGTGTGTGTGTGTGTGTGTGTGTCTGTGTGTGTGTGTGTGTGTGTGCGTGTGTGTGTGTGGGTGTGTGTGTGTGTGTAAAAAAAAACAACCAATAGCACCAACTCAGGGCCTCGCATGCTAATGTGTCATTTTCAGCATTTCTGACATTTCCTTGTAAATGGACACCAGTTTCAAAATGCTGCTGTGGAAACGCAAAATAGTTCTGAGACAATAAAGCAAAAGCGATGTGTTTTCACTTGAAAGGTTGTCGTGTAAAGGGGTCGTGCTATTCATGCTCAAATGCTACACTCAAAAATATTTGTAAAAGACCAAAAGTCAAGCTCACTGGCAAATTGACCAATATCTTTATGGATGGTGCCTTGATGATGCAAAGACTCCATTTAACTCAGAAAGGAATGCCATTTAAAAAAAAAAAAAAAAAATCCCTGATAATGGACCATGGAAGTAGCTCTAAAGAGCATGTACCAAGTCATTTGTAAAACAAAAGTGATTACATTCTGGACTTGAGCCTTATAGATAAAGCAAAGCTGCCCATTGAATCTGCTGCAGCTTGTTTGTTCTCTCTGTGAAAGGATCTAATGCTTTTTCAAGAACTAATTTGAGTGGTTCTGAAGAGTTCGCCGACCATTTCTTTAAAGATCTCTGTTCTTTACAGAACAAATAGATTTCCTGGCTATTGAATCTTGTGCCTTTTCAATATGAGGGATGTGCAAATATATATATATATATATATATATATATATATATATATATATATATATATATATATATATATAAAATGTATGTGTATAAACACACGCACACATTCTCCTTATGTATATACATACATTCTCCTTTCACCTGTATATATTTTCATTTTCACACAAACACATACTTTATCCTCTCACATGCATACGTTCTCTTAAATTAATTGGCATTCCGTATTGGGCCAAATATAGGACGATATTTTTTTCCAGAAATTGTATTCTCAAAAATGGGGTTGTACCATACTCGAGGACTAGATTGTTGTTACACATCCATGCCGCTACATAGAGCTAAACACACATTATGAAAAAAAATTAAAAAATTCCTCTGGCTTGATTCTAATTTCTGTGGAAAAATCCACAGACATGCTGACAGTTTGTGCAACAGTCACTGAACTTGCTGGAACAATTTAAACGGAACATTTCACTTACTCAATGCAAAGCATAGACTATAATTATTTCAAGAATAACAGCCCTAATTTTTTGTCACTCAGAAAAGTACGAGCAATGACAAAAATCTATACATTTTGGAAGAAGTTGTGATTTGCATTTTTAGCCTCTCGTAGCTACTTGATGTGTGTTTTGTCAGAATATTTGATTATCGTCCGTGTTTTTCTGAGCAAGGAATATTAATACCAGTTATTATTGAAATAATTAGACTTTTGTATTGAGTGACCTGAACGGGACCCATCTACTTGAGCTTCTCAGCCAATCACTGTGCAAATTTTGATGAACTCCCTTTTCCAATATGCTCGATTTCTTCTCCACTATATTGACTCACACATACAAATGTTCTTCTCTTACATATGCATACTTGTCTTACATGCATTTATTTTCTTCTAACATATGCCGATTCATTTTGGGGAAAGTATGCATGTGAGAGAATAAAGTATATGTGTGCGTGAAAATGAAAATACATGTGTGTGTAACAGTGACAATATACATATGTAAGTGAAAGGAAATTAAATGTGTGTAAAAAGACTATATATGTATGTATGTGAGAGATGAATATGTGTTTGGGATTGCCAGAATGAATTATTTCTTGTACGGTCCCTCATATTTCACTGAGGTCCTGGAAAATATGATTCAGGATGGTTTTCCTGTTCAACATTTCTCTCTTTGTCAGTAACAGGGATTCTGGCGCCTTTTCAGGAATAGTGATGCATGAGAAGTGGTACACTGTTTAATGACTATGCAGTTACTTATTTTCCCTTTTTTTTCTCTCCTCTGCACTAGACACAGTTATTAACATGGAATAGTGAACACAAGTCCATTTCTAAAATGCCTCTTAAGTCTTTTTAAATTACCACAAATGCTATGACTTTTACTAAATATGCACTTTGCTTGCTGTGTCATAAAACGGAGGCTCCATTTGCTTTGTTCATGGTGGTTGAATTAAAGAAACCCGTGTCTGATGTTGTTTACTGAAACATCTTAAAGGAGAAGAGCAGATAGAAGAAAGAGCAGCCAGATCAATTTGTTGACCTCCAGGGGTCAACTTCCAAATTGATTTCCCTCAGTCCATTTTCCCACAGTGAGGACTCTCTGAAGCAGTAAATCAGTTCCTCAAGTACAATAAAAACTACTACCACCATCACCATCACCACTGAGGCTGTTTGAGCGTCTTCCTCTCTTGTGAACATCATTCCCGTTAACACTTTCTCAGAGCTGTTTGCACTAAAGGAAATCTATATCTGCAGCTCCCAATTCAGTGACTTGGCTTCTTCAACAATAACAGCATCAGTGGAATATTCTTCATTCACTGAAGATTAAATTGGAAATGATTAATGCAGTTTCATGTGCTGCAATCCAATAGAACATTCAAGCTAATTCCTGTGAGTCACTGTTGTGTTTTATGGAAAAACTGTAGTGCTTTCTTAATAAGAATGAGTTTTTACATTCTAGTCCTGGATATTTTATGGAGTTAAAATCACAACATTGCCAGTAATTTTCTGTGACATACTCAAATCTGCCAACGTCAGGGCCCGACTCCATTCGGAACTATTTCAACAAGTCACACATAAGATTCACAGAATGCCATTTAAATAAATTGAGATTCTTGAGTCCTGTTTGTCCCCAGAGGATCCGTTTTATTGGTGTTGCTCATGGCTGCAGTAAAGTTACAGTTAATCTGTCCGCAAACGTGGGCACACAATTTAGAGTGTGTCAAATTTCAGATAACAGCCGAACTATTTCACAATGCGTGAATTGACTGTACGCTCCAGGAGCCTCATTTGTGTGCAGAACTATAACACCTGAAACAAAACACTGCAGGCAAAATGGTGGCAATCATCAGCAATCTGTTTTGAATAGGCAATCTTATGCTCAGAAGAATATTCCAGCCCGCCTCAACCATTATCCCAAACAGCCCCTGTTTCCTGGAGATTTGTTTCTGTGCAGAGCCATGTTATTACAACTTTTCTTTTTTTAACATTTTCCATATTACTCCAAGGACTTACACATCTGCCAGACAGCAACACAATCAGCGGTGTAGAGGGTTTAAGAAGTTTGGACACCTGGTGATGAGAAATGAAGTTTAGAAAATGGTATCAACCTTCAAGGTTCCTGCTTTGATTTGTACTGAATGTTTTATAATCCTGAGGATGCCTTTGAGAAAACCTGAACTCCACGATAGCATGCGTGGTGGGTGTTTGGAGCACAGTGCTGCCTGCACAGAGGAGAGTGTGAACCCTTCAGAGCTGGAGCCACAAGCTACACCAACAACCTACTTATACATGATCTAAAATTGTCTGAACAGTTATTTAGTTAATTTCAATCACCTATTGCAAATGTTGAAGACAAAATGAATTTGTATGTCTTGTTATTTATAATTAATTACCAGAAAACTTATTTATGCAATTGTTTGAAAGATGATTAACAAATAGCAAATTGTAATAGTTGATGTGTTTGTTCTTGCGTGGTGATATTTCTTTGGAGAAACTCTTGAAAAGAATTATTTGATTGGATAATGGTTTATTTGTTGCTGCCCCTCTGTCTCTGAACTGCTGCCTGTAGTCATTTGAAGACACCTGGGTGTAGCACTGGTCAGAGGAGGGAAGACGACAGGTTTTGAATGTTGAGGGCAGATCATGGAATAAAGTTAATATTTTTGATTTATCAAAACCATATAAGGTGAAATTAATATTTGATCTGCAGCTGCCATGAGCCCCACAGTTTTGAATTGAAGGTATGGATTTGTATTTCCCAGAGATAAACACGAGCTGGTACAATGTACAAACTTTACAGAAAAAATGCCCTTAAGTCAGGAGAATCTCACTAAAAGGCAAGGGTGGTGACCACTACACCAGAGTGGGCAACAACACAGCCTTATTTCACCGTCTTGAATATTTTGGCAATACTTTCGATCATTGTTGGACTCTTGTCTTTTGGGGCGTCTTCATTTACACTGTATTTCCTTCTGTCTTTGTGTCTTTTTCTAGGTAAGAAGGAAGTCTTTGAACCTGTACCAACTGCCTGTGCTCTGGCACTGTTTGCATATTTGTGTTCCTGCCTCCAGACCGGTAAAACCATCAGTGACTTGAGAAGAAAAAAGTAGAATTTTACCACACACACACACACACACACACACACACACACACACACACAGCTTGTTAAAAGCCACTTCCTCATCTTTCTCAC
Source organism: Salarias fasciatus (assembly GCF_902148845.1). Taxonomy (NCBI): domain Eukaryota; kingdom Metazoa; phylum Chordata; class Actinopteri; order Blenniiformes; family Blenniidae; genus Salarias; species Salarias fasciatus. The sequence goes on from NC_043758.1 coordinate 23,202,959, forward strand.
AAGACTTGGTTCTTTGATTTGGTTTCAGCTTCGGTTTGTGTCGTTCCAACTTGTTTGATTGAGATTTCTAATTAAATCAGCAGGATGTTAGGAAAAAAAAGGAAAAAGGAATCAATGTTTTTTCTTTGTAATCATCTTGGGAGGAAGTGTGTTTTGAGGAGAAGTCTTATTCTAATACTCCAATAATGTTGTAGATCATGCAGATGAGGATGACAGAGCGCCTGTGGTATGATTTTTTTTTTTTTTTTTTCATGAAACACTGGCGCCTCCAAAGCTTTGTGAAAGCCACACTTTTTTGTGACTGTGCTCTGTGCTGTTGTGTGTTCTGTGTGGAGTCCAAAATAATTGCAGTTCAAAGAATTGCAGCACAAGAACAGCAGATTCTGACCTCAGAAACTCTGTGTATGTTTGTGTGCAAATGTGTGTGCGCGTGCATGTGTTTTAAAGTTGGAGACTAGTGCAGTGTACATGTGGTGCGGTGTGATTGTTCGCAGTTTGAAGACTCACTTTTAGAATTTGACAGGAATGTTGATGCCTTCAGATGAATATGTATAAAGCATTCCCTGTAGCGCAACAGTGTCTCTGGAAAAAGCATTTTAACAACAACAAAGGCTGGAGCACTGCCGTTAGGATTTTTGGAGGTTAAAAAATTGCAATGTATTGGTCCTTAGGTCTTCACCCAGCTCATCAAAAAAAAAAAAAGTTTAATTTTCCTTTTTTAAAAGACCACTTTTGGATCAGAAGCAGAATGTTACTGCACTTAGAAGGCAGAGTATGGGGTCAGTCACCTTCAGTACCACTAATGCTGTTCATGAAGGACCAGGTCACAATAGAAATTCCTTGAAAGTTTAGAAATTTTCTCTTTGTGCTTCCAAAAACAAAAACTTTTTTTTTTGTTGTTGTTGTTGTTTTTATCGTGAGTTGCAGTTGCTCATGGTAGTCAGTGATATTCATCTCCAGCTGTGATCTGCTTCACCGGAGGGGGAATCTCTGAGGGACAGACCATTGTCCCTGTTAAGATAGAGATGTACTGTGAAGCTGAGTGTTTCCATCTGTCACTTCATCACTTCACTCTTCATCCATGCTTTTCTGTCACTTTCCATTTCGCTGTCCATTTTCATTTGTTTCTATTATTTTTCCTCCTCCTGTCTGTTTGGAGCCAGCTCCGCCACAAACTGACACCTAAATTGTCCGTTTATGATGAGTTCCCAGCCCCACTTGCCCTGTACTGCATACATGCATACAGCCATTTGTCTTCGATTTGAACAATTCATGTCCTTTCATGTGGAACAAAACAGGATATTAATGGCCTCTTCAAGGCCCAGATCCTTTCCAGGCCACAACAGGCATCCAAAATGGAAGGAGGACCATATTCTGAAAAGCCACAAAGAGGACACCCTCTAAAAGAAACTGCAAAAAACAAAAAAACAAACAAACAAAAAAACACAAACATGCCAAAAAAGCTTTATAAAACATATTTATTCAATACATTCTGTTTCTGTTTGAAGTGAAAACTCACGGAAGAAAATAATGGAGAAAGGAGAAGCACAAGTACTCAATATTTTTCCGTACTTTGAATATTTAATGACAGCATTGCAGTGATTGTAGAAATCAAAGGGATTCCTCTCTCAAGTCAAACCTCTAAGGAAGCACAAGTCAATTCTTAATTCTCCTTGATGGATCCATCAACTGATACAGTAATCAAGCCAGTGTCTGAAATTGTCAGTTGCAGTCTTTCAGAGAAACTGGCAAGGCAAGAATTATCCACTAGATTTGAAAATGATCATCTGGAAATTACTGTTTGGAATCTACTGTTGAACAATATTTTAGCTCCTTCATCAAACGATCTGACAAATGTTCGCTTATGGCTTCAAGTGGAAACATTTATTCATGACAGTTTTCTTTAACTCAATGTTTTAATGCTTTTCTTTTCCAAACAATGCATTTTTAGTGACTTTTATTTTTTAAAGACACAAACAATAACAAATGTGTCAAAAAAATCATTAAACTTAAAGCAGGACTTTGCAACTTTTTTGCCTCAATAAATGTTTTTCAGAATCCCTGTGGGGGTAAACAAAGACTTGTCCCGGTGATTCGCCGGTCCCTCCACTCCCCCCGGGGTCTGTGTCCTGAAAATCAGCACTTGCAACTTTCAGAGGAGGCGACCCGACTACATCTTTACAAACCTGCTTTACAGCACTCATACGGGAGTACAAGTATAAAAGCGTGTAAAACAAACATGAAACCCTCGCTAGCGTTAGTAGCTGCTCACGGATGGCAGAACTAAGAAGACAGAAAAAACCTTTGTCTGACAAGCCGAAAAAAGTAAACAGAAGTGGGACGCTCTCTGCACGCGGGGGCGGGGATGGGGGGGTGATGCAGAGAACGTTTACGACAGTGAGCTTTCACAGGAGACCAGTAGGGGGAGCGCAAGAGTAAAAGTTGCATGGTTCTCCTTTAATATAAAATAAAATTGTCCCACTCAACTCAATATCCTCACAAGATTACATGTCATTTCTTGAGAAAGTCAATTAAAGGTGCCCACAATTCATCAAATTCTTGTGCTTTACCCCTTATTACATAGGTTAATGTTTCTAATATCACACACAGTGACATCTCTTTTAACCAGGACTGCGCTGAGGACATTTCAGTCTCTTTCCAAGACATAGTAATCATCCTCCTGGCCTTCAAAAGCACAAAATTAATCAAATTCTTCTGTGTGGCATGAGCAGAAAAATTATCTGGATAAATTCCAAGGATACATACTAGGTATTTGCATTTTAGTGATATATGCTTGAAGTCCAAACAACCATGTTCCAAAAAGTCACCAATTTAGGGCATTCCCATACACAATGAATCACAGTACCTTTATCAGTTTATCAGTTTCCGGGGTCCATTTAAGTCTTTCAGGAGTTATGTATGTCCTCATCAACCGTTTATGTTGCAGTTGCTTCATTCTTGCATTCGTTTGTGTTTGAGCTTTCAAACAAGCTGTTGCCCACTTTGTTTCCTCAATGTTCTCTTTAATATTCACACTCCAAGCCCTCGTCCTATCATTACTCGATTCCTTGTCATCAGACATTAGTGTTGCTTATAAGATAGACATTTGTCATTTCTCATGCTCATGTTTTATCATGATACCCTCGAGACAGGATACCAGCGGCTCACAAAGAGCATCACAATGTTTTGATCAAATGAAATGTTTCAATTGTAAATACCTGAAAAAGTGTTTTTGGGGAATTGAATACTTCCGAATACGTTTGTTAAATGTTAAGAAGGTTCCCTGATCATATAAATTTCCAATTTTTGCACATCTTTTTCAGTCCAAACCTTAAAGCCGCCATCTGCCCTGCTCAGAGTGAACCGTGCATTACCCCTTATAGGAGAGAACTGCAAAATTGCATCTAAAGACAACCGTGCTGTGTCTCTAATATTACTATTACAGTGAATAATGTTTAGGACGTGTCTAAGCTGTAACGAAAACACCACAAATAAAGTCTTGACTGAAATATCTATTACAACAACTTAAACACCAGCATTTCCAAAAAAACAAAAAAACAAAAATGATCCAGCAAGAAATTGCTATAGAGCAATGTGTTTAAGTTTGAACTCCATGTAATTCAAGATCAGTATTTGTGGTTGCTGGATTGCTTAATATTTGCCTTTCCAAAACAGAAAAACGCCAGTCGATGCATTGATTCAGCAAAACATTCACAGATTCTGGCTTGGACCATCTAATGCACTTTGGTCAATTTAAACCTTTCCCTTTAGTCCCACAGACGTATTGTGAATCAGTCTTATTCATGAAACCTTTAGTAGGTGTGAGCAGCAACACTGAGTTTAGAAGCATTTCACTGGACTGGGCTACACATTCTGAGATGAGATGGAAAACATGGGGGAAAAGGTAGGGAGTTGCTTAATAGAGGCCTTTCCCACTCTCTTCTTTATGCTTCCCCATTTTAAACACAAAGAAGCGTGGATTTTTTATTTCCTCTCAGGCTGGGATGGTTCAGAGCGTGTCATTTGCTGTGGCAACCATTGGCTGAGGCAGATGGTTTTGTGGTGCCTTTGTTCTTTCAAATTAAGATGTGGGGGAAAAGAATAAAAAGTATTTTCAAGGAGCCACTGAAAATTATTGGATTAAAATAATCAAATTCTGATAAGTAAATTGAGCACGGCAACAGAGTTGAGTCACTGAAATCATTTGTTATATTTGGCATCTTCATACATTAACATAGTATAGTACATAGTATAGTACATAACATAGTATGAATTTGCAAAAGGCATTGATGAAACTGAAATATGATCAATGTTGATAAACCAGAGCTGCTCCCAATGCGATGAAATGTGTCACTGCAGATGTTTTTGTGTGAATGGATTTTTTTTTTTTTTTTTCCTTTTTATTTTTTTTTTAATGCTGCCTCATTGTTGAGCCTGGCTGTTGGATCTGGATAGAGGACGAATGAGTCAAAACTGCAAGATGCGTGAACTGCAGCAGAGACTAGCTTAAAAAACATCTTGTTGTCATTGTGACATGAGCTGTACAAAACAATGAATGTTTTTCTGTTTTTGTTTTTTTTTTTTATGTCTTTAATGTGGATTTTTATTGTCTCATTTACCAATTTTAGACAAATACTTAACAAATGGTGGCTGAGTGATTTCTTCACTTACATCTGGTAATGACTGAATTTATATCTTTCACTCAACTAAACATAATTTAAATCAAAAGCTGAAACTTGGTTTGACAGTGGACTTTGACATTCTGTATTAGCAAAATGTGTTTTTTCAAGGTTGTTTATCAGCCATGGAGTTCATGTGCAGGAGCAGCATTTCAGAAAACCTGAGTTTTCATGCCTTGACAAGTTGTAACGTTTATGAGGCTCCGCCTTGGAAGTTGGAGTTGCTTGGAAGTTTTCATAAAGTTGCATTTTCAGAGGCTTTAAGCACTGTTGCGGTGTAAATGAATATCCAAAATGCCATGAAAGTTTTAGGTTTTCACTTGAAAAACCTGCTAAGGTGGATCTGAGAGGCAGATCACTCAGTTTTTTTTTAATGTAGGAAAACATAGCAACATGAGAAATCATAAAATCAGATGTTTTCAGCACCGCAGACAGTGCTGCAAACAAACTATCAGTTGATCAGGGACTTTTTCCAAGAGTTCAAATTAAATTATCCCCAGTGTTCATAATGCACTTTGTGTTTTATGGTTCCTGGTAGTTGGGGAATATCTGAGGATAAAACGCAGCCCCCAGTCACCTTTATCCTGATAGGTCAGGTATAAAACATGCATGGATGGCATATTTATTGAATGTAAGGTCAGACCTCAACAATCAACCTGGTCTGGTTTATTCAGCTGAATTAATTCCAGTCCTTTTTAGGTCAGAGTTGATGTCAGATGCTTCTACATAACATCTTTCAACTTTTTGGGAAAGGATTCCCAAAATAACTACAATGCTGGAGAACAAAAGGTTTAACATACTGTACATACAAATTCATATCCTGATTGTTTGAATTCGAAAAGGCACTGCTGTTGCTCTGCATCATGGGGATATTGGATTACATTCCTGGCTTGTCTTCACAGATGCTGCTGGTTGGATTGTTTTTTTTTTTTGTTTGTTTTTTTTTTTTGTTTTTTTTTTGTGACCTAAACCTTCGGCATTCACTGCTGAAATCTGTGTTTACACTGACAGAGCACTGACTCACTCACTGATTGTAAAGCATCACACAAGATGCACACAAAAAAAGAACTCTGGCTTCTAAGTCTATAAATCCAAAAATATATATAGCCTCAAAAGCAAACTGAATGAGCTTGATATGCTGTTTTATAGTCTGCAGATAGACTTTTTCAGTTATGAATCCACAATCACACTTTGTACTGTTGGTACTTTTGGTAGCTACATGACAGATATAAAGGTCTTGTTTTATGATAGAAAAGTGACACATATATATCACATGAGACAATATGCTTTCGCACATGCAGTGAGTCTTTCTCTGTGCATATAGAATCATGTTCAAAAGCTTTTAAGATAATGGATATTATGACATGTTGAGCTCGTCCATCTCATAGCAGAATTGCCAGCTGCTCTCAGTTTAGTTGGCTCAGTTGAACAAGAAGATCATGGTTTGTCTCGTTTTAATGCTGGTTCTAAGGTAACTCACTCAAGTATAAATTATCAGCAGATCACTATAGATATTAGAAGCACAAAAAGAAAATTTGAGCACATATTAATTTAATTCCAGCAAGCTGAATTTAGTGTTGGGTTGCTCATGTTTCATGTTAGTATTTGAAAACTTTTTTTATTTTATTTATTTTTTTTGGAGTTGCAATCCTCTTGTGGTTGAGAAGGCAATTTGTACTGACTGTCGTCTGATTGCACAGGTTTTTTGGGGAGCCTTGTTTGTGTTGCCTTTCATCTTTGTTTATTTGGTGCAGCTGTGTGCTTATGGCGTGTTTTTTTTAAATGCATATAAAAGTTAAAGCTGTCGTAGGCAGGATTTTGCTAGTCAATGCTAATTTTTCTGTGTTTTCTTTGGATTAAATGTTAGAGTATCCATTGATAATCCTTTAGGAGTGTAGCATAATTGCACTACCGTGAGGGCGCAGCATTTCCATCTGTCTCTGTTCTGAGCTGAAAAGGATTCTCGACCGCTCCAGGTATTTTTGACCAATCAGAAGAGCCCCTGAGGCTCTGTCCTGATTGGTCGAGGGGCGGCGCTTCATCCTTCATCACTATTGGTTGTAAAGCTCTTCTTCTCGTGAAAACTCACCTCAGAATCAGACATGATTGAAAACGTTGTCCTGCTTGTCGTTGTAAAGCCATTGAGTGCTTGAGTGTTTTGATACTGGCAGGCATTGTGTCGCGTTCGTCGCACATTCTTGTGGGAGGGGCTTAACTTGCGTAAGGGCATGATGTTAGAGAAAATAGGACAGGAGGGGATGTGCTGGGTCTCAAATCGCCATCTTAGATGGGTCAAATTGCCATCTTGCTTAGGTAATCCTGCCTACGCCACCTTTAAAGGTGCATTAAGGAGTTTGCATGTTTTATGCGAAACAGCGCCCCCTGCAGGCCTTGGGCGTAATGCAGCTTAGTGAAAAACTGGTCCCTGTGGCTCACATGCACGGAAGAGGGGAACTCCGTCTTCGCTCGTTTAGTAGTGCTCAAGTAAAATTTAAGTTTCTTTTACCTGGTGGAGTCTGTGCTGCAGTTGTGGCAGTGCTAGAAGCCAGTCTTTTCTTACTTTCTGGAAGATCCTGCTCAGTTGTTGCTCACTAAGCATCTAGTCGAGTAATGGCGGATAAAATGAAACCTAACCAGCCGGAGCTCGCATTACGTCATTCCTTTCAAATTCTCCCCAAAAAAATGCTGGTGCCGGACCGGCACTGCAACTTTCAAGTGACAATTTAGCGCTGTTAGAGGTACTTGTAATGAATATGTCAGAGCATGTTGTACACATCATTGAAAACGTGTAACATATTATTTATGGTGGAAAATAAGTATTTTTAAGGTTGTAAAACTCCTTAATGCACCTTTAAGTATTGAGTTACCGTAAATCCTCTTTTAGTAGCCGGGGCTTTTATTTCTCTCAAGTGTTCAGAGAACACCTAGGGACTTAATCCGACCCCATGTTTGGGGAAGAATAGGTCAGGTGTTCTAAAACCCAGCACTTATGTACCATTGACTAAGTTGACACACACACACACACACACACACAAAAAAAAAAAAAAGGGGGTGGTAGTGGCTCCTCTTCTGCAACTTGATGGCAACTCCCTTGACCAATCGCACTTGAAGCAATTGAAGCATTTACTAATGGTTTCTTTCTTTCTTTCTTATGTCTGTTTTCTTGCTTGTGTTGTATGTCGCTTTGGACAAAAGCGTCTGCTAAATGAAATTGTAGAAATTGTAGAATTATAGAAGTGCAGGTGGCACCAGGCTTTTAATGGAAGGAGGCATGTATAAGAGAGAGGCTTATATTTTAAAATTTTCAAAAAACAGCAGAAAGATCTTTTGTGTCAGTTTGAACCCAGGAAAATGTACTGAGCTCATTTATTTTTTTCAATCGATGTGAAAAAAATTAAATCTCAACATCGAGTTTGTTTTCTGTTCCTCTGCCATTTTTACCGGACGCATGTAATACACACAGTCGCCATACCAGGAGGACTGGTGCTGTAAGAAAAGACAAAAAATAAATAAACAGGCTTATTTTGGGAGGCGGCTTTTATGAGCTTTCTTCAAAGACCCACCCGGCCATTAAAGGAGACGGGCTTTTAATGAAATACAGGTCATTATTAGAGGATTTACGGTAGGCAGCTTTACGTTGCGTTTTGGCTGGAAACAGTCAGATCTGACAACCCTGGACGTGGCCAATCCATTCAAGTCAAGATGGCGTGGTCCGTTTGGAGGTGGAAATCATTTTACACATCCTTTAACAGAAAAATGTAACCACCATCTAAGGTTACAAACTAAAGCAAAATGCAGAGTTTGCCACAAGAAAAATGCAAAATGTAGTCTCGCAGTCTCGCACAAGATTATATGAGATTTATGGCTTTTGCACGAAACACCTTTCAATCGAAACGCTTGCAAATCACAATTGTACTTTGGCGAAATTTGTAAAATATTGCTTTGTATGTGAAGAAATGTAATGGAAACGCAGCGAGTGGTGACTGGTTCACAAGTATTGAGTTTTGGTGCCATTGAGTTATCTAAAATTATAAACACTGTGTGCATACATACATTGTTATTCACATTTTCCATTTTTGAAACGTCTGCCTTGAAGACACATGTTGTCAGAGCACTAAATGTTGAGCTGGACTCATAAGCTACTTCATCACTTTGGCTGTTGTTTTCTCTCGAACAGGACATGAGCACTGAGATTTTTAAGAGTTTTCTGAGGGGTGGCTGAGTGGTGATTTGGGGTGCCGATCATTTGACAAAAGTGTCCTCAATCCTGAAGGACTTCTCCTACTTATAATTCCCCTGCTCTTTTCCCACATTCCCCTCCAGTCTCAGCCGCTATTATCCATTGAGTCAAAAAATGTGTACGGCTCCCTTGCTGCAGCTTCAAACAAAAATGAGAGCTGTACTGTGAGTGAAAGCAAGCTGTCAAGTGACAATCTGAGAAGACTGTGGCAGTAACTCCCCACTGATTTCATTCATTACTGAAAAGAACCATTTCAGAAAATTGCATTCATACCAAATGTGGCCACTGTGTAAAGCTCCCCATCCTGAATCACTGAAATGGTTAAATATGAACATCCCGAAGCAAATTTAAACTCCTCTCAGATTTGATAAAGTGAGCATGCACTGAAATTGACACCAGATAATTTTATCTGCCGTCATATTCAGCTTTTCTCGTGGTGGTCTCAGTATATGTAAAAGGCATCTGATTTGGGAAAACTTATGTCTTGATTTTTCAATCTCAAACCTTTGACAGATGTTTCTTTATCATTGTGAATCAAATCATGTGTCATAGAAGTGTATAGTTGAGGTCCCATTATCTGATTTGTATGATCGTTATTTTGCATCAGCAGAAGGGTTTAACTCGAATTGCAGAGTATTCTTTGTTCATTGTCTTGAAGCTAGTTTTCACTAGATTTTCATGGTGCCTGATAGAGGCCATCATTAGATGCTGTATTTTAGGATACAGAGCTAACAATCCACTCCATGAAGTATGTCAGTATGCAAAAAAAACAAAACAAAACAGAATGTTAAATTAAACATGGGCTTTGTAGTCTATCAAAGTTGGCAAAACACTGTTTGGGTGCATTAAGGAAACTTCTCTATCTGTTCGACATGAAGCTGTCGTTCTTTAAACTACACCAAAAGATATCACTAAGTGTGGAAAATCTCTCTTAAACAGTTAAAAATAGCAGTTTTGTATCACATGATACAACTCTCTGTGTATGAGATGCAGATTTTAGTCTTTACTTTGAACATAAAAGCTGATGCAAATTATTACTCCTTCCAAAAAAAGAAAAAAAAATGAAGTCAGTGTTTCCCTTCCTGTTGATCATTGAAAAAAAAAGACAAAAAACGACATGAATGCATTTACAGTGTAAGTAGTCGATACAGCCTTCAATTCTATTGTTATTTTTCCTAATGCAACCATCACCCTTCAGGAATCACACACCACATTTCTCTTTTCTTTACCTTTGTTGAATTTGCCTTCGTTGAAAGATCTCTTCAAGCCCTGACAGATAATATAATTCTTATTCAAAGCAGCTGAATTGATAATCCCATTAAACCATGGGTTGGGTAAGCTGTGCATCTTCAGCGGGTGTCATTCCGCCATGCTGCGGGGTTATCTCTGTCTCTGAAGACGACTGCTGAGTCTGAGCTGTATGGTTCCTCACTTCACATTAAACTCCGAGAGGTGGGCTGCGTTTTTTTCCCACCATCTGGAGGTCTGTTAGATCACTCCAGGAAATTCACTCACGCTTTTCACAGTCCGAGTGGGAATTGAAGACGGTGATGGTGATCTGAGTGATGGTTTCCTCTCCGGTGGTTAATGAGGAAAACAGCTGGACCGTATGGGTTTGACGTGTTGCTGGGAGATGTCAGAATGAGCAGAGTTTGTTGATTTTCAAATCCCCTGAAAAGTTGAGGTTTAAGATGTCTGTTGATTCCTCATTACATAATTTTGGAATTGCTGTGTGCGTTTCCTTTCCCCTTTTTTTACATCAAAGTTAGTTAATTTTGCTTCAAGAAAAAGTCTTTAAGTTCAGCTGCGATTGGAAACTTTGAAAATGATCAAAATCTGTCTTTGCTCAGTTTTTCGGATTTGAAGCACTGCGATCAAGAGCTTCTGTGTCTCTGCTTTTACACACGTTTCGTTTTCTTGACAAATTAATCTTTGAGAAAAAAAATAAATGCAAGAATAAAAAGATTAGAGCATTTTTAATAGACTTTCAGAATTAGTGCTTTTCATCTCTCGACGCCTCCTCCTTCTCATCAATCACCATCTGCTCCTTTTCCACACTTCCGCATCTTTTCCATGGTGTTTGCACTTGCCAGCTTAGGCCCCAATGAATAACGGAAGAAAAAAAAAAAAAGAAAAACTACAGAGTGATTATGTTGCTAGCGCAGCCTATTTCAAGATTTGCTACTTCTGTGTGAACCATTCTGTGCTCACCAAACAAGCCAAAGCTAAATAGATTCTTCAGCAGTTTGACTTAAAGGTGCTGTAGGCAGGATTCGGGATCTCTGCCATCTTGCTTAGATTTACCTAAGCAAGATGGCGATTTGACCCATCTAAAATGGTGATTTGAAACCCAGCACAGCCAATCCTGCCTTGTTTTCTCTGACATCACGCCCTTACGCAAGTTAAGCCCCTCCCACAAGAACGTGTGACGAACGCCCCTCAACCAATTAGGGTTAGAGCCTCAGGGGCTCTTCTGATTGGTCAAAGATACCTGGAGCTGTGGAGATTCCTTTTCAGCTCAGAACAGAGACAGATGGAAACGCTGCGCCCTCGCGGTAGTGCAGTTATGCTACACTCCTAAAGGATTATCAATGGATATTCTAACATTTAATCCAAAGAAAACACAGAAAAATTAGCATTGACTAGCAAAATCCTGCCTACAGCACCTTTAAAGCTGAATGCGTCACGAACCAAAGATGCGTCGAGTCTTTTTTTCTTTTTCTTGTCACAAGTCTTCCTCGGTGTTCCTGGAAACTGATGTTCTAATTTGCTTTTCATAAGATTGTAGCGTGAGCACTCGACTGTTCAAATGCCTCCCACCGTGTTCCCCAGAGTGCATTGGGTCAGAACACAGCAATGTTGGAAGCTCTGCGAGTCGTGCATCACAACAGCTGTCCGGCCATGAATTTTCCTTTTATTGGTCACGGTCTAAAGTTCATCTGCAACACAAGTTATATCAACTTTTCAAAATCTTGCTTTAAATTTTTTTCTGGTAATCAGGTCTTGTAATGATATGTAATCTTTGTCCAGTACCAAGATTTTTTTTTTCTCTTGAAATCACCGTGGTGTGTGTTAGTGCCTGGATGTGTCGGCTCTTGCTGGAGCTTGAAGCTGCGTGGCGGCAATGATCCACTCCACTGGGCTGCAGGAAGCTATTGTGAACTCCAGATTAATGGCGGTGACATGGGCATGCCCTTCAGCCCCCCTCAGATCTCATCAAGCCTGCTTTCAGTTACTCAGTCGGGTGAAGTAAAGACGTTCTGCTCTGAAAGGTGAAGCTGCAGCTGTGAGTTTTCCAGGAGGGAGAGAGAGAGAGAGAAAAGAGTGCAGCTTACTGCATCTTCTCTTGTATTAATCTTATTCATGCTTGATGTCAGGACATAATTTCCTTGTTCTCCTCAGTTATGTTTATCTGCTGGAAGCATTTGTCATCAGCGGACATGACATTACTGCCCGCGTCTCTGGAGCCGAGACTGAAGATTTAAAACTCATTGTGCATCACACATAAAGTGGTTGAGCGGACTGTTTACGGCGCTCTGCACCTCGGCTTTAATTTAGATATTCATAAATCTTTTTGTGGACTGAGGCAGGGTGTATTGTCTTGCTGTAATTATGCATGCTAATCAAAGACATAAAGAGAGTCATACTTCAAAGAGGCAGGGAGCAGCAGTGACACAAGAGGACTATGAAGAATCTGCATTTATTTTCAATCTCTCTGCAGCACTGCTTGGATGTGCATCTAATCGATGACTTCTCGGTCCTGTTAAATATCTGAAAGGCCCTTTTGCTTTTTGATGGGTACGTGCAAACTCCCACAACGGTTCTGCAAAGGCCCCGTATGTTGCTAAGCAACATAATTAAATGGCATGGGTGGGCATCAGCTATTGGCATATAGGTTAAGTAAGTTGCCTTTAGTTCCAGATGGTGATGAACATGCATGTGTGTGTTTCCATTAGGTTTTGCGGTTGTTGATTAATGTGTCTATTCCATAAGAGTGGTTGCAGGGAAGGGTTACGCACTCCATCAGCAGTGTGTCACTTTCCACCGCTGTCCACAAAAGCCCTTCAGGCACTTCATTCCCCTGCAGATGTTAGTCACAGGATTTAAATAGCATACACTGGACCCATTGTACTTCATTGATTGTAGTGTTTTTAATGTACAGTGTTGATTGAAACTAACATAAGCAGGAACTCACTGAATTAATTATTTCAAATGTAGATATTCAGGAGCCCCAGTAATTCAGCATTTGCTCATGTTCTCATTATGTAGCTTTTCACTTTTATTGTATCCATTCACTTGACAAAGATTCACGTTTTTTGCATTTACATGGCAACATTTTGAAACACAATCCTTGTTTTCAACAGCAGAAACACTGAAAATGGTGCAGTTTGCATCTGGGGTCATGAGTTGGTACTGTAAGTTCTTTTTGTGATGAAACGTGTGATTGCGAAGAACAATACTCTATAAGCAGTGTTGAGCACATCCACATCCATATTCATATGGATGACAACAAGTTCAATTGCTATGCCAGGTGACTCTCAAGAGTAAAAGTACCAAGTCCCAGGAGAATATTAGCTGGGAGTCATATCACTGCTGTCGTCCTTATTCTCACACATCTGAATTTCTGGACAGTTATTGAATGAAATACTGTTGCAACTAATAAGAATTTCTCCTGAGGAGTTACATTGTTTTCGCACATTTAATTTTTCTTTAATTCTATGCTTCACAGTCTCATCGTTTTGTCTTTTCTTTCTGTCCAAACTGTCACAGTGGTCACACACGGCTTTTGAGTGCGTTGGAGGTCCTTTCTTTATTTTCAGGCTCTGGATCTGGTGTTGGATTGATAGCAAGCAAGTACAGGCTTCGACCTGCGAGCAGAGCATGTCCACTTGTTGGTTAATGGGTTGCAAAGAAACATATTGCACTTACAGTACACTGACATATTGAGCCAATGATGAAAAAGAGACTTGCAGAACTTATTCTTGTTATTCATTTGCTTCCAAAATGTTTGATGCTCTTTACATTCACTCCAACTCCTCAGCAGGTTCCAGGCCAAAACTGCCAAACAGGGAGAAGGCACTCTTCAATCATTTATTATAAATTCAATGAAATGTACTGAATGCGAAGAGATTTCAGGCAGCACAAATCATGTTAGTCATTGTAATCATTGTAAACTTTTTTCCATTATTTAAGGAGTTTGGTTAGATAGTAGGTGGTGATGAAGCAGTTGTGCGTTAATTTGCTGGGGGGTTTTTCCAGGCATTTGGAGCATCTCAGAGTAAGAACTAAGTCTGTCACTGTTTTTTTTTCTTGTTATAGGCTGAGTTACTTTTTCATTCCTTTTTGAATAGTTATCATTACTTATTTTTCTCTCTCTTTTTCTCTTTTCCCTCTCTCTCTCTCTCTCTCTCTCTCGCTCTCTCTTTATTTCACTATTCTCTGTTGTACAATGCAACCTGAATTGTTTTATTGTTTTTGTGACCTCTGGGGAGCACTGCAAATGAAAACACCGGGGAAAGAACACGCCTGCTTCGCTGTGTGTTTCTTCCACCATTCGGCCAACTATCACAGCAGAATCACATGTAGTTAAACAAACTAAATGCAAAACTAATAAAAGGAGGATGTATTGTTTTTTTTTTTAATAAACTTTAGTTGAATTTAGTGGGAATCGTTACCATGATATAAAACCTTTCCTCATTGAAATATCCCACCACAGAAGCTGACGGATTTCTTTTGGGGGTGAAAACCAAACTCAGAGAGCTGGCATTTCAAACACTGAAATCCTTAAAGAATGCCACTAATCCTAGCACTGAACAACAAAGCTTTTGTTTACTTGCCTTTTTTTCGGTGGATAAGTGTTGTAGATCAAGGATCTGTGAGTGAGTGTTCCACTTCTGCTGCAGGGGCCAAAACTGATAAGAGGCAACAAAAACACACAGGCTGTTATTTTGTAGCTTTAAACTTGTGAAGAGACAAGGAAGAAGTCCAGTTTCATGTCACAGAGCAGGCAGGGGGACTACAGGAGAGACTATAGAATCGTCACAGCTGGCTACTGGAGGATCTCAGTCTTTCCATCTGGTTGTCATTACTTGTCATTTAGTTTGACAATTTTTTTTCCTTTAGTCCCAAAATGTGTGTCATCCCAATAAGACATCGAGAGAAAAGAGAGTCGTCTAATACGGAACATTGCCTGTGAGCTTGTCTGTGTGTGTTGGGTACTAATAAGACTCTGGACCAAAGAAGAGTATCAGTGTCTCTCCACTGCCTGCTTTTGCCACTTCAAAATCAAAGACTCCAAACAGTGTGTTCATGGTGATTTCAGGCAGGGCCATGCTTTCATCTTTCTGTGGTCCACAACACATCTGCCTTCAGCATCATTTGTCATAAACTTTATATGCAAAGCAAGAAGTGTGTGTGTGGCCAGAACATGGCTGCTGCTGCACCGAACTTATCTGTGAGCCACCGGTTCATCTTCTCTGAATGTGAGAATCCAAGCAATGATTTTTGTTTTTTTCCATTAACAGTTGATTAACAGTAACCCTTTGATGGATGCTAATTGAAAGGAAACAGACATGGTTACTACAGTTACCTTTTTTCTCCGAACTGGCATTATAGGAATTAGATTTTACTTAATTGCAGCCCTTGTTTAAACAGACGAATGTATTCCTACGACTAAGGTGCATTGAGGAAGTATGAAACCATATTGCTGACATTCTGGTTTTGTGTCCTGTGAGGTCCTGTAAAACTGTCTTTTTGTGGACGTACACTGACTGTCTGTCCTTGTGAGGACAAAGAATAAGTAAAACAAATAATTCTGATGCAAGACGTGTTTTGAGTGAAAACTTAGGTGAGGATCCATCCATCCATTTTCAACTGCTTATCTGGGACCTTGTAACAGGGGCAGCAGTCTAAGTAGTGATGCCCAGACTTCCCTGGGGCCTCTTCCCGGTGGGACATGCCTCCCCAGGGAGGCGTCCAGGAGACATCCCAAACAGATGCCCGAGCCACCTCAGCTGGCTCCTCTCGATGTGGAGGAGTAGCGGCTCTAATCTGAGCTCCTCCCTGGTGACTGAGCTCCTCACCCTATCTCTAAGGGAGCACCCAGCCACCCTACGGAGGAATCTCATTTCAGCCGCTTGTACCCACGATCTTGTCCTTTCAGTCATGACCCAAAGCTCATAACCATAGGTGAGGTAAATTGAACGTTTTGCCTTTTGGCTCTGCTCCTTCTTCACCACAACGGACCAATACAATGACTGCATCACTGCAGATGCTGCGTCGATCAGTCTGTAAATCTCACGCTCCATCTGTCTACCACTGATGAACAAAACACCAAGATACTTGAGCTCCTCCACTTTGGGCAAGGTCTCTCTGCCGACCCAGAGAGGACAAGCCACCTTCAAGGACCATGTCATCTTATTTGGAGGTGCTGACATTCATATCGATCACACTCGTTTGCAAAACCATCCCAGTGCCTGCTGCAGGTCTGGGTTTGATGAAGCCAACAGGACGGCATTGTCTGCTAGAAGCAGAGATGAGATCATGTGGCTTCCAAACCCGACCCCCTCTGGGCCCTGGCTGTGCCTAGAAAGTTTGTTCATAAAAATGATGAACAGAACCGGTGACAAGGTTAGGATGAGGCAAGTTATCTGTGAAACCTCAGTGTTGAAGGAATAAAGACACATTTAACTTAAATCAGCAATGTTTTTGAATGGTTTCTCTCCCAAAACAAAACAAAGAGAAGGCAAACATGAGAACTCATTATTTTTTGGGGGGTGTTGGGTTTAAGAACATGATCAGGCTATGAAACTTCAGCTTGAAGACTCATGAATTCATGCCATATTGGGGTGGCCGGCAGATCCAGTGCCTTAACAGCAGGCAGCTATTGTAAGATTATCGATTCTGCAGAGAGAGTTTGTCCTTTGTTGATGAAATGTTAAGAAAAGGCATAAAGTGGCCGGGGGGGGGGGGGGGGGGGGGGGGGGGGAAGACATAATGAAATAAAACTGCAGAGCAGTCAGTCTTTAATGCATCACAATTTCAGTGTTTTTTAAAAATACAGCTGCAGCTCAGAGCAGTGGTTGTTTTTAGGCTTGCCAATTTTCAACAACATTCTTCTTAAAACTGTTGATTTAGAAACATATTGGAGTGACGTGTGGTTTCTTTTACCTCTCAAATGAGCAGATGAGAGTCACTCCAGAAGATGCTCTTCTTAATTTGAGTGAAATAATGTTTTGACCTGTTTTTTACAAATTGATTTTAAAGGTCTGTAAAAGGCTTCATTTGGAGAAGTGGCTTTTTGTAAAACCCTGTAGGCGATTCCATAGTCAGTGTAATTACATTACAGTACAATGCAGAGTCTCCTGTGGTTTAATTGACCTCGACTGACATTTGTAATTCTGTATAGCATACATTTATTTCTTTCTCAAAGGTTTAAACGTGTAATTTAATCTGCAATTGATTCAAAGTAGCAAGTATTACGTGTCAGCAAGAGCAGCACTTTCTGAAGGCAAAATCCTTCTCTGCAAAGAATAATTATGTGACTGTTTTCACGTGAAGAAAGAAAAAAAATCCACATGCAATAATGCTCTCTTTATGTACACCAGTGGCTATAAAGATTTTAATAATTTCACATCAATTATTAAACACAAATAGCAAAAAATATATATATTTTTTGAATTAAATTGTGTAAAATGGTCTGCAGCTCCAACATTGACAAGGTTCATTATGTGGTCTGTCTGTTCAGTTGTAAATGAAGTATAAAATGCAAGAAATCACACACACCATTCCTGATAAGATGTTATGATTCTTCTGTCCTTAACAGAGTTCTCTTTGAGTTGTTGCATTTTTATTTATTTGTTTGTTTATTTATTTATTTATTTATTTATTTATTTATTTATTTTTAAATTACTATGTGTCATCTTTATTATTGATTTGCAGTTTGAGTGTTTGGACCATATAATGAAATGTGAAAGAAATAAATGATGCACAGTGCTAATCGTGCAGTGTGATTCAGAAGCCTTTCATCATATGATCTTGTTTTTAGCTGCAGTAGTGTGACTTTAGTGATCGCTCTACTTTCTGTCACAGCGGTTATTTAAACTATTTTGCCCAGCCTGAATGATTTTGACTCATGGGAAGGTGAGTAATGATGAAATTTGTGTGGATATATTGAATTCTTCCAATGCATTGACTTCAACTGTTAGATGTCTTTCAGTCTTACTAGTCACAGCAAACAGATCATATGTCCAGCGGTATCAAATATGTCCCTTTGTGTTGAGCAATGCTACACAAAGTCTCCCTTTGGGATTCTTAAATAATTTATCTTCTCTTGTAGTACAATGCTCCATCTTGACCTTTTGTCTTAAGACAGAAGTAAAGGTGAAACAACACCGAGGGATAAAATTGAGAAGAACAGGAACTATTTTGCCCTCAACTCACCATTAAAAAAAAAAAAAAAATGTTCTTTCAAAATAGGGATTCACTCCAAGCTGGTGTTGGACAACAGCCACATCCATCCTGGAAAGGGTGCCAGTCCATTACAAAGTAAAGTCAGACAGGAAGATACTCTCACACATGACCCTGGATTTTAATAGAAAGTCAGAATTCCCAGAGAAAACCCAAACACCAAGAGGGAGAATATCCTCACTGTGAGCCTGATTGTGAGCCACATCAACACCATGTGGCGAGGCATTAGCCTCGTAAAGCAGCCCCGCCCACTCCACATTTGGATTGTGGAGCTAGGGTCAGTCTGGGGACAAGGCAATACAAACTTCGTGCAGGGGGTGTCGGTTACTCCTTTGACTGACAGCACACTTCAGCCAATCAGCGCTTCAAAACAAATACGTCTTCAAAATGCGTTAGCCTATTAGAAGCTCACCAAGCGCAGACTCTTGCTCTTGCTTGATTGTTGTAATATTTATTATTTTGGCTTTAACTTTACTTATTGCAGCTTTCAGACGATGGTTCATGTTCATCTCCGTAATCTCCGTTATGTCTGTTTTGGAAGAAGCTACGTGCAGTGATGGTGTCACTTCCAGTTTTGCCACCGGGATTCGCTGAAGAAATTTGAAAACAAACAAACAAAAAAAAATTGAAAACAAAAAGCGGCAGCACTGATTGGCTCGTCAGTTGCACTGCTCCGTCGCATTCTTTTTTTATTGCGTTGTCCCCAGACCCACCCCAACTCCAAAATCCAAATGTGGAAGTGGAGTCGGCAGGGCTGGTTTATGAGGCTCGCGAAGCATCACCCCACAAATACAATTTATATATCTGACACCATCCACCACATTTATGGACCTTCACATCATCAGTGCTCCAGGTATATTCATTGTTTCAGTGGCAGACCCAGAGCTTGCTAAGGCAGAATTTTAGTTTTTGCTGAGTTTTTCGTTGTGGTGATGGACAGTGCCATATAAAAGGAAAAAGAACAAAAAAAAAACAAAAACACAGCAGACTTTAGCTTGGAGTTCTGTCACCTTCCTTAAAATGTCTTTCAGTTGGGGGGTGAGCAGCTGCACTCACGTTAGATGGCTGCAGTATGATCATGGACCTCAAGGCCAGCAAGATTCGAAATGCACCATTATCTTCCAAAAAGTGAAATTACCTGGAAAAATGGCTGAGTTCGGCCATTTGATCAGGCAGTAAGACTCGGTACGTACCATTATCTCTAAAACACATAAACAAGGCTGGGTACCATTTTCCAGTAGTCGTCATGGGGCTGTCGTTCTGCAAGGCCATCTTGTCTCTCTCCCATCAGATGGAAATGCTGCTGATGGTTAATGTGTTTGCTTGCTGGGTCCATTCATGCTGGAACTTTTACACAGACAACAGGGCTGCATTAAAGCATGTGTTGCAGCACAGATGTGGACGGCGCCTGCTGTGGTGGCGATAAAGGTCAAGCTGGCTCCGTGTGGCGTGTTGGTTGCTGAGAGGCTTTTTCAATGGACATGCCACACTGAGAGGTTAGAGAAGACACAACAAGGCCAGGACAGAGAAGCATAGCAACACTAAATGTCAAAGTAGCAGATGTAAAAACACGCATGAACATATATGTGAGTTAAATTATGTGTCTCTGCAGCGAAAAAGGGAGATTTGTGTGAAGATCAGTTAAAAGACATGGTCCAAAATGCACAGTCCTCCCAAAACAGCATCTGGCTGTTGCAGCACTGCATGAGGTGAAGGGTGATGAAATAATACATTCAAGCCGTGCACAGTTCTCTAACACCAGGAAGTCTTTTGAGCAGTGAGTGATGAGACAGCAGGATGCCCGGCAGACACTGTGTTTGTCGATTCTTTGCTCCTGTTTGAGTCTTCTCTAATTATTTCTTCATTAAATCCTTTTTACTTCCTGTTTAAACCCAATCTTCTGCCAGTATTTCTAACACATTAAGCAGTTTGAATTACACCTGCCAGCATTAATATAGGTACCCAAGAAATAAATGTTTCAAAATGTTATTTGAGAAGACTGCAGGATGAAGGATCTGTGTCGAATTTTAAACACAGAATGTTTGCATGTGTGCTTGTTTAGGATGAACAGCTCTGAGTTTAAATCCGTGCTTTATCTCAACTGTTACGGTGTTGGATTATATCAAATTTCAACATTATTTTTTTTCTATATTGTGCATTCAGTCTTTTTTTTTAATAAAGGTTGATAATAAAGTGAATTGTAAATGATCTCAGATATGCCAATAATATCAAATAAAATCCTTCCCTCAATTGAGTCATGTATTCATGAACAGACTTTTGTAATTTAACTGACAGGCCTTCAGTACTGATAGCAGTATTGTTTGTGTTGACGTGTTGACCTTGGAGGAGGAGGACAATTTCACTGTGAACCATCTGCTCGAAAGTGTCGTTCACCTTTGAGAGCAGAGCGGAAAGTCACATTCATTCATGAAGAACAATGAAACACAGCAAGCAGCCCGAGAGTGATCCAGGAGACAAAAGCCCCTTCACACATCCAACCTGTGCATTACTGCCTCCAATCCTTGCCGGAAGATTGGTGGGTTTTTGGCACTCATGTCGTCGCTGCACATTCCCCCGGGTATAGACTCCGTTCACTCATGACATGACACTTCAGGATAGATTTGCTTTCACTGCTCACTGCAGGTGGCAGCCCTGCTGGAGAAGAGCAGCTACCTGAAAATAAAGACACTGCAGGAGAGGCGATAGGATTATGATGAACTGAGTGACCATTTTCAGGCATCAGTCAGGCTGCTAAAGGATGAATTTCTTTTTTGTTGCTGTTGTTTGTTCAGAGTCAATTCAGCAATAACATTTAAAGCAATGCCAGTAAATGTACAATTGGTGAATACATATAGATCTGTCTTTAGTTCCGATGTGAATCATTTTAAGATAAATGCCAACAGTCGAAATGAAACTGAACAGTCTCACAACATCAACAAATATTGACATTGTTGTTGCTCTTTACTTTTTTTCAATACATAAGCACAATTATTTTGAGCTTATTGATTGGTTTTGACTTTTAAAACATTGTTCCATACATTCAAGAATGTATTTTTTTGTGTGAACAAAGACTAGATTGTTGGCCAACATAAATCACAGTTTACATGTACATTAAGCTTTCAGCATGAACCCCACCCAATGTTTTGCATGGTCTATAAGACCCAGTTTAAACGGCAGCATTTCAATAGAAAAACACATTGTTTTCACATTTTTGTTTCTACGTTTTGAAAATGACTTATGTTTGCACTGTAATGACAGAAATGCAGAAAACAAAAAGTACCAAGTCCCAGGAGAATATGGACTGTGTTTCATAACACTCTGGAAGCTGCCATTGTGGTCAGTGCCAATCTTCTCATGCATGTGCAGGAGAACTGTTATCTACAGCTGTGGTGTATGAGTGCAGTCACAGCATTTCTCTTTTTTCTTTCAGCCCATTTTCTTTTTGAAGACGGGCCTTTTTCTGAAAATTTCAGCTCATGTAAAAAAGGCCTGAAACACACCCGGTATTCCATTTTCATTTGTGGAATTCTTCAGTCAATCTTGTCCGTTGATTTGTATTACTTATTGACCCTTGTGATTTATTCCATGTTGACATTATGACACTTATTTTAATCAAGAGGTGAAATCATTGATTTTTTTTTTTTTTTGGGGGGGGGGAGGGGGGGATATTTAAATGTGCATTAAGGAGTTTGCATGTTTTATGCGAAACAACGGCCCATGCAGGCCTTGGATGTAACTGCAGCTTAGTGAAACACTTGTGCCTGTGGCTTGCATCCATGTACGTGCACAGAAGAGGGGAACTAGCTTCCTCGCTCTTTTAGTAGCGCTCGAGTAAAGTTTAAGTTTCTTTTGCCTGGTGGGGTCTGTGCTGGAGCTGTGGCAGTGCTAGATGCCGGTCTTTTCTTACTTTCTGGAAAATCCATCCTCAATACTGCTCAGTTGTTTCTGCTAAGCATCTGGCGGAGTAATGGCGGACAAAACGAAACCTAAGGATATCAGGCCAGCGTGAGCGTGCATTATGTCACATCATCTCAAATTCTCCCCAAGAAAATTGTGGTGCCGGACCGGCACTGCAACTTTCAAATGACAATTTAACGCTGTTAGCGGTACTTGCAATGAATATGTCAGGGCACATTGTAGACATCATTGAATATTTGTAACATATTTATGGTGGGAAATAAGTATTTTTTAAAGTTGAAAAACTCCTTAATGCACCTTTAAAGCTAAACGCAGTACAATCATTTCTCATAACTTTCTGTTGTGTACATTTTATTGAAAACTATGATATGAATTGGTTTCAGTTTTAACACCTTTCTAATTTGTGAAAAGTGTATGTCTTGTGGTGGAAGGTGGTTTTTGGTGGATACAAAATCCAGAAACTATCTGTGTTACATTTTCATGTTAATTTCCAATCAGAAAAATTTAGAAACGAAAGCATACTTTAATTTTAGATCCAGTCAAGCGCAAATGTCACATCATATGTTTATTTCCATCTAAGTAATCTCTGATGGAGAAGATCAGTGATTATCCTAAGGTAACCTCTTCATACTACAATGGCTTTAAAATTGTATGGCTGTACAGAATGGCGTCTTAATGCATATTGCCTGCGCAACAGTTGCTGCTTTGAATGGTCAAGTTCAGAGGTCTGAAACTTTCATGACTAAAAGCCTTTTTTATCACCTTCCATCCAATCAAGTTTAGTTGGAGCGGCAAAACACATTGAACCTTTTGAAATGAGGCTAATCTCGTTTATCAGTTTCATATATATAGTTTGAATATGCTTATGTTGCATTAATTCTGAAGAGGAATTGAGGATGGTAAACATTGCATTTCATTTTCAGCTGTTTTCTATTGAATTTTAACAGTTTGACCTTATTTTTTCAGAATTTTTGAGACTTTTTTTCCCATTATAGCTCTTTTTCATTCATTCATTTTTTTAGCGCTTCTCCCTTTCGGGGTCGCGGGTGGCTGGAGCCGATCCCAGCTGCTATGGGTGAAGGCGGGGTATGCCCTGGACAGGTCGCCAGTCTGTCACAGGGCTGACATCTACAGACAAACAACCATTCACTCACACATTCATACCTAAGGGCAATTTAGGGTGACCAGTTAACCTGACTTTAAGTAGTTTTGCATTTTTGTCTTGCTTTTAAATTTAATTCTTTTTAAGACAGTTTGTGGAATTTTTATGCAGTCTCAACATTTAATTCCTCATTTCTTGTGGTTTTAAAGATTGTTTTCCCATTCTAGCTACTGTACTTTTTTTTCTTTTACAGTCGTTTGTGGTCAAGAGTTTAGAGTCCTGTTAAAAATAACTCCTGTGAATGAATGAAAACAACATTAAATGTTTCCTGATGTTGAATTTTGTGAAAGCTTGGAGCCGTGGCAGAACGGCTTACAGAAATCTTGTTTCTAAGTTCAGGTCCGTGTCTGGATGAATCTGGAAAAGAAGGCAACATTTAACATGATAAAACCCAGATCTAAAGTCCAGCTGACACTGCTGTTGAGCCGTTGAGCAGATTTGAGAACCTTGAACTGTCCTGGAGAGAGAAAAGAGGATTATACTTTTCAGACAACTGCAGTACTTCAACTTAACTTAAACACTGAAACAGACAGAGTGAATTTTTCTCAAATCAGGTAAAACATCAGGTCAACCTTTGATCACTGGAATCTCCAAAAAAGGCTCCCAGACCCCAGGTTGGGAATTGACACCCATGGTGACTGCATCACAGATGAAACCTTAATGAAACATATACTTCATCCTACAGTACATTGACAGTTCTACTCTGTTTTTAGTTCCTCAGACTGGAACACTGAATGTGTCGGATTTTCTGTATGATTTACAAGGAATGCAGGCCTCTCAAGGAGAGGGTGTTTCTTTTCTCAAACAGATCTAGTTATAACAGCAGAGATGAAAAGATATTTTTCTTTGGTACTATGTAGCAGAAGTATGCCAGAGACCTTTAGATGTTTTCATACAAAAAGATATTACTTCTTTCGACTGGCAGAATATCTCATAAGCCTCCCTGAAAGAAGTTGAGTGAAAGCATCTGAAGATAAAGTAGTCGGCTTCAGAACTGTGAGACGATGCAAGATAAGGTTGCATTTCTCTTTGATTTCCTGTAGCCACTAGTCGATTAATTGTTTGTTTGTTTTCATTTTCTTTACGTATCCCTGAACTTGATGTTGCTCAAACAGGTGGGGAATGGCATGAGTTGAATAATCACAGGAGCTGGAGATTACATCTTATATCAGAAGCAAGATAACAAGCAATAAAAAAGAAAAAAAAATCACTTGAATTGAATACCTGTGCTTATTGAGTCTGAAGTATTGCCTTTTGAAAACTGGGAATGCCATTACTGTGTCTGGAGTACCTTTTTGTTGAAGAACACATGTCCTTTCAATCCTTTAATCTCTCCATGGTAAAATATTCCTAATCATCTTCTGAATACAGCGTCAAGCACTTCACGGTTCTCCATCTTAATAAAATGTTAGAGGTGTTCTAATGATTAACACGTGCATCTTCTACAAGGGAGTGTTGCTAACTGTGGTTTTAGTGTCCTCTGGAAATCGGCCTGGCGGCGTCTCTAGCGATGCAGTGCTGGCTTCATGGAGCGCTCTGCTCACCCTGAGTGTTTTATGAACCCAAACCAAGTCAATCTCAGTCCCCTCAGGGATCCCTTTGTCTCCATCTGCCCCACTCGGGTGGAAAGGTCAAAGTAAAGCCTTTTTAGACGGTACAGCAGCACAGGTGATCAATATGGCTTGTTGATTCAACCCACTTTGCTAAATGAGTGTTCTCCTATAGATTGGCATTATCATTAGTGGTTAAAAGCTTAAAAACATGCCTGTTGGGAGGATGCTGTGCAGATCTTCACTGGCTTTGCCTCAATAACACAGTTTGATAAACTATTCCTTTGTGTAGTTCCTATGCAGTGTGTCTTATTAAAAAGCAAACAAAAAATCAGCTAGAGTCGTAATTACAGAGTTGTGTGAGTTATGAAATCTGAATGATGCAACATAATGAATGCTAATGCGTCCACTGAGGTGCACTGCATGTGAATTAAGCACTCCAGCCCTCAGTCTTGTTGCAGATATTAAAATACTCGGCAGGCCTTCAAGTCACAGGGTTCATTGTTGGGGCACGGATAGCAAGACTCAGTTAGTGCTTCAGCATGAAAGGCAAAACCGCTTCAGATCTGTTAGAAACAGATCAGTGAACAGTTCTGAAAATTTCCGTTGACAGCACGTTTCTGTGGATGGGTGAGTGAACACACCATTATTACATGGAATGGGACCGTGTGACCATGAACTGAATAGTGAAATTGACAGTTACACTGGAAATAATTGCTATATTTGACTTTGATTGTATATCTGCCACTTTATAAAGTTATCCTGTCAGCTGATCCCCACATCTGACCTGGTTGCCTGACTGTGAGGTTAAAACATGGCTGCCACCTCTAAATCTCAGTCTGATCACAGTTGAAAATTTATTTTCCACCATGTTTGATCATGTGCGATTGTTTTTAGTTTTCTGTTTACATTCCCACTTCATGTTTTAACTATTAAAACTGTTAATGCCGTATCAATGAAGTTCTATTAAAATTGATTTTGCTTCGTGATGGTCATGAAAAGAGTGAGAATGCTGTGTGATGGTCTTTGTTGTCACCAGACTAGTAAAATACTAAACGTTTAATAAATGAGTAGGCGGTTAAATGATTCAACGATTAGCCGTGCACATCTCTACTTCAAACATTTTTTTCAGTGCACCAGCTGCTAACCAGATTAAATTGGGTTATTTTGTATTATTTCTAAAATGTTTTCAGTTGCTTTTTTCACATTTTTATGAAATACCAAGCTGTCCTGACTGAATAGAGATCCACCAGAGGCAAAGTGTTGCTGAACACAGTGTTGTTGTTCTTATAGTGACTGAAAACAGTATTTTTTTACAACTCTGCTTCATACAGTTTTTGTGGGGACCATTGTAATCTCGATACATTACAATGTATCGACAGGACCTGTGTCTCTGTATGTATCGTGCCATAAATAAGAGTTTTGATCCTTCAGCAGTGTCTAAAGTTCCTCCTGCTTCCCGGTATCACAGCACACCAAGATGAGCAGGCGACGGTTTACAAACTGGGTCTGATTCCTGTCACCCTCGCAGCGCTGAGCCCAGAAGTACATCAGTCCTCTCTGCAATTTAATTAAGCTGCTTGCTGGTTGATGAGCAGGTGAAGACATTCCCTGCCTGCACCACTCAGTTTGTGATAGATGTCACAGATCGCTGGCAGAGTTGAACTTTGGCTTGCAGTCTCATATTTTTTAAGCTCTTTTGGAAGTCAAAGAACTGCGTCTGTGTTTAGCTTTAAAGTTTCTGACATAGCAAGGATATTTAGAGGTCAAGTGAAACATTTATTATGTGATTAGACGGGGAAGTTCATCTGAAAGTCGAGCAAGCGTGACCAAGGACACTCTTCTCATCTGTTTTCATTTCTGTTTTCCTTCTTGTGTCCTCTTTCTCATCTGCGAAGCCTGCCCTCCTTCCTTTTATCCCTCTTTTGACCTTTGTGATGTGGATATTGCTTTCATGAGGAAGCAATGGATTTATCGATTGACAGAAGAGCGAAAGTCCCCCAAAACATATCAGGACATTTTCTGAACGTGCCACACTTTACTGTTTTTGCTAATGAGGAACGGAAAACGTGAAACTGAGATTTTCGTTGACCACCAGTCAAATCAACTCGGCACAGTGCCAGCTCGATATCAGAGCAGTGTAGCAAACAGGATGATGGGGATCACAGCACTAACTAATTTCCAGTTGAAAAAGTCCTCAAGTGATAATGGCAGCTTTGTCTCACTACAGTCCACAGCATGGAGTCAAGAAAACAGATGAACACAAGTCTCGCAAACCAACAGCAAGCGAAAAAAATCCGATATTCTCCTCTGCTTGCTGTCTGCCATCGTTGTTTGATTGCAAAGAACCTTCTTCTGGGTGAGGGAGGAGGCTCCTCAACGAACAATTTAAATTAAATTTCTTTTAAAATAGATTTTTCCACATATCCCCACAGCTCTGTGTAAATCCATTCCACACACACACACACACACACACACACACACACACACACACACACACACACACACACACACATATATATATATATTTATTTATTTATTAATTAAGTTTGCAGTCTATTAAGGTTACAGTCTAATGCTAATGTAAGGTGCTACAGCTTGCAGCCGTCACAAGGGGGGGCTGCAGCCTCGGCAGCAGCCCCCCTTCCCATGTCAGTGGGACAGGTTCAGCGTTCACGCCCCCCACAGCGTTATTCAGCCAGGCTGGGCCAGGCATACATCCAGACTAAAAAAATATCAAAGTGAATTGCATAACTTGCATGTGTAGACCCAGCTCCCAGACTCAACTTTGAAAAGCATAGATTAACGGCAACATTTTTTTTCTCGCACGATCAGTCTCGACTATTATACATGAATGTGTATGTATATAAAATTTTGTAAGTGACCAGATTCAAAGTACTTGTACTTTGGTTGTTTGGTTGGTTATTTTTCATGAGAACACCTATGAATGTTCCACCGTGGGGACAAGCTGCCATTGGTTGTGTAAGTAAATATCATGTACTTTATGTTGGGTATGTTTCTAATTTAAGCCACCCACCACCCTCAAAGGCATCACTCGCAGAGTTGTTTTAACTCCTGGTAAATGCACATTGTCAGGCAGCAGTTGGGCATGTAAACTCTTTTCAGCGTCATCCAGCATGCCAAGCAAGATCTGCTTGTAGCCAGGCAGTTAAAATATCCCAGACAATACCAGGCGCCTGGCGGAATGCAAAGCAACACCAGGTCAGCCTGGCAAACTGAATTCATAAAGCTACCTGACAGATTACCTCCATGCATGGCTGCACAGGGGGAAGAATGTGTGTGCGGGTGTGAAAATCCAACCCTATTAACTGACCATTATGTTGCTTTTTGATGTCATGGTGAATACCCACCAGCAACACAATTTGCATTTCCAGCGTTGCCTCCCATTCTTTTCAACATGCTTTGCAAAGAAATGTTTACGAGGATAACAGGATGGTTCATCAATGACACTGGTTTGCACACTCGCCATTGACATTGTCCAAGTAGTAAATTCTTATGGTTTTCCTTGGAGATTTAAAAAAAAAAAAAAAAAATTCCTTTAATGTCCACACGTTAACAATAACCTGCTGCATATCAAGGCACTACATCATTTATGCATTCATTCGTTCTTATTATTTGTTCCAATTTCAAGGTAAAATTTAGGCACCTTATTATCCAAGTTGAAGTGTGGAAAACCTCCACGCATTCTGAGTGCATGAAAAAACTACATAGAGTCTCACCAGAGCTGTGGCTGGAGTCCACTACACACCATATGGATAACATCAACCAGGATGAAAGAACGCCACTGACGTCAACTTTACGATGACTGCATGCAGACTGACAGCACTGCTGCATCCTTGCATAGCTAATTGGTTTTAATTAAAACAGACCATGAGCACAAATCACAGTCAGCACATTATGGAGGCCTGACAAGCACTAAATCTGAAAGCAGACCTATATAACCAGTGGTGTAACTGGGATGTATTCCACATGGGTTTTCATGTGTCAAAGGGGCCCACATGTTTGGCATGCCGCATTGCACACAAGAATAGAGGACAGAAACAAAGAGAGGAAAAAAAAGTGTGGTTAATAAAAATAATAATAATAATAAAAATAATAATAAAAAAATAATCACGAGTTAACAAATGTAAGGGAAACACTCAGTGCATTAAGTGCAAACATGTAGCCCATTACATATGGACCATTATTGTTTACAACCACTTTTTATCGGTTTAACCTTATTCAAGAGTAACAAGACCCTTTGTGTGTTTAGCAACACTGACTGCACGTTGATGCAAACCGGGTAGTAGTGGGGCCCCATTAGGTAGGTTCCAGACGTGTCATTGTAATGTGTCCGGGGGGTTTCAAGTTGTGTCGCTGATATCCGCCGTCTGTCGGGGCCCCCTTCTAGCAACTCAGCGGTGAGTAATCAGAAAGGGCCCCATGCGGGGGATTTAACACACGCTGTCGCTGCAGCGTCTGGTGTAGGGCCTTAAATTTGTCATTGAAATTGACTGATGTCAGCCGTTCCTCGGGGCCCCCTTCAGCTCGGGGCCTGAGCCAGTCGCGGCGCCTCTGGCTGGAGAGAAGGCAGCCGCTGCGCTCATTCCGCCTCGGATTTAAACAAACAAACAAAAATCCTCAGCAGTGTGGTGGTGGTACAGGTTTTCACCCCAAGAGGGCCCGTGGGTTTTCACAACCCACCAACCCTACGTAAATTACACCTCTGTATATAACATAAAGATAACTGAGACATGAACAAGACTGGAAGCAGTTGAGATCCCCAGTGGTGATATAATTAAATCAAATCAAATCAATCAAACTGGTGCTGGAGCTTCTTCTATTTTAAAATAATGCAGGCTCATACTAAATTCATTAATGTGAGAGCCAAATATGTTTTTAACGCAACCCAAAATAGATCCTGGGTCACTGAAATTGAAGAGCTGGAGTCAGGTGAAATCAGACACCCACCATGTCAGGAAATACCCCACTGGACACTTTCCAGTCGATCATCAATTATCAAATTTCAGTAGCACTCATGTGATTGGTAGAGCCATGAAGTTCATGTGTTGGAAAACTGAATGAACATCCTGTGACCATAGTGTAGTTAGTGCCACGAAGAAGAGGCCTAAGAAATCAGTCAATCCAACTTTATTTATTCAATACTTTTCATGCAGGTTGGTGCAAATGTAAGGATGATTGATACAGATAATGAGAAAATAATGTGAAACACACAACATTTAAAAGACCAGAATGGGTAAACAACACTCATTTGGTATATCTAGAGTGATTATTATAGTGTGGAAAAAAATAAAAAAATAAATAAAGCAACCAAACAAAGCAGCATATGGATCAGAAAAAAGTTAATTAATCGCGGTGTATCTCACCATCTGTTTAAGATGGGTTACAGTGACTAACCTGTGTATATTGGAGTAATGGACGCACGCATATCACTGCTGTAAAGGTAATCACCCTCAAAGCTGAGTCTTAGTTAATTACAATACATTGATTACCTTAGTCAGGGTTTGATATTTCAAACTTTCTTAGACATTGTGATAAAAGATCATTGTGTGTCTTGTTTCGTCTGGGCTGGTGCTTTAAGCTAACAAGACATGCTGTTGGCAGCAAAGTGACTCTTTGTGGCCCACAGTGAACTGGAAAACTCAGGATCCTGGCTTTTCCTCAGGATGTTACATTAATACATAATAATAATAATAATAATGATAAATTTTATTTATAACGCACTTTACACTTGATTACAAGTCTCAGAGTGCTACAGACAAAAGAATGAGATAAAATACAATACAATACATCAGTCCAAAAAAAAAAAAAAAGATAAAAGATCACTGCCTGGCAGTAGGCTTTTCTAAAAAGATGGGTTTTGAGGTCTTTCTTAAAGGCTTCCACCGTCTGTGGGGCCCTGAGGTGGTCTGGAAGAGCGTTCCACAGACGGGGAGCAGCAGCCTCAAAGGCTCGGCCCCCCATGGTCTTGAGCCGTGTCCTGGGCGGGAGCAGACTGTGCTGTTGGCCTGACCGGGTCCTGGTGGAGGTGTGAGGTGTGATCAGGTCTGTGAGATAAGTGGGGGCATCACCGTGGAGACAGTGGTGGGTGTGCAGGAGGATTTTGTATTCAATACGGAGGTGAACGGGAAGCCAGTGGAGGGTGTGAAGGATGGGGTTGATGTGCTCGTGTTTCCGCACCCTCATCAGGACCCTGGCAGTGCTGTTCTGAACATACTGGAGCTTTTGGAGGCTCCTGCCAGGGATCCCGATGAGGAGTGCGTTGCAGTAGTCCAGCCTGGAGGAGACAAAGGCATGGACAAGTCTCTCTGCAGCAGGGAGAGAAAGTGAAGAACGGAGTTTAGAGATGTTACGGAGGTGGAAGAAGGAAGTTTTGCAGATGTGGTTGACATGATTGTCAAAGGAGAGGTGGGGTTCAAATTTGACCCCGAGATTTGTTACAGAGGGAGAGAGGGGAATGCTATGACCGAAAAGAGAAATGGAAACGATGGGAGAAGAGTGAAGTTGATGAGGGGTACCGGTTTGAATGGCTTCAGTTTTTGAGCCATTCAGCTGCAGGAAGTTTTGACTCATCCATGCCCCCATCTCATCCAGGCAGGAGCTGAGGTGGGTGACAGCGGAGGAGGGGGAGGCAGAAGGGGAGACCTTGAGGTAGAGCTGTGTGTCGTCAGCACAGCAATGGAAATTAATTCCATGCTTGCTGGCGACACATCCGAGGGGAAGCATGTAGATGGTGAAGAGGGTGGGGCCGAGCACGGAGCCCTGGGGGACCCCACAGGTGACAGTGTGAGGGCGGGACTTAGCGTCCCCCAGGACCACATGCTCGGTCCTTTCCGTGAGGTATGAATGAAACCAGTGAAGGGCAGTGTCAGAGAGGCCGATAAGGTGCTGGAGGCGGTGCAGGAGAATGTGGTGGTCGATGGTATCGAACGCAGCAGAGAGGTCGAGGAGAATAAGGAGGGATGTGGTCAGAGGTCAGAGTCAGAGGCCATGAGGAGGTCATTGGTCACTCTGATGAGAGCTGTTTCAGTGCTGTGGGAGGGGCGGAAACCAGAGTGGAATTTTTCGTATAGACTGTTGGTTTTGAGGTGGTCGTGCAGTTGATGTGAGACTACTCTTTCAAGAATTTTGGAAAGGAATGGAAGGTTTGAGATGGGACGGTAACTAGAGAGGGGTTCAGGGTCGAGAGTGGGTTTTTTTAGGAGTGGTTTAATGAGAGCTGTTTTAAGGGAGGTTGGGATGGTTCCAGAAGCAAGAGAGAGATTGATGATTTTGGTTATGAAGGGGCTGATGAGTTTGGAGTGACTTTTTAGCAGATGGGAGGGCAGGGGATCTAAGGAGCAAGTGGATGGTTTTGAGGAACGGATGATTTTCTCGACCTCCTGCTGCGTCGTGGGAAAAAGTTGAGAGGGTTTTTTGCTGGATGTGGTTGGGGCGAATGGGGAGAGGTTGGATGTAAATGACAGTGTGGAACGGAGATTGTGAATTTTTGAGGTGAAGAAATCCAAGAATTTGTTGCAGTTAGTTACTGTTGGGGAGTGGTGAGAAGGAATCTGTGGTTTCAGAAGGTGTTGGATGGTGGAAAAAAGTTTTTTGGAATTTCCTGGGTTATTGTTTATGATTGTGGAATAGTGTACTGACCTTGCAGTGGACAGAGCTTTGGCGTAAGCTCTTTGGTGTTCCCGGGAGGCCAACTTATGCACCGTCAGACCAGATCTTATGTAGGCCCGCTCCAAGACACGGCCAGATCTTTTCATGGCCCTCAGTTGGTCGTTAAACCAGGGTGCTGAGCGGGCAAAGGTGACAGTCCGGGTTTTTATTGGTGCATGTGAGTCCAGGATTGAGCTTAGGCTGTTGTTGTAATGGTCCACAAGATTGGCAACTGTAGGTTCAGGGGGGACGGAAAGAAGTGCAACATCCTGTTTAAATGAGGTGGAGTCAATGCTCTTGATATTCCGGAAGGTTATTTCTCGTTTGTGCTTGGTGAAGTGAGAGGAGATGGGAATCTTGATTGTTATTGCCTGATGGTCAGAGATACCAATGTCATAGATATGGAGATCAGTTAATGGAATTGAATCTGTGATTACCAAGTCCATAGTGCCAACACCATCAGTCATACTTTTCCCTGAAGCTAGTCGTCTCTTTCTGCTGGATAATTCACTGCCTCCCAGCAGAACTTGATCAGTAATGCTTTTAGTGAACGTGATAAAAAGAACAATGTGTTGACTGGGCTTCCAAATCCCCCAGATCTCAGTCACGATCCAGCCGACGTGGGATGTATTGAGCACCTGTGTGGGAGTGAAGTAAGTAAGTAAGTAAGTAAGCTTTATTTATATAGCACTTTTCCCAGACCAGGGTCACAAAGTGCTTCACATAAAAACAGTCTATACAAAATACAAAATACAAAATACAATCACTAAAATAACATAACAAAAAACCCTTATAGAAACCATACAAAGAGATATAATTACTGTGTTTAATTAGAAGTTCTGTGCTTAATCAAATTCATACTGTTTCCTGGGCTAAAATGTGGCTCACCAGAAGCATGAACACTGGCCTCTACACTGCCAAGTCATGAAATCATATTTAAACTATGATCAAATCGGAGAACTCTTCTTTTTTGTAAAAGTCAAAATAGTTTTTGTGTCTTACTAGAGACAAGTCATACCCATCCTGTGGACTGTAGTGGGACAAAGCTGCCATTATCACTTAGATATGAGAACTTTTTCAACTGGAAATTAGTTATTGCTGTGATCCCCATCATCCTGTTTGCTACACTGCTCCGATATCGAGCTGGCACTGTGCCGAGAAGTAGGACACACACAAAGCAATGAGCTGTTAGAGTAATATTGATCCTCTGAGGCAGTGCCACAGAAGTCAGATGGCTGTTTCAAAAGAGACGTTACGTGGACACACCAGCCTATAATACAGTGCAATCGAGACGGGAACTGTGATACACTTGCTGTCTGGCAGTCGGCTGTAATTTTAATGCCGTATCACAAAAGGCAGATACAAAATGACTTGACGGTCCCTTTATCTTGAACATTAACACCGCATATAGAGTATGTGAGAAGAATTATAACAGAATTTCATAAAGTGTTTGGCCTCTGGAAAAGCCAGATCACTGTCGCTTTCACAGCACGCTTATGAATTTTTAGCGATGGTAAAATGAAACAAAACAGCAAAACCTGCTGCAGGTTTCTGCCTCTGGTGACTCTGTTCCATTCTCTATTAGTTTTCTGCTCCCACTCTGTGAAAAACCTACAGCACAAGTTTATTCTTCACAACCAAACATTCATCTCTGAATCAGCAGATCAAGCAAAACTTACGTGTTTTCACACACAAGTGCAATGCTCTCAGTACCTACAGCAGTTTTCCTCTCGAAGCTGTTCAGCAGTTTAAATCGAGCAAACAGTGTGATTCACTGGTTCCACTCTGCCTAATTTCATGCTGCATTTCTGTTTGGGAGCAAACATCAGCGGAATAGAGAAATATTCATAGGGCAGCGGCTCAAACTCTCTGTGTTTGTTTGGTTGGTGGAAACTGTTTGCAGGGATCAAGTCAGATCTCTCTCTCTCTCACAGCTGTGACTGGAAGTGTCTGCGTGGGGAGATTAATGTGGATTTGACGTAACAGAACTGCATGCTTGCATGATTATTATCATCATTTAATCAACTGTGATTGCATTAATCACTAATTCAATAATGGCCATTTAACCGCAATCCATTTGTTTTCTATGGTTATTTTTAGGTCAGCCAGCTCACTGACTCTTCTTCAGTCCACTCAGAGGAAACATTGATAATACATAATGCATGTTTAACTGTTTTGATGGACTTTGACGGCAAAATAACAGATCTGGTCAGCTACATGCTAAAAAGCCCTGTTCAGTAGACACGTCCTAACGCTGTCTAATGCTATGCTCATGTGAAGAGAACAACGCTTGTGCAACAAATTAACGTGTAAATCAAAATGTAAAAAAAAAAAAAAAAAACATGTTGGATCTATTATCATGCCAGTGATGGTTATTTTTACTTTGGGGGAAGAGTAAAGTATTTTCTCTTGAACTCGTTTATTGGTACAATGGTTTGCACCGTCATCCATCAAAAAAGAAAAAAAAACACAAATGAACTTTTTGTTTCCATTCTCTCCGTGTGTGTGTGTGTGTGCGCGCGCGCGCGCGCGCGTGTGTGTGTGTGTGTGTGTGTGTGTGTACGGGTATTTCTGTCCTTGTGGGGACCAAATGTCAAATGTCCCCACAAGGATAGGAAAACCTGGCACAACCTACCTCGTGGGGACATTTTTTGGGTCCCCATGGGGGGAAACAGTGTTTTCTTGGCCATGTTGTTGTTACTGAAAAAAGTAAAAGTGCAAAAACATTTCTTTAGGGCTACGCTTTGTTTTGGTGTGGGTTAGGGTTAGGGTAAGGGTCAGGGTTAGGAGTTAGACATGAATGGGAGTCAATGGAAGGTCCCCACGAGGATATAAATACAAACATGTGTGTGTGTGTGTGTGTGTGTGTGTGTGTGTGTGTGTGTGTGTGTGTGTGTGTGTGTGTGTGTGTGTTCTTGTATTTCTATCCTTGTCGGGGCCAAATGTCCCCACAAGGATAGCAAAACGTGGAACGACGTGCCTTGTGGGGACCTTTTTCCGGTCCTAAGTAGGAGAAACAGTGTTTTCTTGACCATGTTGTTGTTACTGAAAAAATTAAAAGTGCAAAAACATTTCTTTAGGGCGACGCATTGTTTTGGTGTGGGTTAGGGTGAGGGTAAGGGTCAGGGTTAGGGGCTAGACATGAATGGGAGTAAATGGATGGTCCCCACAAGGATAGAAATACAAGACTGTGTGTGTGTGTGTGTGTGTGTGTGTGTGTGTGTGTGTGTGTGTGTGTGTGTGTGTGTGTAAACCTTCACCAAAATCAATAATCATGGAAGTCAGGTCAATCCGTTCGGAAGAAAATCCTCTCAAGTCTTTTTAGAGCAGACTTGGGTGAATTTTCAGCACCATGGACAGCACCACACAGTACACGAGAGTCTCATGAGTACAAATAAACAGCATTCTCTGCAAGTGTAAAGCAATGATGCTGTGTTTCAAGTCTGAACAGAGGTGTTGCTGGGAAATATTCAAGAAGCATCAAATATTTAACTTGAAGTTGGCGCTTCATGATGTTTCGTTGCAAAGGAAAGTACAACTCAGGCGTTCAGATCATGCCAATTTAAGAAGCCGTTGGGTTCTTTAATGTTAGTTCACAAAAACAGAATATTTAAATAATAATAATTAATAAACTTAGCATGCATGCAGTGCACATCTGCTGTGTTTGGAACTCTGGTGAAAATACCCCAGCATGATGTATTGAAATGTCCCGACACAAATGCTCTTTCGATGTCAACATTGTAACAATGGAAGCATTTTTTTTCCATACCAAAAAAAGTCATTGAAATTATGTGTGAACCAGAGAGCATCTAAAATCGGATTTATTCTTTTGAGTTTGTCCATTGATGTGTGAAATATTTTAAATATATCTGCCTGATCTAGATCTGTTATCTTTCTGGATCTTAAGAACTTCTCCTGGATTTTAAAGCGATCCTAATAGCTGTGTGAAAACACTTCAACCTGACCTGTGGATCAGCAGACAAGCTGACCAAACTGATTACCCCGAATTCACCTCGAATGCTGCTCCTTTGGTAACATAATTCCACTTGTGGATTTTCAGTGACAAATTCAGTGGTGGAGAAATTAAACAAATTACCCCTAATGTTCAGTTTCAAAAGTTTTGGCGTTTGGACCACATGCCAGCATGTCATTTTTAAACAAATTATGAATAAAAACAATAAGTCAAACTGCAAAATGACACCGGTCTGAATGCACCAATTGCTAAAGAAATGCTTTCTTTTGTACCTGATATGACTTATTCTTATCAGTTATCTTGTAATATCCCCTCACTCAGACTCCCAGATACTGTCTACATCAGAACACTTAGTCGTACCATTTTTTTTTTAACACCCTCCTCCCCGCTGTCAGCATCCTGCATTAATTTGCACACACTCATATTGTTTTACACCATTTTTTTTTCTGACTACAGTCACTGTGGAGGAGGTTATGGAATTTAGTTTAGTAAATGTGGTTGACTGCCAGTTAAAACGTCCACTGTCACTTTCTCCCTCTCTCATAACCCCCCACTCCCCCATCACTCAAGCTCACTCTCATTTGCAGCAACTGATTGCTATTCAGATGTTGCATTGAATAATTTCCATGACCAGGGACGTGGGAGTAGAAATCCTCCACCGGCCTCCCTCACACTCCTCTCCCACCTTCCTATCTCCGAACCCTTCATAAATATTTATGACAGCATTTGAATAATGTGAATTGAAATGACAAAATATCATTTTGAGAAGTGAGGAGTAGAAATAGCAGGAAGGTGAAGAATAGGAAACAGCGGAGGTGCAAGAATCTCCCACACCTGAAAAGTGAGTCCTCCTGGGGTCAAGCCTTCGAGACACGGGAGGCGCCAATAAATGAGATGAGTGTTCAGCACACACACACACACACACACACACACACACACACACACACACACACACACACACACACACACACACACACACACACACACACACACTCTCTTAGATCATTCTGGCAGTGTAGTTCAGCATTGATTCTTTGGCATATCAGGCGTTGACAGAGATCACACTGACCACACACGTTCCATCTGCTGCTACTTAAAAATGATGTTCCCTCCTGTTCTCTGAACGCTGCCCCTGAAACAGACACTGCTGTTTAAAAAAATCCAACCACTGACAAAAGGAGGGGAAACTGTTGGTAAACGTGGTATGGAAGTGACAGGCTCACAGGAGCACTGAGGAGAAAATGAGATTAGATGCACGTGGAGAGATGGGTGTTGATCTCTGGGAGAGGAGACAGATAAAGAGTGAGATGGAGATGAGCCCTGGGAGGAGTGAGGTGAGGACAGCTCGTTTCCAGAGGGGGAATGTGCAAAAGGATAAGTTGCTCACTGTGCCATTGCTGTAGCCTTCTCCGATCTGATAGACAAGCTGAGTTGATTCTCTGGTTGTTTGGGTGACAAGGCTGCCTTGACGTCTCCCACACGGGAGAGGAAATAACATGTTCTGGGGACAAGAAATACAGGCACTCCTTTAAAAGAGGATAACCTGAGCATTCAGTGCTTGTGTGAAAATGCATCAGCTCAGTTGCCGAAGAAAGAAAGTGCAAAGGATTTCAAATACAAACTGGAAGAATGACAGGAACAAGCAGAGTGTGGCATCCTTAACATTGGTTAAAATAAGAGGTCATTTTCCCTCTGTCTTTACAACATTTACTTATTGCCGAATGCAAGTGGGTGTTGGCTTTGCTGTTAGTGGTGTGGTTTTAACTTCATGCACATGAGGCATTCATTGGGAATATGCAACATTGAGTTGGGTGTAAAACATACTTCAAAACATAGTGCATCTAAGTTTTCTGAAGAACAAACAGTGGACATCAAACTATCAACTAAAGAGGGAGAGAAATGAAAGCAGTCTCACTGCTAGATCAGGAAATGTTGCTTTATGCCTGTAATTTGCTGCCTTTTCACAACATTTCTGAAAGCAATATTTGATTGTCTTATCATTTTTGTTTCAATGGTATGTGGCCATGTTATTGTTCTCTGAATGGTTCCTCATAGCAAGCTCCCACCTTGATATTTTGCAAGGACACTTTTACTGCAGCCTGGGCTTTGAGCCGCCCACGTTAACGCTGCCTCTTTTAAAGACATTCAAACAAGCTGGATTTTTTTCCCCTGCAATTGTTAATGATATGAATGGAGTAAGGCCATTCTCCAGAGGCAACACCTGGGGCCACGATTGGTTTGGCTGCACAGAAGGTTTTTTTTTTTTTTTTTTTTTTTTTTTTTTTTGGAGGAATTGACATTTTCTGCAGATATGTGGTAGTGAAATTGAATTGTTTAGTAATCTGGCTTGCTTTGACTATCCAGTGATATTTTTGTCATCCAGTCAAAGGTTGCACCTCAGTTTCCACAACAGCACAGTGTACGGAACTAAATGCAACACAATACATTAATACATGTCATATTGTGTTGCTTTTACATCTTTAACCAGATGAAAAATTTTTAGCAACCTAATATTGATCAAAAGGAAACAAATCAGTAGCAGAAATCACTTCATTTTGCAGATCACTTCTGATTTGAAGTCCTGTTTTTGACATTGTTGACTTTCATTTGAACTTCAACCATGACCAACTGCAGTTTCTTTGGAAATACCTGGAAATTCAGATGACATGGAGTAATGTACTCCATATACCTGAATATAATTCTGTTTTAATTATCTATTTTTTAATCATGTTCCTTCCCATAACCCAGCAACAGTAAGTGAAAAAAAAAATATGGTTTTTATTTCCTCATTTAGTGAACTTGAAGTTGAGAAAAATGTAATCATAAGTCTGGGAAGGAAAAGTGCACAGCAACTCATGGAACTTGTGTGGAAAAACTGCTTTTTATCAAGTGATTATCCTTCTCCAGCTAAACTCAAGTCAATTTAAGTGTCTCTCCTCAATTGTAGTTGGATGTATTATTCCCTGCTTTCTTCCTCGCTGTAATCCTAATCCTCTCTGATTTGGAAAAGTCTTACTGTATACTGTATAAAGAGATTTCTCTGGAGTCTCATAATAAATAAGGCTTTATTTAAACATTCTCCCACATGAATAGGAACCTGTCACCTGTCTTCTTTCTGTCAGGATCAAAACACACACCTACAACTCAATGCTCTTTGCATAATAAGTTATTTAGTTTGCCATCAGATGGAATACGGTCCTCATCACAGCAACTGTGTTCTTTCTGCAGTCTCTTGAAAGGACCTGAATCTAGTTTCCTTATCACTCTGAGCAGAAAACAATGAGTTGAGAGGAAAAAAAGGCCTCAATGAATGGAGGGCAGAGGGAGGGGGAACATAATAGATAGTAGTGGAAATTGATTTTGAACAAGTGCTTTTATTTGACAAAAGCTTGGCATCTGAAGAAGAAAATGGTCTCCCTGAATAAGAACGGTGGTGAAAATGTGGCTTGGACCTGATAAAAGGATGCCAGAGGGAAGGTAGATGGAAACAATGGAGTGAGAAAGGAAGATAAAGAGTGATTAAAGAAAATGAAGAAAATGAGAAAACAGGCAAAACCAGATACAGAGAAAAAAAAAAACAATGGGAAAACAAGATTGAGTAAAAGGAAAGAGAGAAAGATGTTGAGAGAAAATGTGGGTGGGAGAATAGCTGGATGCCCTTTGGGTTTAAATTACCAAGCTCCAGATGGTTTTGCAATGGTTCTATTCTTAACAACTTATTCATCCCAGCTCTGTCATTAGGTGAGACAAACACACTGATGTGGCGAACAAACTTTGAATACTAAATATCAAGTGACAAGATGACTGACACCCTTGCTGCTATTTGCTATTTTTGGTATTGTCTGTTTTCAGGACTTCCCTATTAATTCTGTGACTAATGAATTTAACAATCTGTGTATCGGTATGGGGAGCAGTGGTGAGCCCGACTCATGAATAACTGACAACTCATAAAAATGGCTTGTCTTGCCATGTCCGACAGCTTCCAGGCAGTGTAATAATGCATTTCTGCAGAATATTGCGGTTTCAGTCAATAACTCCAAATGACCTTAAACTGAGACTGGGAGGGAATATTCACTCAGGCTACATGAAGCCGAGAAAAACGACTCCACATACTGTATCTTTCATATATGTTCTGTATACTGGGGCCGAAATGAAATTTCTCCTTGTGGGACGAATAAAGGCAATTCAATTCATATATCTTTGTGTAAGTCTGAGATCAGTTCAATCAGTTTTAAGATAAAATCAGCCTCCGTTTACACATTTTAAGTGAAAGCGCAGTGTCTTCATGTTTGAACAGCTGGGCTCAGAGGCTCACTGTCATGTAAATGGACCTCCAAAATGGGATTGAAAACCGTTTAACCCCAAATTATCATGTACTTCCATTTTTGTGGTGTCTGTTGAAAAATGATTACACTTTTTTATTTATTTATTTATTTATTTGGGGGGGTGGATTTGTCCTTACCCTTCTTTTAAAAGCAGTGCAACCAGGTGAATGAACTGCCACACAGCATATTTTAACATTAAAAATTGATTTTCTCCACGTCCTCCTAAGTTATCACAGTCATGCAGTTGGTGTCTGAGCCTCCAGGAGATGAACTGGCTGCTCTTCACCATTCTGGCTGCTTCTTAATATCTCCATAATTGGTTGGAGGATCACCCAGTCACTCTAAATCTACCAGTAGGCCTCTGTGCAGTTGGACAATGTCTGTTTCATGAATGTCTTTCTGTTGGATGGTGTTACAGCATTTAGAGCCGTGACTGAATGGGTCATAATAGCATTTTTTTTTTCTTTTTTTCCGGAACAGAACACATCAGGTTTTTATAAAGATAACTCAAGAGAACAGAAGCAGTGTGACTTGATCTATGCAGAGGTGTTTCCACTGGAAAGACAGGCATGATTATCAACATTTTGAAGGACAGTAATGTTGACTAAAATAGTAAGATTGGAACATACTTGTAAAACTGAAATGTTGATTTTCCCCATTCATTTCACCAAATTTACCTTTTGGACAATCAGTATAACAAAGCTGTCATGAATAAGAATGTAGTTGTATTTATCTGTATTATCCTAAGGGGCAGTGATTCAGGTTCTTACTATTCATAAATAGCATAAATATGATGTGTAGACAGCTGTAACGTTTTGTCCTTTGTATAGTCAACATGGCAGATTGATTCCCAAACAGGTGCCTTTTTACTGATCTGGCACATTCAAATGAGGAATGGCAACCAGTTGAGTTTTACTGGAAAGCATTAAGTCATGTACTCGCTTTCCTTTTGGCACTTGTCTTTGTCTTCTGTGGCTCTTTAGGGGGCTGTCTTGTTTTGTAGCAGCTAAATGTTCTGACTTTATGAGTT
Organism: Salarias fasciatus; assembly: GCF_902148845.1. Taxonomy (NCBI): domain Eukaryota; kingdom Metazoa; phylum Chordata; class Actinopteri; order Blenniiformes; family Blenniidae; genus Salarias; species Salarias fasciatus. The sequence goes on from NC_043758.1 coordinate 23,244,975, forward strand.
TCCAAGTTACCAGTGGACTGATTAGTGCACAGAATGTGTGCTGATGAGTCTGTGTTGAGCTTCTCCTGCAGGAAGCAGCTGCCTACTGCTTCTGGACATAAATGTCGGAGTGAACTTCAAGAGTTGAAGGGAACTTATTTATATGTAAGTCCTCATTGTTGAAGCAAATGAAACATGAAGCAGTGTAAACACCTTCAGCTCGAGTATTCAGATTTTCTGCTTTTCTTACTGAAGTGGTCTCGAGAGCTCCAGCATTAGTCTTTCAGTGACATTGAGCTTTCAGTGGGGATTAAATGTGAAGCAAAGCATATTGGGACAGTTTAAAATAGTCCGCAGATGTTTGGTTAACATGGTTCATCCATCTCATCTCATGAGTCCATCTTTCCACCTCCTGCCAGCTTTAGTTTGGTACAGGCTACCTTTTCTATGCCGAGCTGACAATGATGGACTAACTGGGCTATGAATAGACCTGCTGCCAACTGCACCACAGTCCCATTAAATTCACACCTTCTCTTCAAATCCTTCTCCTGAACTTTGCTGTGAATTTTTATCACCAAGACGAGACGTCACCATCACAAAGTGCCGTCAAGCGCCATCATCACCTGCATCCAAGCATTATGAGTATGTTCACCATTTAAAAAAATAGTTTCTCCTTGTCTGTTATCTTCATTGCGTTCTCTCTGGCAATTTAAATATGTGAGCAAATCACCGATCAATCAGCCTCTGCGATGGGGTTGAGGAAAGTGCCGTGGCATTGTGGTTGTGTTATTAAGTGAAGGCGGAGAGCGGCTGAGAAACGGGAGCCATGCATCAGGTTATTGTCTTCCCCAAGCCGAGAGGCGACGTTCAGCAGCCGGGCCACATGAAGGGCTTGTTACCCATTCCTCTTCTGCTTTAGTTGTCATTTTCCATTTGGCTTTCACCTTGGAGGACCGACATCTTTTTTTCAGTCTGCCAACATTTTCTACATTGGTTTTCCAAAGAGGCCAAGCTTGAATATCAATTTTCAGGGTCTCTCTCTCTCTCTTTCTCTCTCGCTCTCTCTCTCTCTCTCTCTCTCTCTCGTGCGCATGCGTGAGCGTGAGCGTTTGGTGAGTGGAGTGTGTTGGTGAGTGTATGAGCGTTTCCTCTGAAAACTTTGGTTTTCGACCTCTTTTTTCTCGCGGATGGTTTTTCTTTTTCTTTGTTTCACTTGTCACAACTGTTGTAAAGCACTGGGGGTTTCACAGGGGGGGGTGGAGGGGGGTCACGGTGTGAGCGGGTGCGGCAGCAGCCGGTGTTTGGCTGGGTGCCATGGCCAGCGATGGTGGGGCTGGCGGGTTTGAGCGTCTCTCCCGGAGGCATGGAGTGAAAGTCCCGGTCGGAGCGGACTTCTCCGTGGAGGAGTGCGCTCTGGCGGTAGGAGAGGTGGTTGGTTGTGAGGCGGTGAGAGCAGCGTCGCGCATGAACAGCGCGGTGGTGTTGTTCCTGGAATCTATTGATAAAGTGAACAGCGTGGTGGAGCGAGGCGTGGTGCTGCGGGGCACTCATGTCCGAGTTTTTCCTTTAATGAATCCTGCGCAAAAAGTGATTGTTTCCAACGTACCGCCGTTTATCAGTAACGAGGCTCTGCTGAGGGAGCTGTCACGGTATGGTCAGACTGTGTCTGTTATGAAGAGGATCTCTTCAGGATGTAAATCCCCCCAACTGAAGCATGTGGTGTCATTCAGGAGACAAGTTTATATGATCCTGAGAGATGGGGATGAGAAACTTAACATCGTGTTGAAGTTTAATATTGAAGGTTTCTACTACACTGTGTTTGCTACTTCAGATGTTATGAAATGTTTTGGTTGTGGGGAAGAAGGTCACCTGGTGCGCAGCTGCCCTGCTAATGCTAACAAACCAGCAGAAGAGACTGTTCAGGCTGAAGGAGAGGGAAACAGTGAAGATCATGCAGAGGCTGAGCAGGAGCAGGAAGGGCCGGGGGCCCAGGACCCGGAGGGGCCAGACACCCAGGACCCGGAGGGGCCAGTCACCCGGGACCCGGGTAGCGAGCCCCCCTCAACCTCTGCTGAGGCTTCCACAGAACCCAGTCAGACCAGTACAGTCAGTCAGTTCACTGAAGATGGTGATAGAGAACAGGAGATAGATGTGGATGTTCTTTCTGAAGGCGAACAAAAAGTAATGGATGACGAATCTGTTTTTAAAGTACCAAAAGCTAAACGGAAAACCAACAGAGAAGGAACAGGGACAAGACCAAAGAAAATGGCAGCACTGGAAAAAGCAGATGTGAATAAAGGTAAAGATTCAGATGAATTATCTACATCGGACAGTGAGCGGGAGTCTTCAGATTCAACCCTCCCTGATGGTCAGAAGGAGAATGGCTACAGTCTTGAGCAGATACGACGATTCTTACAGGCAACTAAAGGGAAACGGGAAGTAAAAGTGGAAGATTTCTTTCCAAACCGTTTGTTGTTTGTTGCATCAGCCAGGTGGCTGATGAGAAACAGAGGTCCTGAGGGACTGGAGAGACCAGAGGTTTACCGTCTTCAGAAACTAGTTCAAAAGGTGAAACTACAACTTAATGATGGTTAAAAGTAAATCAAAACAGATAAAAATGTGTTTCACACATTTTTTCTGGTTCCTTGCACTTCTTCTGACCATGAGCAGTTTTAGGTTTGCATCTTTAAATCTAAATGGGGCCAGAGATGTTAGAAAGAGAGCAGTCTTCTTTGAGCTCCTAAAAACTAAGAATATTGACGTTGCCTTTGCGCAGGAAACCCATAGTAATGCTGATAATGTTGTTGACTGGAAGAGGGAGTGGGGTGGGGACATAATTTTCAGTCACAAGTCCACAGTCAGTGCAGGAGTTGCAGTTCTTTTTTCAGAGTCTTTTCTGCCATTGTCCTATGAGGTTGAGGAAATTGTAGAGGGAAGATTATTGAAAGTCACAGCAAAATATGAGGAATGTACCCTGACTCTTTTAAATGTGTATGCACCAGTTAACCCTGGTGAGCGGTGTGCTTTTTTAGAGGATCTATCCAGTGTCCTTTCAACCTGTGTTTTAACGGATTTTTTGATCTGTGCGGGTGACTTTAATTGCACTGTCACTGATTTGGACAGAAACCATCTGGAACCGAATGTGCAGTCAAGGAGGAAGCTGAAACGGATCATTGAGACGTATGAGCTGACTGATGTGTGGCGCTCTAAGCATGGCGACAGTAGGCAGTACTCCTGGGCACATATGAAGGATAATCAGGTCTCTCTGGCCAGGTTGGACAGACTCTATTGTTTTAAACATCATGCCCAGATTTTTAAATCCTGCACTTTAAGCCCAGTGGGGTTCTCGGATCACTGTTTGCTAATGGGAAATATTTTTATTACGGGGGTAAAACCCAAGAGTGCTTATTGGCATTTTAATACTGTTTTAATCAATGACGGCCATTTTAAAAAGTGTTTTGATTTTTTCTGGAAGCAATGGAGGTCCAGAAAGCCTCAGTTTTCCTCCTTGCAGCAATGGTGGGATATTGGAAAAATACAAATCCAACAGTTTTGTAATCAATATAATTTCAATGTCACTCGAGAGATCATAAAATCAGTCAAAGATCTAGAGATGGAGATCGTGGAGCTTGAAGAATTATGTGGTTCCACAGGAGATTCAGGCCATTTTCAGGCCTACAAAGCAAAAAAGACAGCTTTAGCAGATCTGCTGGGGCTTAGAGCACAGGGGGCGCTAGTCCGATCACGCTTCCGAAATATGGCTGACATGGATGCTCCATCGAAGTTCTTCTTTTCCCTCGAGAAGAAGAATGGTCAGAAGCGACTGATTCACTGCCTGAGATCAGCTGATGGGAGGGATCTGACAGAGCCAGAGAAGATCAGGAGGAGAGCTGTGGACTTCTTCTCAGCACTGTACATCAGTGAACACAGGGAGGATCAGCTGATGTCCAGCTCCTTCCTTGAAAACCTGCCACAGGTGTCAGCACAGGACAATGCAGACCTAGAGCGGCCACTGACACTACAAGAGCTACAAATGGCGCTCAGTGGGATGGAGAACGGCAAATCTCCAGGCCTGGATGGTCTACCTGTGGACTTCTACAAAGCATTCTGGTCCACAATTGGGGAGGATCTGCTGGATGTTATCAGAGACAGTTTGGCTGGTGGGAAGTTACCCCTCAGCTGTCGGAGAGCGGTCCTCACCCTCCTACCGAAGAAAGGTGACCTTTCGGAGATCAAGAACTGGAGGCCTGTGAGTCTGTTGTGTGCTGACTACAAGATCCTGTCCAAGGTGCTGTCCAACCGGCTGAGAAAGGTGGTGGAGCATGTCATTCATATCGACCAGTCATATTGTATCCCCGGCAGATCAATAAGGGATAATATATCCCTAATTCGAGATTATTTGGAAGTCTCTAGTTCATTGGGTTTGAAATTTGGTCTGATTTCAATAGATCAAGAAAAGGCTTTTGACAGGGTGGAGCACCAGTACCTTTGGGATACTCTCCAGGCATTTGGTCTCTCCCCCAGCTTTGTAGCCATGATTAAGACTCTCTACTCTGACATTGAAAGTATATTGAAAGTCAATGGTGGTTTATGTGCTCCTTTCTCTGTTGGGAGGGGCATTAGACAGGGCTGTGCGATGTCCGGAATGCTATATTCTTTTTCCATTGAACCCATGCTGATTAAGATTAGGAATGATTTGAGGGGGGTCAGACTCAGGCAGGATGCGTCGCCACTGCACCTTTCGGCTTATGCAGATGACATCATGGTGGCCATCACTGGCAATGAGGACATTCAGAGGCTGCTGAACATTACTACTTCTTTTGGAAAAATTTCCTCCTCCAAGGTAAACTGGGACAAGAGCGCAGCTCTGCTAGTTGGAGAATGGGGCGGACTTGAGCCAAGTTTACCTGGTGGAGTTTGTTGGAAGAGAAATGGGATTAAATACCTTGTAGTGCATCTCGGTAGCCAAAGTGAGGTTATGAAAAACTGGGAAGGAGTTGCAGAAAAAATGGAAGGCAGAATAAAAAAATGGCACTGGCTATTACCCCGGATGTCCTATAGGGGGCGCACACTCATCATTAACAACTTGGTGGCCTCCACACTTTGGCATCGGTTGGCTGTTCTCGAACCTCCGCAGGATTTGTTACGGAGTGTTCAGAGTTCCATCGTTGACTTCTTCTGGGACAATCTTCACTGGGTCCCTCAAAGTGTTTTGTTTTTGCCAAAAGGAGGAGGAGGACAGGGGCTGATTCATCTGCTAAGCAGGAAGGCTGCCTTTAGGTTACAGTTTCTGCAAAGTTACCTTTATGGTTCTGAGATTTTACCATGGAGGCCAGTTGCAGATTTTATTTTTGGTCAGGTTGGGAATTTGGGTTTTGATAAGACACTGTTTTGTTTTGATTGGGCCAACTTAAGTGTAAACTGTTTGCCACCTTTCTATGCCAGCGTGGTCAGAGTGTGGAGGCTGATGGAGGTGAGCAGACTGGATCCTACTGTTTCCCTGCACTGGCTGCTTAAGGAACCCATACTCCAAGGGGCACGTCTGGGAGCACCGTGGAAAGACGCCCCGCTAATGTCTGCAGTTTTCTTCCAGAAACGAATAACAACGGTTCAACATCTGCTGCAGCTGGCTGGAGAAAACTTGGATAACGCTGAGGCCCTGGCGGTGAGGCTGGAGGTCCGGTCTGTCCGGACTGTTGGTGCCATCCTGGAGAAGTTCAGGAGGGCGTTTTCCAAAGAGGACAAGGCACTCCTGCAACAGTGGTCTAATGGCCAAGTAACACCTAATGCTTCTGATCCTTTTCCTAGGATGGCGATCAAAGCAAATCTTCCGGACTGTGGCATGACTGACCCTCTGCTCAGTGGCTGTGTTTGGATGCCTCTGGACTCTGCTAATGGGAAAGGTCTTTACCAGGGGTGTGTAAAGGCCTTAAACAGAGAAAAACTCAAAGGAAGGGCAGACACACCATGGAGAGCTTTTCTGAAAGTGAAACCAGAGGTTAAACCAGCCTGGAATGTTTTCTATAAACCACCATTGACAAAAAATGTTGGAGATTTGCACTGGCGTGTTTTACAGGGGATTTTAGCAGTCAATGCCTTTGTGTCAGTGATCAATCCTTCGGTTCCAGATGGTTGTCCTTTCTGTTCTATGAGAGAAACTGTTTTTCACTGTTTTGCCCAGTGTTCCAGATTAACTCCACTGTTCAGAGCACTAAGCACTTTAGTGAGCCGGTTCAAAGAGCACTTCACTGAGTTAATGTTCATTTTTGGTTTCTCTTATGGGAAGAAGAAGAAGAGGCAGGGGAGATTGTTGAATTTCATTTTTGGACAGGCAAAAATGTCAATTTACCTAAGCAGGAAGGAGAAGATCAAGGGAGAAGGGAGATGTGATGCTCTACTGCTGTTCAAGAAGCTTGTGAGAGCTCACGTACAGTTTCAGCACAGGTACTACTTCAAAATGGAGGACTTGGAGACTTTTAAAAATACCTGGGATCATGATGGTGCCTTGTTCTCTGTTAGAGATTCAAAAATAACTTTTGTGGATGTTTTGCTGTAGTTTGTGGCAGAGAATGGTTGACCCTTTATTTATTTATTTATTCCTTGTATTTATTTAATCTCTTTCGATTTGGTGTTTTGTATATGTTAACGTTGACTTGATACAACCCAGCCTTGTTAAAATAAAGGATTGTTGAAAAGTCAAAAGTCTCTCTCTCTCTCTCTCTGCCTTCCCTCATTCTATTCAGGTTGTGATATCAGCAACTGCTCCTCTCATTGCAGTGCATTCAAACCACTGTAAATCAAAAGAGAAATATCTTCCTTTTTTTGCTCCGGTGATTTTTACTGACACTTGCAGTTTCAGTTACTTTTATCTGTGTATGCACAGAAAAAAATAATCAAAAGAGAAATATCTTCCTTTTTTGCTCCGGTGATTTTTACTGACACTTCCAGTTTCAATTACTTGTACCTGTGTATGCACTGAAAAAAAAAAAAAGTAATAGAGCCGCAAACCAGTTTTTTGATTCTGTCACTATAGTGTTTAGATGTTTTTTTTGTTTGTTTTTTTTTTAAATTCAGTCTAACATGAGGCCAGTGGACACTTAAAAGATGTTCAGTTCATGATGAGTTTGGTTGTTTTTGTTTGTTTTCATCAGAAAAGTTAAATGAGTTGTGTCAACTAGCAGTGCTGCATGAGCCTTTTCAAACATATATATAAACATATATATGAGATTTCTGTTGTGTATTTATCTAAGTATGCATAGGTGTGTATACTTTGAATTACTTTTGTGGTGTATTTTGATCAAATACATTCCATTATTTATATTTATACAGATTATTTATAAGGGGTACATTTTTATATTTAATTTTCATCTTTTTTTTGCGGCTGCATTTTGCGTTTTGAATTCATCACGTCTACTTTGATATGTGCTTCAACTGTTTATGAGCAATAAAAATTGAAAGAAAATTTTTAAATTATTCAGAAATGTCTTCCTCTGATTAGTTTCCAGTGTATCTAATTCATGCATCTCTCTTGTCAACATCTACAGTATTTGCCCCATAAGAAAAACTCATCAGAAAACAACTGGACGTCAAGTATTATTTCTTCAATATAAGTTATAGTGAAGTCATCTGCAGACATTTGACATTTTATAATTTCTATAGGGAGCTATGCACAGTGTGTCTCATCATTACTTAAAATACCTGCAGTTATTTGAGTTCAGAGCAGCTCTACACTCAGCATGGCTACCGGCATAGGCAGCGCCAGGGTGGGGCTTGGTTGGGCTAAAGCCCCACCAAGAATTGTATTAGCCCTACCATAAGTCAACAAAGAAAAAAATAAGTTTTAAATCCAACAGCGCCACTGCGGCACATGTAACGGAGCGGCTCTGTGTTGCCAGATTGGGCGGGTTTCTGCCAAATCAAGCTTCTTTATTGAACACGTCGGACGGGTTGATGAAATGATCATGTGTTTATGACGTGTTTTTTTTTTAATTATACAAATATGGTTTTAACGTGCATTTTCAACCGAGATGGCGGTTTGGGCTGCTTTCTATTGAGTTAAACGGGTTTCATGACAGATCTGGCAACCTCCTCTAGCGGACTGCAGAGGCACTGCAGGCGGTGTGCTGCAGTGATTCCGGACCGGTGATGGAACGCAGCCACAACAGTGGTTCTGTTGTACATAATTTTTCTGCAGGCCATACAAATCGCTGACTTTCAGAAGGAAGACAGTCTCTCCGCCATGCTTGATGTGCGTGCTCAGAATAACATTTCGTGTCGTGCGCTACAAAAGCCTCACACGGACAAAAGTGCGGCAAACGAGGAAAGTTGGCTCGACCCGGGGAGCGACCGTGTTCTCACTGCATCTAGATCGAGCTGGGGTGTTGTTTTATTTTAAATATACATTCACATTGAAGTTCTGGCATTTTTTTGGAGCCCTGCCACAATATGGGTCAGCCCCACCTTAACCCCACCAGAACAAATACTCTGGCACCGCCACTGGCTACCGGGACCAGTGAAACTCACACAAGGTGACTTAAATAATTCAGTCGGAGCTTCCTCTGTATTCTGGAGTACTATTGAGTAACAGTTTCCCATTAGATGCCAAATTTTACAAGCATATTTTTTTTAATCAAATCTGTTCACTGAGATGTCATTGCTGCAATCACAGAATTGTCCTCAGTCTAAATTTTGTTTGTATTGTTGATGTTCTTGTCTTATTTTTTTTTAATCTATTTTCATAATTCTGTCAATCAATCAGTCTTATTGCAGAATTTGTAATATATCAAAGGAAATGACATTGAAAATCCAGCTAATAGAGATATGTAGTATATAAATGAATCACACATGAACGCCTGAAGCTGTTTGCCATTGGTCACAGTCCATTGGTGAACAGTTAAACTATGCACAGTGTTTCCAGCCATTATCAACTCAGAAACTCTCCAAAATGTCAATGCCCCTGTGTGCTCCAGCGCAAGTGTGGAGCGGCTGATGGAGGGGAACCGGAAATACTACTGCCTGCAGGCAACTCGTAATCAATTACATCACGTAAATCTGCCTCGGTGTGCTGCTCGTCAATAAGCTGTAAAGACGAGCTGAACAACGCTGTCTGAAAGAGAGCCAGATGGCATCTGATACGGGACACCTCTGCTTGCACTTTTAAAATAACGAAACACGGCCGAGCTGTGCAAATTTCTGGTCATTTGTGCAAACAAAATCTGATTTACAAAGTTCATTGTTGAACAAGTAGAATTTTAGGGACATTAATCAAACATCAAAGGACAAAAGTTGCAATACATGTCACCATTTTATACAATGAACAACTTTGTTCATTATTGTATTCAAGGTTGGGGAGTAACAGATTACATGTAACGGTGCTATGTAATTAGGATACAAAAAATGTAACTGTAATCCATTACAGTCCATACAACATACTATATGTAATCTCATTATCTGATTACACAGATTGCTGAGTGGGATTACTTTTGGAAATCAGACAGAATATACCTGAATCAAGTTGCCGACCCTTGAGGACCACAGTTTGAACTGATGGTGCTGATCCTGAATCAGAAAGAAAGATTCTCAGTAAGTTTAGAGGACGTCATGTTGTTGGTATTAATTGGGGCGGAACACACAGAGTTCAGCAGAGTTCATAACACTAAGAGCATTTACTGTTTGCTGTGTGTAGAGTCATCAATACGCCATGAGGATGACATATTGTATTTGTCTGTCTTTATTTTTGTTTGCTGGTGAGGGTCATCTAAAAGTAACTAAAATAATTTAGTAGATTACTTTTTCATTGAAGTAATTAGAATAAGTTACTGATTAAATTTTTTGACAAGTAACTTGTAATTGTACCAGATTACAATATTTCCTTCCCAACCCTGATTGTACCACATATAAATACATTTTGATTTGCTCTTGGATAATATTTAGGCATATTGACCCGATTAAAAGCTGTTTTTTATCCACTATATACCATGTTATTAAGCCAAAATTATCTAAAATGTCCCAAAACTGAACAGAAATACTGTAATTTCTGACAGGTTAAGACACATAGCTTATAATCCGTATCTCTTTGTTAACATGTAATGTCTGTGGGTTAGGATATAAATCATGAATCACAACCAAAGAAACAAAATCATAGTGCATCTAAAATAATTCTTCTCAGGATTTTAATCACAGTGATGTTTATGTGATGGTTTGGCTTCATAACAACTCATATTCAGTTGGTTGGTAGTGTCACCTCACACCGAGGGGATCTCAATTCAAAAGTGCTTTCTTCTTGGAATTTGCATGATGTTTTCCCTATTGCTCGGTGTTTTCTGAGTTGTTGTTGCTGTTGTTGTTGGGTTTTTTTTTGTCTTCATACAATCCATGTTGACTTTCAGGTGTGAATGTGGAACAGCATTAATCCAGACGGTGAATCTTGTGACTGAGCCCTCTCTGGGTTTTACCTCTGCATTTATTCAATGTCGATGTCTTTGATTTTTGGCTTGCTGGACAGGAACCATGAGTTTTGGTCCACGGGCCTTATGTTTGACATCTCTGGCTTAGACACACTGTTCACCTTTCTTTACAGTCTGTGTACAAGCTGGCATGCTGCCAGCATCACTAGAAAATTGTCATTGCTACCCATATGGAAAATGTCTGCTCACTATGAAGTCTTTAGCAATTTCGAGTGAGGCAAAATGCCTCTTCTATCATCTACTTTAACCTTGTCTTGCAATTTCATGCTTCAGCTGAATCTAAATTAAAGTCAGTTGGTTACTTGAAGGGGCCGATGTACTTTTTGGTAATTGTCACTTACAAGGTTGGGATCATGCCAAATTCAAAAGAAGCCTGAATCCTTCTGAGGAAAAAAGTTTTTCCTGCATCACCAAGTGCAAAGTTACCGCCGTGTGCTTATCTTCTGTGACCCCCCTTGACCTTTATCTCCACTCTCTGCCTCTTTTGATGGCAACCTCTTTTCATTTCGACACGTTTGAAGCCCTCTGCTTTGTTAATGATGTGTAATTATCTTGGAGTGTATGTGAGGTGAAAGCAGATTTCTCCACATCGGGGCTGTTGACAGGCTTGACATGGGTTTAGTTGTCCAGGGCCAACCGTCTCGTCACCATGGTGAAATCCTCAGGGTCGACTCTCGCTCTGCTGGGGGGAAGGGAGGTGCTCAGTGACAGAGTTTGCGAGGTAAAATGACTTTGTGACTTTTTTTTTGTTTTTTTCTTTTTGCTTCCATCCTCCAAAAGAATCATTCACAATGCTCTCTAAATGCAAATTGGAGACTGGGCTTTTATGTGCTGCAAGTGACCGAACACTGGCTCTCCACCACGGAGCAGGCCGGGTGGGTGTGGACTATTGAAAGTGCAGGTTGTAGGTGAATGTCATCAACTCTTACAGATCCTCAATCATCCTTGGCATTAAAAGCAGCTCTTGCAGCAGAATGAAAGTCCTCGTTTGAAGTGCAGGAGTGAAATCTTTGTTTCTGAGCAGAAACGCTCTGAGGAGAAATGTTCTGTCCGAGCTGGGGTTTTACACAGAAACACTTCTCACGTGCTAATGAAGTGGTACCACTATTGATTAGCCTGACAGTATGTAGTTAATCATACATAATGCAAGGATGACTTTTTGCCTTTTCTCATCCCCTTGCTCTACGATTGAAAAACACACATTGAAAGTGCACCACTGTGACAAATTGAATCCAGCACACATTGAATACATGGACTTAATGAATAGCTCTAAAGTATTTTGACTAGCAGATAAAGAAAAAAAAAGTGTCTCTACCAGCATAACGACTCTGTCTGCAGCCGATGAACCTTTTTCTGCAAGCGATAAAAGAATACACGGTGTATGAAGTGTGAAATGAATGCTTTGTCTGCCATTTTGCCTGTGCAGTGGGTTTGAAAATTTAGAAAATTGCTCATTTATCTAACTCGCTTCAGATTATTGAGATTCATCAACTTGTCCACAATTTACTGCTGTCATTATATGAACTTTTGTGCAGCTAAATTATATCATTTCCCTCTTGCGCTCTGAGATACCGAGCAGCAGCTGAGATTAGATTAGATTTTCTCCATCCTCACAAAGGCTTTTTTTCTGGTTTCTCCTTCAAAACCACAGTCTCTCTGACTGGCATCAGATGTGTTGAGCTGACTCATGAACACTGCCATGACTTTACAGTACAAAGTGATGAGGTTGTATGGAGAAGTGATTGTTTTAAGTTTTAGCATTCTGTTTTCTAATGGAAACACTCGGAGTATTTTCATAAAGTTCAGTTTTCAGTGGTTCCCAAAACACAAGTGGAGTTTTTCATGTGTACCTTAAAATGGTTTGTAAACAGGATATATGCATCCTGGTACTTAGGAAGTGTGACAATACTCATGAATTTTCAAATAAAATGAGTCTTCTGGTTATTATTTACTTATCGATCACATGAAAACTCGTGCAGAGCTGCTGTCTCAGCCTTTTTCACAGAACTGATTAACTCTGGTTTTGGACTAAACCGGGGGTCTGCGACCTGCCGTTGTGTAGCCATGTGACTCTTCAGCCCCTGTGTGTTTTCATATTTACTCACATGATCTGTAAATGTACAAATTGCAATTTTGGATTGGAGGCTACATAACTTTTTGTTACTCTGTACTTGTACATGTAAAATAACAATAACAAAAGTTCTGGGTTGGGACTTGTATGCGAGTGCCTGGTGACCGGACTCAGCCCAAAGGGGCAACGTGGGCCTGACCTCCGGGGGGCTCACCACCCACCGAGGGAACCGCAGAGGCCAGGTGCAGTGTGGATTGGGTGGCAGCTGACAGCAGGGTGCCCAGCGACCCGAATGTCACCTTGTTGGGCGGGGAAGGAGCCTGAGCTTGTGAGGGACGTTGAGAGGTACCACGTAGATATAGTTGGGCTCACCTCCACACACAGCCTGGGCTCTGGAACCCAATCTCTTGAGAAGGGCTGGACTCTCCACTTCTCTGGCGTTGCCCATAGTGAGAGGCTTCTTGGAGTTCCTGGGAGGGTTCTGGACAGTGCTCCGACTGGGGACTCCACTGTTCTACTAGGGGAATTCAGTGCTCATATGGGCAGCGACAGTGAGACCTGGAGAGGGATGAATGGGTCGCTAACCCTCCCTGATCTGAGATCGAGTGGTGTTTTGTTATTGGACTGCTGTGCAAGCCACAGCTTGTCCATAACGAACACCATGTTTGAGCACAGGGGTGTCCATAAGTGCACTTGGCACCAAGACACCCCAGGTCAGAGGTCAATGATCAACTTTGTTGTCGTGTCATGTGATCTCCAGCCACGTGTTTTGGACACTCGGGTGAAGAGAGGAGTGGAGCTGTCAACCGATCACCACCTGGTGGTGACTTGGATTAGCTGGCAGAGGAGGAAACCAGACAGACTTGGCAGACCCAAACGTGTTGTGAGGGTCTGCTGGGAATGTCGGTGAAAGGGCGGTGGATCCCTCTGTCAGCCTGGTTTTCAACTCCCACCTTCTGGAGAGCTTCTCTAATGTCCCGAGGGAGGCTGGGGATATTGAGTCCAAGTGGACCATGTTCTCCAGCTCCATTGTCGAAGCAGTTGCTCGGAGTTGTGGTTGTAAGGTCTCCAGTGCCTGCCGTGGTGGCAACCCCCAAACCTGATGGTGGACACCAGAAGTAAGGGCTACTGTCAAGCTGAAGGAGTCCTATCAAGTCTTGTTGGCTCGTGGGACTCCCGAAGCAGCTAACAGGTACCAGCAGGCTAAGTGAACTGCAATCCCGTCCCCACGTTTTCTGTGGAGGAAGCAGAGGCCGAGGTCTCAGAGGCAGACTCAGCCATTAGCCAAACTGAAGTCGGCGAGGTGGTTGGTAAGTTCCTCGGTGGCAAGGCACCGGGGATGGGCGAGATTTGCCCTGAGTACCTTAAGTCTCTGGATGTGCAGGGACTGTCTTGGTTGACACGTCTCTGCAACATCGCGTGGCGGTCGGGGACGGTGCCTCTGGATTGGCAGACCGGGGTGGTGGTCCTCCTGTTTATAAAGGGGAACTGGAGGGTGCACCTAACTATTGCTGGATCACACGATCACACTCCTCAGCCTCCCCGGAAAAGTCTATGCCAGGGTACTGGAGAGGAGGATTCGAGCGATAGTGAGACGTGAGTGTGAAACGATGGGGATGAGGATCAGCACCTCCAAATACGACGCCATGGTCCTCGACCGGAAGAAGGTGGCTTGCCCTCTCCAAGTTGGTGGAGAGACCCGAGCTCAAGTGGAGGACTTTAAGTATCTTGGGGTCTTGTTCACGAGTGGGGGAAGAATGGAGCATGAGATTGACAGGTGGATTGGTGCAGCGACTGCAGTGATGCAGTCATTGTAACGGTCCGTCATGGTGAAGAGGGAGCTGACCCAAAAGGCGAAGCTCTAAATTTACCGTTCAATCTATGACCCCACCCTCACCTATAGTCATGATCTTTGGGTCATGACAGCAAGGACAAGATTCCAGATACAAGCGGCTTAAATGAGCTTCCTCTTTAGGGTGGCTGGGCGCTCCCTTAGAGATAGGGTGAGGAGCTCAGTCACCAGTGAGGAGCTCAGAGTAGAGCAGTTACTCCTCCACATCGAGAGGAGCCAGCTGAGGTGACTTGGGCATCTGTTTAGGATGCCTCCTGGACGCCTCCCTGTGAAGGTGTTCCGGGCATGTCCAGAGACCCCGGGGACGACCCAGGACACGCTGGAGAGTCTCGGCTGGCCTGGGAACGCCTTGGGATCCTCCCGCAAGTGCTGGAGGAAGTGTCTGGCGACAGGGAAGTCTGAGCATATCTGCTTAGACTGCTGCCCCCGTGACCCGATCCCGGATAAGCGGTAGAAAAAGAATGGTTGGATCTTAGCAGCTCCATAAAGCTTTCACAGAATTATACATAAACTTTTTTTTTTTTTTTTTTTTTTTTCATATTTACAAGACAATCATTTACCGAAGAACTTTTATTTCCTGGCTACAAAGGGTTTCAAAAAAAAAAAAAAAGAAGAAGAAGAAAAAAAATGTCTAAAAGCATAGAGAAATGGGAGAGAAGATAAATCAGCTCTCACACAACCCTGAAATGACTGGAATTTCTCAAAAAAGAAAATGGAGAAAAATGTACAACTGCTTAAAAAAGAGTCATATTATCTTCTTATGCCTCTATTTTTCAACTGTTTCCTTTGTGTATGGCTGAGCAATTCAAGTTTCAGCAATTAGTCCTGGTCATTTGCAAGCCAATTGCACATATAGTTCTTTGACATACATTAGCACCTAAAGTCAGTGTATTTTCAGCAAACACATAAACAGCATAGTGTTGACAAGAAACTAATCCAGGAAGAAAAATGCCACTGTTTTCAAAGTACGAGTTTGAGCTGTTCAACTTGCCACACAGATTTAACAGCTGTATAACTGAATGGAGAAAATTTCAGAATGAAGTCTGGCATTAGCAAGTAACGCTTGAATGTTTGCTTTCACTGTGTAAGTCATAATGGCACGTTTGCTAGCTTGTCGACTTCATTTTGCGACAGTCAGATTTGAACTAATTGTCTCAAACTGTGGAAAGCAAAGAAGATTAATTTAGACATTCATGAGTGCCTCCATATGATGCATGGTTTCAGACTTTGGCCAGTAATTCTCTGACGATGAAGCCTATTATTTTGCCCTCCCTGTTCATTATAACTGGTATGCCATTGAACATGATTCATGAAATCATGTGAAAACACCATGTGGGTGGGTGGTAACAGACTGTGCTGATTGAACAATTCAGAGAAACGTTGCCCCCTTGTCACTCTAAAATAAAGCACGTTTTCTAAGTGGTGAATCATCATTTTCTGTGTTGGTGCAGCAGTGTGTCTGCTTCTTCTTCGTTTGATAAAACAGTTAATCACGTATTATGTGATACGTGTGCTGGCAGATAAATGAAGTGTTATGTATGTGATGAATGAGGATTAGAATTTATTCAGCCATGAATACACACACAGATGCTAAATCCAATATTGCTTGTGTGAACATGACATGGCAGAGCTCAACAATGGCCACAGTTACATGATGTTTTTAATGTGCAAATAATGTAGTTTTTAAACGTTCTGATTGGACAAGAGGCTGACGTCTGCCAGACGTAAACAAAGCCCGGTGCCTTTCGTTCTCTATTGACTTTGATGCTACAGCTTTAAAAAGATCAGTATTTCAGTGCCCCTCTCCATCTGTTCTTTTCGTTGTTTGCATTTCTTCTAAGGCTAAATAAATCATCTCCAAACGAGTCGAAGACTTGGAATATTGTGTCATCACAAGGAAATGAGCACAGAATGACTGGAATAAAGTAAAGGTGAAATCGAAGGTTTACATGTCAAATTTCAGAATTCAGAATGAGAATAAACCAGCCATTTTTTTTCATAATTAAGTTTAATTTGGAGTAAAGGCTTCATTCAAAATTTGAAGTCTACATTGTCATTTTAAAGCAGAACTATGCAAGATTTGCTTTAGCGCTCCCCCTACTGGTCTCCTGTGAAAGCTCACTGTCGTAAACGTCCTCCGCATCACCCCCCACCCCCCTCCCGCGTGCAGAGAGCGTCCCACTCCCGTTTTCTTTTTTTCCACTTGTTAGACAAAGTTTTTTTCTGTCTTTTTGGTTCTGCCATCCGTGAGCACCTATGGGTGGCGTTGCTAACGCTAGCGAGGGTTTCATGTTTGTTTTACGCGCTTTTGTTAAGTCTTCTGCAGCAGCAGTTCCTCGCGCTGCCTCCTCTGGTTGCTCCCTCTGTCGTAGACATGCCTGCCTCGCACGCTCAAACTTATTGGAACACAAACACACTCGGAGATGCTTTCAGCTCAGTGCAGCTAACTCACTCGCGCTCACTTCTACGAGAGGAGGTGCCACTCCTCTTTATTTTTCAGTTACCAAACGGAAATTAGAACCAATCAACACATCATGCAAAGATTGTCTATTGCAACACAATGACAGATATCGCACTCCAACAGCTTTTATACTCGTAATCCCGTATGAGTGCCGTAAAGCAGGTTTGTTCTCGCGAGATGGAGTCGGGTCCGCTCCTCTGAAATTGCAAGCACTGTTTTCAGGACACAGACCCCAGGGGGAGTGGAGGGACAGGTGAATCAACGTGACAAGTCTTTGTTTATCCCCACAGGGATTCTGAAACACATTTGTTGAGGTAAAAAAAGTTGCAAAGTTCTGCTTTAAAGTGAAAGTATATTTTTAACAAAATAAAGAGAAACTTAAAAGTCCCATATAAACCAATCCAAAGGTGTGTGATCGCGAAAGCAAGTCATGACCGCCACTGAGACTACGACAGTCCATTTACTATTCACCAGCTAGCAGCTCATTTAAACACTTCAATGTTTTTCTGTGTGAAGATCATTTCCAAAAGTGAAACTGAATTTTGACCCATTGTGTTGAGGCTCTCTGTTGCTGACGGTTATGAAAAGGAGTGAAATTGGGAATCAATCTGTGTTTTAATATGTCACATAACAGCCATTTCAACAGTTCAGCTTCTTTTTTTTTTTTTCTTCTTTTTTTATTCAGTCTTGGTTTATCAAAACAAACTCTTCAGATGCCTCCATAATGTGTCTGTAGTTTTATGATTTTCCATCCTGAATGACCAATCAATGTCCTTCTTTTTACCGAGACAACTTGAATAAACTCTTACCTCTGACTGCTCTTCAAAATACAATGGTCTGCTCTTGTTTTGTCTTGATCAGTCGACTTTACTCTCACACATATGCTGGCATTGGAATGATTTCATTCACAATGACTGAGTGGAAAAAGAGGTTTGCAGACAAGCTGATGCACACAAACTGTGTCAGTATTGACAGCAAACACAAATATTTGTTTGTTTTAATTTGGTTGTAAATTTAACATAACATAAACATGCTTGATCCAGTCTTTTTTCTTTTTCTTCAGATTTTTATCTTAACTGAAAAACAAAAATAATCTCATGGATTACTAACAATGATTTAAAGAAAAAAAAAACTTGTTAGAATGAACAAGCTTTTTTTTTTTTTTAGCTCTGAAAGTGACAATTTTGAAACAGACAAGTTGTCAAATTCCATAAAGTTATTAATCAAAATTATAGTAAGTTATTGATTTTTTTTCTTTAAAAATGTGGGGGGGGAACAGCAAATTCAGTTTTTCTGCTTATTCCAAAGTTAAAAAAACAAACAAACATGATCTGTGTTTTTGTGTTATAATAAATAATTGATTATCATTAGAAACTGCAAAAGGATGCAGGGGTTTTACAGAAAATGCTGCCAATTTATAAAATTTAGGCCGTTTTGTAGTAGTGGTAAGGAGTGTCTCAACTGACACGGTATAGACGTTTGTTTTTAACCCATGTTTGGAGGATTGGAGGAGTTAAGCAGGGAGTCATTTTGTGATCCCACTCCCATTGCCCCTGGTAATTTTACCCCCTCAGATTGTTCAGTGCTACAATTGAAGCCGAGCTGGACTGCGTCCCTTTGTCGGAGTGAGGCTGAGAGGCCTTGTGATGAGTGTTTGTCTGCTGGCTGCTGGTTGAAATGGCTGTGAAGTGTCTGCATTCCTGTTGCTCTCTAATAAGTCCTCTTGCATTCCACCAATCCTCCAAATGGAACTTTCTGAAGGACACTGACTGTTCAAGTGGAGCGGAGCGCTGCCACTCAACATGCTGACTTGTTCAGCCCTGAGAGATCTGGAGAATGGCTTAGCTTGTTGCTCTGCTCACACTGTTGACATTCTTCATCATTTTCCACACGTCTCATAACAATACTTTCATGATGTGGCAGTCCAGCTTTGGTAAACAGATCTATAACCTCCCCACACCGTCTTTTACAGAGAGTCAGTCACAGGCAAACACAAGTCATTGGTATGAGTGGGCTGCTTTCACAGCTGTATCTCCATCATGTTGTGACTGACACTTGGCCTATCAGGAAGTTGATGGAAATGGCAGATACAGAGTCCTTGAAGCGCAGCCATGCAGCGCTTAGAAGACACTTATCTGTATGCCGTGTCCCTACACTTATTACCTTGCATGAAAATGCACCACGGTCTGTGCTTTTGGTGTCATTGTAATGCACGAGAAATGTTGGAAAGAGTGAAGGATAAGCCATGAAATGGGACTCACCCATCTGTCCTTGATACACATGTTGCGCTCAAGTTCAGGTCACATAAGTGGAGCCGATCCGAGCAAACAATCGAAGATCCTTAACATGTTTTCAGTTGCTCTGAATTGTTTGCAACTTAACTAAAAAGTAAATTAAAAAAAAGTTAAATGTTCTCATCTAAAAGCTTTCATCTTGACTCCATGGCACTCAAGCAGCAAATCAAACCAAAAATCTGGGTGCAATTATAGACTCAAACCTTCAATTCAACAACCACATTAATATGATAACAGTACAGTCTGAAAAATACTGCACGAATTGAAGGATTTGTGAATGCTTCAGCCGGAGTCCTTGTCAATGCAAAGAGTTGAGCACATTACAACTGAGCGTCAGTGGATTCACTGACTTCCTGTGTGTCAAACGATTGACTTCAAAATCTTCTTTTTTATCCATCAGACTTTGAGTAGTCGCGATCCTGTGTACATGTCAGATTTACTAGTAGAATATGAAGTCTCCAGACCCCTGAGATCATCAGGAAGACAAAAGATGTTCCCAGAGTTCCCTGGATCACTGCTGACACACACTTCCTTTAAAGCAGGACTTAAAGGAGAACTATGCAAGATTTGCTTTAGCGCTCCCCCTACTGGTCTCCTGTGAAACTTCACTGTCGTAAAGGCTCTCTTCATCACCCCAAACCCCCCCAATCCCCGCGTGCAGAGAGCGCCCCACTCCCGTTTCCTTTTTTTCCGCTTGTCAGACAAAGTTTTTTTCTATTTGGTTCTGCCATCCGTGAGCACCTAAGGATGGCGTTGCTAACGCTAGCGAGGGTTTCATGTTTGTTTTACGCACTTTCATACTTGTACTCCCGTATCAGTGCCGTAAAGCAGGTTTGTTCTCACGAGATGTAGTCGGGACGGCTCCTCTGAAAGTTGCAAGTACTGTTTTCAGGACACAGACCCCGGGGGGAGTGGAGGGACCGGCAAATCACCGTGACAAGTGTTTGTTTACCCCCACAGGGATTCTGAAAAACATTTATTGAGGTAAAAAAAAGTTGCATAGTTCTGCTTTGAAACAATATTATTTGTTCATTCTTTCTATGAAACAGTAAATTTTACTTGATTTATTACCTTTAAGTTGGTCAAATTTTTACTTTATTTATTATGCTTTTCTGAATTTGTCCTCATGTATTTAATCAACTTCATCACTTAAGATTATTTTTATGTTTTAATGTTTTTTTTTTTTTTATTTCCATGTAAAGCCCTGTGATTTGCCTTGTGTCTGAATGTGATTTATCGCTGCATTTGTTAACTGAAAATGCTAATCCAAAGCCTTTATTTATCCATGAACACTGTGATAGATTCTCATGTCAAATTATATTTATGGAACACAGACTGGTCTGCCTATTGTCTGACAAATTGAGTTCATTATTTGATCCTGAAGCACTGTCATATTTAAAATCTATTTTTAATCCTGTCAGTCTGATGGCAGGTTACATTCTAATATGCTCCTTAGATCTTGATATGCATATGAACAATCAGATATAATTATGAAAACCGACTCTCAAATGACATTTAATATGTTTTGATGAAATGGGGGCATTTCAAATTTCTGACAGGATTAAATTAAGATTGAGTGATGAAAGCATGGCCCCCTGTTTCTAAAGATCCAGACTCATGTGTGGAGTGTGTATTTGTGTGTGTTTTCCCCAAGTTTATTAATATCGATGCTGACTTTCTATTTTAATTTCGATGGAAGTTTTTTATCTGACAAATTATGATGAGCAGCCGCCATCAGCCATGAATCCTAACACTCATCCAGACAGCACAGGCTTGGTTGATTATCGGCAGCAGTCTGTCAGTTAGTGAACACCTCAGCCAATCGTCTCAAATAGCAAATCAGATCGTTAAAAGCCCAAATTAAATTGAGTTTTTTTATTGTCTTTTTTTTAATCAAGATTTAAGTCAGTTATAATTTCCTCAACAGACTTCCTATTCTCCACGTCTAGTAGGAGTTTGTGACGCAGTCTTCAATGATAATGTCACCAGTGGCATCATTATCCCCGTGAGTTCGGTGTGTGTGTTACTTGGAACAAACGCGTGTGTGTGCATGCATGTGTGTGTGTGCCTCCACATAATGGGACAGATGTTAGTGTGAAACACTGCTCAGGCTTATTAGCTTTGCTGCTTAAACCTGTCAAATGCATCATAATTAAAGACTAGCAGGAACCACAAGCAGACGATGTTAAGGAACGTCTCACAGAGTGCAGGGAAATGATTGGCTGTTACTGTCTGGGTACAGGGACAATGGACTCAAATGTAGACACAAACAAGGATGGAGAAACAAAATGCAGTTTATGTAGAGATCTTAAAAACCTCATAACTAAAGCAAAATTAAATTTGGCTGAAATGCGCTGTGAGACCAAGGAGTAACCGACACCCCCTGTACGATGTTTGTATTGCCTTGTCCCCAGACCCACCCTATAGCTCCACATCCAAATGTGGAGTGGGCGGGGCTGGCGAGGTTAGCTGCTGACCTGTGTCCCATCATCCCATCACTGGCTGGATCTCCTGACTCTCAATCGGACTGAACGAGCACTAGGGTTGGGCGATCTTGACTGAAAAATTTACCCTGATAATTTCTGGCATTTATCCCGATAATGATAAATGTTGCGATTAAAAAATAAATAAATAAAAAAAATTGCTTATTAAACTCCACCTTCTGTACTGTTATTCTATCACCACCTTAGTCTTTAGAGCCCAAAAAAACACTGCTATAAAATAATACCAAATACTACTCTACTATGCCAGTTAAGTTTTAGTTTCATACTACAACAGTACTGCGAAACTGAAATGACAAGTTTGAAATGTGAGAACAGATTGAACATTTATTGAAACTCTTTGGTAGGCCGCACGGTGGTGCAGTGGTTCGTGGACCTTCTTGCCTCACAGCAAGAAGGTCCTGGGTTCAAATACCGGCCGGGGCTCGGGGCCTTTCTGTGTGGAGTTTGCATGTTCTCCCTGTGTGTGTGTGGGTTCCCTCCGGGTACTCCGGCTTCCTCCCAAACATGCACCTTCCTCCAAAAACATGCATGGTAGGTTAATTGATCACCCTAAATTGCCCCGAGGTATGAATGTGTGAGCGAATGGTTGTTTGTCTATATACGTCAGCCCTGCGACAGACTGGTGAGCTGTCCAGGGTGTACCCCGCCTTCGCCCACAGCAGCTGGGATTGGCTCCAGCCACCCGCGACCCCGAAAGGGATAAAGCAGCAGAAAATGAATGAAACTCTTTGGCACAAACAGAAGGGCAATAGTGCAAATAGCAAAAGTAACATTACGTCTTAGGTTTTCTTTGCTGATAAAATCACAAACTACAAACAACTGAACAAATCCAGGAATATAACAGTTTTTTTTTATCATTTTATATATTACACATTTCCTGTGCTTATTCTGTTTTTCAGTATTTCTGAGGCATATGCAGGGTTCCTAATGTTTACGTTTTGTGTTCAGGCATTTGCAGGGCAGCCATAGAAAGTTTATGGAAAGTTGGGGAGCTAGTAAAGCCCGGCTAATGCTGACGTCGCCGATTCAAAGTCACTTTAAACATATTACGATATGTTCATTCATGACATTAGTCAACATATTCATCGCGCATAGTGCATCATCACATGCCGCCTCACAGCAGCTACCGACTGATATGGAATAATGCTTTGTTTTCAAAGTTCTCAGGAACACAGTGTGAAGGCCGCTCTGTTTTGTCTGAAGTCACTTGGAAACAGCGTCTGCTAGTCTCGTGAGATCTAGCTATATGAGATGGCATGGCCGGAAGTCATGCCAGAGTCGGGTTGGATTCTCCCCGGAGCAACAGCCTTGCTCTCAATCAGCTGATTTGTGTGTGCTTCCTCTGCAATCCTCAATAAATCCTCCTTGTGCTGCGTCAACACCTTGACTCATCATCTTTGGCTCTGTTTCATCAAAAATTCCACAACACCGACTGATCAGATGACGGCAAAGCCCCGAGCCGCGGAGCTGTTACGGGGCAACTGTTCTGACGAGAAGCTGTGTAGTCCCCGAGCGGCTCCGGTGCAGAACCGTGTAACACCTAAATCTATGTCACAACGGGAGTTTATCATATTTATCGTGAAACTTCAAATCTTAACCGGGTGAAATTTTTTTGACGGACAACTGGTAACAACAAATTATCGCTCAACCCTAGCGACCACACAAACAAACTGACCTCCAACTTTTGTCCTACAGAACAGTCGATAAGCCAATGATTCTCTTTGCAAAGGTGTTATCAACTGTCTCATTTTCAGATAGATTTTTTTTTTTTTTGCGATTTGATGCAACCACTTAATAAATATAAACTACCTTCCACGTACAGTTTATATTCCCACGTCTTTTCATTACCTTTTTTTCCTCTTCCACGGTGTGCGCAGATGGTCTATTATCTTTAATCGACTTGCTGAAATGAAGGCATTTCTTTTTTATTTTTTGACATTGCTAGGCAATTTATCTCGACGACAATTTCTTTTTCGCCTTTTTCCTTTTTCTGCTTGTTCCTTCTACCAGCTGCTCTTTTATTTCTCACTCTTTTTTTTTTTTTTGGCGGTGGGGGTGGGGTTAAAGAGTCGAGCTGGCAAGTTTTAGGACTTCAT